>NW_028291688.1:0-336151 GCF_059453375.1 Lepisosteus platostomus
GTATCCCTATGTAACTGCAAGGCTCAGAAGAGCCCACACACTCAGGTCTTAACCCCAGTGTGCTGAAAGTGTCAAAACATGTTTTTCAGCAGAAATAAACATGTTTCTGCAAGTTTGGTCAACCCCATGTAAGTTATGGGTCAGTAACAGCTCACTTTTCAAAACGTGTTTTTCAGCCAGAAATAAACGCGTTTTTTCAGACAGCTGTATCCCTATGTAACTGCAAGGCTCAGAAGAGCCCACACACTCAGGTCTTAACCCCAGTGTGCTGACAGTGTCAAAACATGTTTTTCAGCAGAAATAAACATGTTTCTGCAAGTTTGGTCAACCCCATGTAACTTATGGGGCAGTAACAGCTCACTTTTCAAAACGTGTTTTATAGCCCTAAATAAACGCGTTTTTTCTGACAGCTGTATCCCTATGTAACTGCAAGGCTCAGAAGAGCCCACACACTCAGGTCTTAAGCCCAGTGTGCTGACAGTGTCAAAACATGTTTTTCAGAAGAAATAAACATGTTTCTGCAAGTTTGGTCAACCCCATGTAAGTTATGGGGCAGTAACAGCACACTTTTCAAAACGTGTTTTTCAGCCCGAGATAAACACGTTTTTTCAGACAGCTGTATCCCTATGTAACTGCAAGGCTCAGAAGAGCCAACACACTCAGGTCTTAACCCCAGTGTGCTGAAAGTGTCAAAACATGTTTTTCAGCAGAAATAAACATGTTTCTGCAAGTTTGGTCAACCCCATGTAAGTTATGGGTCAGTAACAGCTCACTTTTCAAAACGTGTTTTTCAGCCCGAAATAAACGCGTTTTTTCAGACAGCTGTATCCCTATGTAACTGCAAGGCTAAGAAGAGCCCACACACTCAGGTCTTAACCCCAGTGTGCTGAAAGTGTCAAAACATGTTTTTCAGCAGAAATAAACATGTTTCTGCAAGTTTGGTCAACCCCATGTAAGTTATGGGGCAGTAACAGCACACTTTTCAAAACGTGTTTTTCAGCCCGAGATAAACACGTTTTTTCAGACAGCTGTATCCCTATGTAACTGCAAGGCTCAGAAGAGCCAACACACTCAGGTCTTAACCCCAGTGTGCTGAAAGTGTCAAAACATGTTTTTCAGCAGAAATAAACATGTTTCTGCAAGTTTGGTCAACCCCATGTAAGTTATGGGTCAGTAACAGCTCACTTTTCAAAACGTGTTTTTCAGCCCGAAATAAACGCGTTTTTTCAGACAGCTGTATCCCTATGTAACTGCAAGGCTCAGAAGAGCCCACACACTCAGGTCTTAACCCCAGTGTGCTGACAGTGTCAAAACATGTTTTTCAGAAGAAATAAACATGTTTCTGCAAGTTTGGTCAACCCCATGTAAGTTATGGGGCAGTAACAGCACACTTTTCAAAACGTGTTTTTCAGCCCGAGATAAACACGTTTTTTTCAGACAGCTGTATCCCTATGTAACTGCAAGGCTCAGAAGAGCCCACACACTCAGATCTTAACCCCAGTGTGCTGAAAGTGTCAAAACATGTTTTTCAGCAGAAATAAACATGTTTCTGCAAGTTTGGTCAACCCCATGTAAGTTATGGGTCAGTAACAGCTCACTTTTCAAAACGTGTTTTTCAGCCCGAAATAAACACGTTTTTTCAGACTTCAGAATCTCCATGTAACTGCAAGGCTCAGAAGAGCCCACACACTCAGGTCTTAACCCCAGTGTGCTGAAAGTGTCAAAACATGTTTTTCAGCAGAAATAAACATGTTTCTGCAAGTTTGGTCAACCCCATGTAAGTTATGGGTCAGTAACAGCTCACTTTTCAAAACGTGTTTTTCAGCCCGAAATAAACGCGTTTTTTCAGACAGCTGTATCCCTATGTAACTGCAAGGCTAAGAAGAGCCCACACACTCAGGTCTTAACCCCAGTGTGCTGAAAGTGTCAAAACATGTTTTTCAGCAGAAATAAACATGTTTCTGCAAGTTTGGTCAACCCCATGTAAGTTATGGGGCAGTAACAGCTCACTTTTCAAAACGTGTTTTTCAGCCCGAAATAAACACGTTTTTTCAGACTTCAGAATCTCCATGTAACTGCAAGGCTCAGAAGAGCCCACACACTCAGGTCTTAACCCCAGTGTGCTGAAAGTGTCAAAACATGTTTTTCAGCAGAAATAAACATGTTTCTGCAAGTTTGGTCAACCCCATGTAAGTTATGGGGCAGTAACAGCACACTTTTCAAAACGTGTTTTTCAGCCCGAGATAAACACGTTTTTTCAGACAGCTGTATCCCTATGTAACTGCAAGGCTCAGAAGAGCCCACACACTCAGGTCTTAACCCCAGTGTGCTGACAGTGTCAAAACATGTTTTTCAGCAGAAATAAACATGTTTCTGCAAGTTTGGTCAACCCCATGTATCTTATGGGGCAGTAACAGGTCACTTTTCAAAACGTGTTTTTCAGCCCGAAATAAACACGTTTTTTTCAGACAGCTGTATCCCTATGTAACTGCAAGGCTCAGAAGAGCCCACACACTCAGGTCTTAACCCCAGTGTGCTGAAAGTGTCAAAACATGTTTTTCAGCAGAAATAAACATGTTTCTGCAAGTTTGGTCAACCCCATGTATCTTATGGGGCAGTAACAGGTCACTTTTCAAAACGTGTTTTTCAGCCCGAAATAAACACGTTTTTTCAGACAGCTGTATCCCTATGTAACTGCAAGGCTCAGAAGAGCCCACACACTCAGGTCTTAAGCCCAGTGTGCTGACAGTGTCAAAACATGTTTTTCAGAAGAAATAAACATGTTTCTGCAAGTTTGGTCAACCCCATGTAAGTTATGGGGCAGTAACAGCACACTTTTCAAAACGTGTTTTTCAGCCCGAGATAAACACGTTTTTTCAGACAGCTGTATCCCTATGTAACTGCAAGGCTCAGAAGAGCCAACACACTCAGGTCTTAACCCCAGTGTGCTGAAAGTGTCAAAACATGTTTTTCAGCAGAAATAAACATGTTTCTGCAAGTTTGGTCAACCCCATGTAAGTTATGGGTCAGTAACAGCTCACTTTTCAAAACGTGTTTTTCAGCCCGAAATAAACGCGTTTTTTCAGACAGCTGTATCCCTATGTAACTGCAAGGCTAAGAAGAGCCCACACACTCAGGTCTTAACCCCAGTGTGCTGAAAGTGTCAAAACATGTTTTTCAGCAGAAATAAACATGTTTCTGCAAGTTTGGTCAACCCCATGTAAGTTATGGGGCAGTAACAGCACACTTTTCAAAACGTGTTTTTCAGCCCGAGATAAACACGTTTTTTCAGACAGCTGTATCCCTATGTAACTGCAAGGCTCAGAAGAGCCAACACACTCAGGTCTTAACCCCAGTGTGCTGAAAGTGTCAAAACATGTTTTTCAGCAGAAATAAACATGTTTCTGCAAGTTTGGTCAACCCCATGTAAGTTATGGGTCAGTAACAGCTCACTTTTCAAAACGTGTTTTTCAGCCCGAAATAAACGCGTTTTTTCAGACAGCTGTATCCCTATGTAACTGCAAGGCTCAGAAGAGCCCACACACTCAGGTCTTAACCCCAGTGTGCTGACAGTGTCAAAACATGTTTTTCAGCAGAAATAAACATGTTTCTGCAAGTTTGGTCAACCCCATGTATCTTATGGGGCAGTAACAGGTCACTTTTCAAAACGTGTTTTTCAGCCCGAAATAAACACGTTTTTTCAGACAGCTGTATCCCTATGTAACTGCAAGGCTCAGAAGAGCCCACACACTCAGGTCTTAACCCCAGTGTGCTGACAGTGTCAAAACATGTTTTTCAGAAGAAATAAACATGTTTCTGCAAGTTTGGTCAACCCCATGTAAGTTATGGGGCAGTAACAGCACACTTTTCAAAACGTGTTTTTCAGCCCGAGATAAACACGTTTTTTCAGACAGCTGTATCCCTATGTAACTGCAAGGCTCAGAAGAGCCCACACACTCAGGTCTTAACCCCAGTGTGCTGAAAGTGTCAAAACATGTTTTTCAGCAGAAATAAACATGTTTCTGCAAGTTTGGTCAACCCCATGTAACTTATGGGGCAGTAACAGCTCACTTTTCAAAACGTGTTTTTCAGCCCGAAATAAACGCGTTTTTTCAGACAGCTGTATCCCTATGTAACTGCAAGGCTCAGAAGAGCCCACACACTCAGGTCTTAACCCCAGTGTGCTGACAGTGTCAAAACATGTTTTTCAGCAGAAATAAACATGTTTCTGCAAGTTTGGTCAACCCCATGTATCTTATGGGGCAGTAACAGGTCACTTTTCAAAACGTGTTTTTCAGCCCGAAATAAACACGTTTTTTCAGACAGCTGTATCCCTATGTAACTGCAAGGCTCAGAAGAGCCCACACACTCAGGTCTTAACCCCAGTGTGCTGACAGTGTCAAAACATGTTTTTCAGAAGAAATAAACATGTTTCTGCAAGTTTGGTCAACCCCATGTAAGTTATGGGGCAGTAACAGCACACTTTTCAAAACGTGTTTTTCAGCCCGAGATAAACACGTTTTTTCAGACAGCTGTATCCCTATGTAACTGCAAGGCTCAGAAGAGCCCACACACTCAGGTCTTAACCCCAGTGTGCTGAAAGTGTCAAAACATGTTTTTCAGCAGAAATAAACATGTTTCTGCAAGTTTGGTCAACCCCATGTAAGTTATGGGTCAGTAACAGCTCACTTTTCAAAACGTGTTTTTCAGCCCGAAATAAACACGTTTTTTCAGACTTCAGAATCTCCATGTAACTGCAAGGCTCAGAAGAGCCCACACACTCACGTCTTAACCCCAGTGTGCTGAAAGTGTCAAAACATGTTTTTCAGCAGAAATAAACATGTTTCTGCAAGTTTGGTCAACCCCATGTAAGTTATGGGTCAGTAACAGCTCACTTTTCAAAACGTGTTTTTCAGCCCGAAATAAACGCGTTTTTTCAGACAGCTGTATCCCTATGTAACTGCAAGGCTCAGAAGAGCCCACACACTCAGGTCTTAACCCCAGTGTGCTGAAAGTGTCAAAACATGTTTTTCAGCAGAAATAAACATGTTTCTGCAAGTTTGGTCAACCCCATGTAAGTTATGGGTCAGTAACAGCTCACTTTTCAAAACGTGTTTTTCAGCCCGAAATAAACGCGTTTTTTCAGACAGCTGTATCCCTATGTAACTGCAAAGCTCAGAAGAGCCCACAAACTCAGGTCTTAACCCCAGTGTGCTGAAAGTGTCAAAACATGTTTTTCAGCAGAAATAAACATGTTTCTGCAAGTTTGGTCAACCCCATGTAACTTATGGGGCAGTAACAGCTCACTTTTCAAAACGTGTTTTTCAGCCCGAAATAAACGCGTTTTTTCAGACAGCTGTATCCCTATGTAACTGCAAGGCTCAGAAGAGCCCACACACTCAGGTCTTAACCCCAGTGTGCTGAAAGTGTCAAAACATGTTTTTCAGCAGAAATAAACATGTTTCTGCAAGTTTGGTCAACCCCATGTAAGTTATGGGGTAGTAACATCACACTTTTCAAAACGTGTTTTTCAGCCCGAAATAAACGCGTTTTTTTCAGACAGCTGTATCCCTATGTAACTGCAAGGCTCAGAAGAGCCAACACACTCAGGTCTTAACCCCAGTGTGCTGAAAGTGTCAAAACATGTTTTTCAGCAGAAATAAACATGTTTCTGCAAGTTTGGTAAACCCCATGTAAGTTATGGGGCAGTAACAGCACACTTTTCAAAACGTGTTTTTCAGCCCGAGATAAACACGTTTTTTCAGACAGCTGTATCCCTATGTAACTGCAAGGCTCAGAAGAGCCAACACACTCAGGTCTTAACCCCAGTGTGCTGAAAGTGTCAAAACATGTTTTTCAGCAGAAATAAACATGTTTCTGCAAGTTTGGTCAACCCCATGTAAGTTATGGGTCAGTAACAGCTCACTTTTCAAAACGTGTTTTTCAGCCCGAAATAAACGCGTTTTTTCAGACAGCTGTATCCCTATGTAACTGCAAGGCTCAGAAGAGCCCACACACTCAGGTCTTAACCCCAGTGTGCTGAAAGTGTCAAAACATGTTTTTCAGCAGAAATAAACATGTTTCTGCAAGTTTGGTCAACCCCATGTAAGTTATGGGGCAGTAACAGCACACTTTTCAAAACGTGTTTTTCAGCCCGAGATAAACACGTTTTTTCAGACAGCTGTATCCCTATGTAACTGCAAGGCTCAGAAGAGCCAACACACTCAGGTCTTAACCCCAGTGTGCTGAAAGTGTCAAAACATGTTTTTCAGCAGAAATAAACATGTTTCTGCAAGTTTGGTCAACCCCATGTAAGTTATGGGTCAGTAACAGCTCACTTTTCAAAACGTGTTTTTCAGCCCGAAATAAACGCGTTTTTTCAGACAGCTGTATCCCTATGTAACTGCAAGGCTCAGAAGAGCCCACACACTCAGGTCTTAACCCCAGTGTGCTGACAGTGTCAAAACATGTTTTTCAGAAGAAATAAACATGTTTCTGCAAGTTTGGTCAACCCCATGTAAGTTATGGGGCAGTAACAGCACACTTTTCAAAACGTGTTTTTCAGCCCGAGATAAACACGTTTTTTCAGACAGCTGTATCCCTATGTAACTGCAAGGCTCAGAAGAGCCCACACACTCAGGTCTTAACCCCAGTGTGCTGAAAGTGTCAAAACATGTTTTTCAGCAGAAATAAACATGTTTCTGCAAGTTTGGTCAACCCCATGTAAGTTATGGGTCAGTAACAGCTCACTTTTCAAAACGTGTTTTTCAGCCCGAAATAAACACGTTTTTTCAGACTTCAGAATCTCCATGTAACTGCAAGGCTCAGAAGAGCCCACACACTCAGGTCTTAACCCCAGTGTGCTGAAAGTGTCAAAACATGTTTTTCAGCAGAAATAAACATGTTTCTGCAAGTTTGGTCAACCCCATGTAAGTTATGGGGTAGTAACAACACACTTTTCAAAACATGTTTTTCAGCCCGAAATAAACGCGTTTTTTCAGACAGCTGTATCCCTATGTAACTGCAAGGCTCAGAAGAGCCCACACACTCAGGTCTTAACCCCAGTGTGCTGACAGTGTCAAAACATGTTTTTCAGCAGAAATAAACATGTTTCTGCAAGTTTGGTCAACCCCATGTAACTTATGGGGCAGTAACAGCTCACTTTTCAAAACGTGTTTTTCAGCCCGAAATAAAAGCGTTTTTTCTGACAGCTGTATCCCTATGTAACTGCAAGGCTCAGAAGAGCCCACACACTCAGGTCTTAACCCCAGTGTGCTGAAAGTGTCAAAACATGTTTTTCAGCAGAAATAAACATGTTTCTGCAAGTTTGGTCAACCCCATGTAACTTATGGGGCAGTAACAGCTCACTTTTCAAAACGTGTTTTTCAGCCCGAAATAAACGCGTTTTTTCAGACAGCTGTATCCCTATGTAACTGCAAGGCTCAGAAGAGCCTACACACTCAGGTCTTAACCCCACTGTGCAGAAAGTGTCAAAACATGTTTTTCAGCAGAAATAAACATGTTTCTGCAAGTTTTGTCAACCCCATGTAAGTTATGGGGTAGTAACAACACACTTTTCAAAACATGTTTTTCAGCCCGAAATAAACGCGTTTTTTCAGACAGCTGTATCCCTATGTAACTGCAAGGCTCAGAAGAGCCCACACACTCAGGTCTTAACCCCAGTGTGCTGAAAGTGTCAAAACATGTTTTTCAGCAGAAATAAACATGTTTCTGCAAGTTTGGTCAACCCCATGTAAGTTATGGGGTAGTAACAGCACACTTTTCAAAACGTGTTTTTCAGCCCGAAATAAACGCGTTTTTTCAGACAGCTGTATCCCTATGTAACTGCAAGGCTCAGAAGAGCCCACACACTCAGGTCTTAACCCCAGTGTGCTGACAGTGTCAAAACATGTTTTTCAGAAGAAATAAACATGTTTCTGCAAGTTTGGTCAACCCCATGTAAGTTATGGGGCAGTAACAGCACACTTTTCGAAACGTGTTTTTCAGCCCGAGATAAACACGTTTTTTCAGACAGCTGTATCCCTATGTAACTGCAAGGCTCAGAAGAGCCCACACACTCAGGTCTTAACCCCAGTGTGCTGAAAGTGTCAAAACATGTTTTTCAGCAGAAATAAACATGTTTCTGCAAGTTTGGTCAACCCCATGTAAGTTATGGGTCAGTAACAGCTCACTTTTCAAAACGTGTTTTTCAGCCCGAAATAAACACGTTTTTTCAGACTTCAGAATCTCCATGTAACTGCAAGGCTCAGAAGAGCCCACACACTCAGGTCTTAACCCCAGTGTGCTGAAAGTGTCAAAACATGTTTTTCAGCAGAAATAAACATGTTTCTGCAAGTTTGGTCAACCCCATGTAAGTTATGGGTCAGTAACAGCTCACTTTTCAAAACGTGTTTTTCAGCCCGAAATAAACGCGTTTTTTCAGACAGCTGTATCCCTATGTAACTGCAAGGCTCAGAAGAGCCCACAAACTCAGGTCTTAACCCCAGTGTGCTGAAAGTGTCAAAACATGTTTTTCAGCAGAAATAAACATGTTTCTGCAAGTTTGGTCAACCCCATGTAACTTATGGGGCAGTAACAGCTCACTTTTCAAAACGTGTTTTTCAGCCCGAAATAAACGCGTTTTTTCAGACAGCTGTATCCCTATGTAACTGCAAGGCTCAGAAGAGCCAACACACTCAGGTCTTAACCCCAGTGTGCTGAAAGTGTCAAAACATGTTTTTCAGCAGAAATAAACATGTTTCTGCAAGTTTGGTCAACCCCATGTAAGTTATGGGTCAGTAACAGCTCACTTTTCAAAACGTGTTTTTCAGCCCGAAATAAACGCGTTTTTTCAGACAGCTGTATCCCTATGTAACTGCAAGGCTCAGAAGAGCCCACACACTCAGGTCTTAACCTCAGTGTGCTGAAAGTGTCAAAACATGTTTTTCAGCAGAAATAAACATGTTTCTGCAAGTTTGGTCAACCCCATGTAAGTTATGGGGCAGTAACAGCACACTTTTCAAAACGTGTTTTTCAGCCCGAGATAAACACGTTTTTTCAGACAGCTGTATCCCTATGTAACTGCAAGGCTCAGAAGAGCCAACACACTCAGGTCTTAACCCCAGTGTGCTGAAAGTGTCAAAACATGTTTTTCAGCAGAAATAAACATGTTTCTGCAAGTTTGGTCAACCCCATGTAAGTTATGGGTCAGTAACAGCTCACTTTTCAAAACGTGTTTTTCAGCCCGAAATAAACGCGTTTTTTCAGACAGCTGTATCCCTATGTAACTGCAAGGCTAAGAAGAGCCCACACACTCAGGTCTTAACCCCAGTGTGCTGAAAGTGTCAAAACATGTTTTTCAGCAGAAATAAACATGTTTCTGCAAGTTTGGTCAACCCCATGTAAGTTATGGGGCAGTAACAGCTCACTTTTCAAAACGTGTTTTTCAGCCCGAAATAAACGCGTTTTTTCAGACAGCTGTATCCCTATGTAACTGCAAGGCTCAGAAGAGCCCACACACTCAGGTCTTAACCCCAGTGTGCTGACAGTGTCAAAACATGTTTTTCAGAAGAAATAAACATGTTTCTGCAAGTTTGGTCAACCCCATGTAAGTTATGGGGCAGTAACAGCACACTTTTCAAAACGTGTTTTTCAGCCCGAGATAAACACGTTTTTTCAGACAGCTGTATCCGTATGTAACTGCAAGGCTCAGAAGAGCCCACACACTCAGGTCTTAACCCCAGTGTGCTGAAAGTGTCAAAACATGTTTTTCAGCAGAAATAAACATGTTTCTGCAAGTTTGGTCAACCCCATGTAAGTTATGGGTCAGTAACAGCTCACTTTTCAAAACGTGTTTTTCAGCCCGAAATAAACACGTTTTTTCAGACTTCAGAATCTCCATGTAACTGCAAGGCTCAGAAGAGCCCACACACTCAGGTCTTAACCCCAGTGTGCTGAAAGTGTCAAAACATGTTTTTCAGCAGAAATAAACATGTTTCTGCAAGTTTGGTCAACCCCATGTAAGTTATGGGTCAGTAACAGCTCACTTTTCAAAACGTGTTTTTCAGCCCGAAATAAACGCGTTTTTTCAGACAGCTGTATCCCTATGTAACTGCAAGGCTCAGAAGAGCCCACACACTCAGCTCTTAACCCCAGTGTGCTGAAAGTGTCAAAACATGTTTTTCAGCAGAAATAAACATGTTTCTGCAAGTTTGGTCAACCCCATGTAAGTTATGGGGCAGTAACAGCACACTTTTCAAAACGTGTTTTTCAGCCCGAGATAAACACGTTTTTTCAGACAGCTGTATCCCTATGTAACTGCAAGGCTCAGAAGAGCCAACACACTCAGGTCTTAACCCCAGTGTGCTGAAAGTGTCAAAACATGTTTTTCAGCAGAAATAAACATGTTTCTGCAAGTTTGGTCAACCCCATGTAAGTTATGGGGCAGTAACAGCACACTTTTCAAAACGTGTTTTTCAGCCCGAGATAAACACGTTTTTTCAGACAGCTGTATCCCTATGTAACTGCAAGGCTCAGAAGAGCCAACACACTCAGGTCTTAACCCCAGTGTGCTGAAAGTGTCAAAACATGTTTTTCAGCAGAAATAAACATGTTTCTGCAAGTTTGGTCAACCCCATGTAAGTTATGGGGCAGTAATAGCTCACTTTTCAAAACGTGTTTTTCAGCCCGAAATAAACGCGTTTTTTCAGACAGCTGTATCCCTATGTAACTGCAAGGCTCAGAAGAGCCCACACACTCAGGTCTTAACCCCAGTGTGCTGAAAGTGTCAAAACATGTTTTTCAGCAGAAATAAACATGTTTCTGCAAGTTTGGTCAACCCCATGTAAGTTATGGGGCAGTAACAGCACACTTTTCAAAACGTGTTTTTCAGCCCGAGATAAACACGTTTTTTCAGACAGCTGTATCCCTATGTAACTGCAAGGCTCAGAAGAGCCCACACACTCAGGACTTAACCCCAGTGTGCTGACAGTGTCAAAACATGTTTTTCAGAAGAAATAAACATGTTTCTGCAAGTTTGGTCAACCCCATGTAAGTTATGGGGCAGTAACAGCACACTTTTCAAAACGTGTTTTTCAGCCCGAGATAAACACGTTTTTTCAGACAGCTGTATCCCTATGTAACTGCAAGGCTCAGAAGAGCCCACACACTCAGGTCTTAACCCCAGTGTGCTGAAAGTGTCAAAACATGTTTTTCAGCAGAAATAAACATGTTTCTGCAAGTTTGGTCAACCCCATGTAACTTATGGGGCAGTAACAGCTCACTTTTCAAAACGTGTTTTTCAGCCCGAAATAAACGCGTTTTTTCAAACAGCTGTATCCCTATGTAACTGCAAGGCTCAGAAGAGCCCACACACTCAGGTCTTAACCCCAGTGTGCTGAAAGTGTCAAAACATGTTTTTCAGCAGAAATAAACATGTTTCTGCAAGTTTGGTCAACCCCATGTAAGTTATGGGTCAGTAACAGCTCACTTTTCAAAACGTGTTTTTCAGCCCGAAATAAACGCGTTTTTTCAGACAGCTGTATCCCTATGTAACTGCAAGGCTCAGAAGAGCCCACAAACTCAGGTCTTAACCCCTGTGTGCTGAAAGTGTCAAAACATGTTTTTCAGCAGAAATAAACATGTTTCTGCAAGTTTGGTCAACCCCATGTAACTTATGGGGCAGTTATAGCTCACTTTTCAAAACGTGTTTTTCAGCCCGAAATAAACGCGTTTTATCAGACAGCTGTATCCCTATGTAACTGCAAGGCTCAGAAGAGCCCACACACTCAGGTCTTAACCCCAGTGTGCTGAAAGTGTCAAAACATGTTTTTCAGCAGAAATAAACATGTTTCTGCAAGTTTGGTCAACCCCATGTAAGTTATGGGTCAGTAACAGCTCACTTTTCAAAACGTGTTTTTCAGCCAGAAATAAACGCGTTTTTTCAGACAGCTGTATCCCTATGTAACTGCAAGGCTCAGAAGAGCCCACACACTCAGGTCTTAACCCCAGTGTGCTGACAGTGTCAAAACATGTTTTTCAGCAGAAATAAACATGTTTCTGCAAGTTTGGTCAACCCCATGTAACTTATGGGGCAGTAACAGCTCACTTTTCAAAACGTGTTTTATAGCCCTAAATAAACGCGTTTTTTCTGACAGCTGTATCCCTATGTAACTGCAAGGCTCAGAAGAGCCCACACACTCAGGTCTTAAGCCCAGTGTGCTGACAGTGTCAAAACATGTTTTTCAGAAGAAATAAACATGTTTCTGCAAGTTTGGTCAACCCCATGTAAGTTATGGGGCAGTAACAGCACACTTTTCAAAACGTGTTTTTCAGCCCGAGATAAACACGTTTTTTCAGACAGCTGTATCCCTATGTAACTGCAAGGCTCAGAAGAGCCAACACACTCAGGTCTTAACCCCAGTGTGCTGAAAGTGTCAAAACATGTTTTTCAGCAGAAATAAACATGTTTCTGCAAGTTTGGTCAACCCCATGTAAGTTATGGGTCAGTAACAGCTCACTTTTCAAAACGTGTTTTTCAGCCCGAAATAAACGCGTTTTTTCAGACAGCTGTATCCCTATGTAACTGCAAGGCTAAGAAGAGCCCACACACTCAGGTCTTAACCCCAGTGTGCTGAAAGTGTCAAAACATGTTTTTCAGCAGAAATAAACATGTTTCTGCAAGTTTGGTCAACCCCATGTAAGTTATGGGGCAGTAACAGCACACTTTTCAAAACGTGTTTTTCAGCCCGAGATAAACACGTTTTTTCAGACAGCTGTATCCCTATGTAACTGCAAGGCTCAGAAGAGCCAACACACTCAGGTCTTAACCCCAGTGTGCTGAAAGTGTCAAAACATGTTTTTCAGCAGAAATAAACATGTTTCTGCAAGTTTGGTCAACCCCATGTAAGTTATGGGTCAGTAACAGCTCACTTTTCAAAACGTGTTTTTCAGCCCGAAATAAACGCGTTTTTTCAGACAGCTGTATCCCTATGTAACTGCAAGGCTCAGAAGAGCCCACACACTCAGGTCTTAACCCCAGTGTGCTGACAGTGTCAAAACATGTTTTTCAGAAGAAATAAACATGTTTCTGCAAGTTTGGTCAACCCCATGTAAGTTATGGGGCAGTAACAGCACACTTTTCAAAACGTGTTTTTCAGCCCGAGATAAACACGTTTTTTCAGACAGCTGTATCCCTATGTAACTGCAAGGCTCAGAAGAGCCCACACACTCAGGTCTTAACCCCAGTGTGCTGAAAGTGTCAAAACATGTTTTTCAGCAGAAATAAACATGTTTCTGCAAGTTTGGTCAACCCCATGTAAGTTATGGGTCAGTAACAGCTCACTTTTCAAAACGTGTTTTTCAGCCCGAAATAAACACGTTTTTTCAGACTTCAGAATCTCCATGTAACTGCAAGGCTCAGAAGAGCCCACACACTCAGGTCTTAACCCCAGTGTGCTGAAAGTGTCAAAACATGTTTTTCAGCAGAAATAAACATGTTTCTGCAAGTTTGGTCAACCCCATGTAAGTTATGGGTCAGTAACAGCTCACTTTTCAAAACGTGTTTTTCAGCCCGAAATAAACGCGTTTTTTCAGACAGCTGTATCCCTATGTAACTGCAAGGCTAAGAAGAGCCCACACACTCAGGTCTTAACCCCAGTGTGCTGAAAGTGTCAAAACATGTTTTTCAGCAGAAATAAACATGTTTCTGCAAGTTTGGTCAACCCCATGTAAGTTATGGGGCAGTAACAGCTCACTTTTCAAAACGTGTTTTTCAGCCCGAAATAAACACGTTTTTTCAGACTTCAGAATCTCCATGTAACTGCAAGGCTCAGAAGAGCCCACACACTCAGGTCTTAACCCCAGTGTGCTGAAAGTGTCAAAACATGTTTTTCAGCAGAAATAAACATGTTTCTGCAAGTTTGGTCAACCCCATGTAAGTTATGGGGCAGTAACAGCACACTTTTCAAAACGTGTTTTTCAGCCCGAGATAAACACGTTTTTTCAGACAGCTGTATCCCTATGTAACTGCAAGGCTCAGAAGAGCCCACACACTCAGGTCTTAACCCCAGTGTGCTGACAGTGTCAAAACATGTTTTTCAGCAGAAATAAACATGTTTCTGCAAGTTTGGTCAACCCCATGTATCTTATGGGGCAGTAACAGGTCACTTTTCAAAACTTGTTTTTCAGCCCGAAATAAACACGTTTTTTTCAGACAGCTGTATCCCTATGTAACTGCAAGGCTCAGAAGAGCCCACACACTCAGGTCTTAACCCCAGTGTGCTGAAAGTGTCAAAACATGTTTTTCAGCAGAAATAAACATGTTTCTGCAAGTTTGGTCAACCCCATGTATCTTATGGGGCAGTAACAGGTCACTTTTCAAAACGTGTTTTTCAGCCCGAAATAAACACGTTTTTTCAGACAGCTGTATCCCTATGTAACTGCAAGGCTCAGAAGAGCCCACACACTCAGGTCTTAACCCCAGTGTGCTGAAAGTGTCAAAACATGTTTTTCAGCAGAAATAAACATGTTTCTGCAAGTTTGGTCAACCCCATGTAAGTTATGGGGCAGTAACAGCACACTTATCAAAACGTGTTTTTCAGCCCGAGATAAACACGTTTTTTCAGACAGCTGTATCCCTATGTAACTGCAAGGCTCAGAAGAGCCAACACACTCAGGTCTTAACCCCAGTGTGCTGAAAGTGTCAAAACATGTTTTTCAGCAGAAAT
Organism: Lepisosteus platostomus; assembly: GCF_059453375.1. NCBI lineage: Eukaryota > Metazoa > Chordata > Actinopteri > Semionotiformes > Lepisosteidae > Lepisosteus > Lepisosteus platostomus. The sequence continues at coordinate 14,727 of NW_028291688.1, forward strand.
AAACATGTTTCTGCAAGTTTGGTCAACCCCATGTAACTTATGGGTCAGTAACAGCTCACTTTTCAAAACGTGTTTTTCAGCCCGAAATAAACGCGTTTTTTCAGACAGCTGTATCCCTATGTAACTGCAAGGCTCAGAAGAGCCCACACACTCAGGTCTTAACCCCAGTGTGCTGAAAGTGTCAAAACATGTTTTTCAGCAGAAATAAACATGTTTCTGCAAGTTTGGTCAACCCCATGTAAGTTATGGGGTAGTAACAACACACTTTTCAAAACATGTTTTTCAGCCCGAAATAAACGCGTTTTTTCAGACAGCTGTATCCCTATGTAACTGCAAGGCTCAGAAGAGCCCACACACTCAGGTCTTAACCCCAGTGTGCTGACAGTGTCAAAACATGTTTTTCAGCAGAAATAAACATGTTTCTGCAAGTTTGGTAAACCCCATGTAACTTATGGGTCAGTAACAGCTCACTTTTCAAAACGTGTTTTTCAGCCCGAAATAAACGCGTTTTTTCATACAGCTGTATCCCTATGTAACTGCAAGGCTCAGAAGAGCCCACACACTCAGGTCTTAACCCCAGTGTGCTGACAGTGTCAAAACATGTTTTTCAGCAGAAATAAACATGTTTCTGCAAGTTTGGTCAACCCCATGTAACTTATGGGGCAGTAACAGCTCACTTTTCAAAACGTGTTTTATAGCCCTAAATAAACGCGTTTTTTCTGACAGCTGTATCCCTATGTAACTGCAAGGCTCAGAAGAGCCCACACACTCAGGTCTTAAGCCCAGTGTGCTGACAGTGTCAAAACATGTTTTTCAGAAGAAATAAACATGTTTCTGCAAGTTTGGTCAACCCCATGTAAGTTATGGGGCAGTAACAGCACACTTTTCAAAACGTGTTTTTCAGCCCGAGATAAACACGTTTTTTCAGACAGCTGTATCCCTATGTAACTGCAAGGCTCAGAAGAGCCAACACACTCAGGTCTTAACCCCAGTGTGCTGAAAGTGTCAAAACATGTTTTTCAGCAGAAATAAACATGTTTCTGCAAGTTTGGTCAACCCCATGTAAGTTATGGGTCAGTAACAGCTCACTTTTCAAAACGTGTTTTTCAGCCCGAAATAAACGCGTTTTTTCAGACAGCTGTATCCCTATGTAACTGCAAGGCTAAGAAGAGCCCACACACTCAGGTCTTAACCCCAGTGTGCTGAAAGTGTCAAAACATGTTTTTCAGCAGAAATAAACATGTTTCTGCAAGTTTGGTCAACCCCATGTAAGTTATGGGGCAGTAACAGCACACTTTTCAAAACGTGTTTTTCAGCCCGAGATAAACACGTTTTTTCAGACAGCTGTATCCCTATGTAACTGCAAGGCTCAGAAGAGCCAACACACTCAGGTCTTAACCCCAGTGTGCTGAAAGTGTCAAAACATGTTTTTCAGCAGAAATAAACATGTTTCTGCAAGTTTGGTCAACCCCATGTAAGTTATGGGTCAGTAACAGCTCACTTTTCAAAACGTGTTTTTCAGCCCGAAATAAACGCGTTTTTTCAGACAGCTGTATCCCTATGTAACTGCAAGGCTCAGAAGAGCCCACACACTCAGGTCTTAACCCCAGTGTGCTGACAGTGTCAAAACATGTTTTTCAGCAGAAATAAACATGTTTCTGCAAGTTTGGTCAACCCCATGTATCTTATGGGGCAGTAACAGGTCACTTTTCAAAACGTGTTTTTCAGCCCGAAATAAACACGTTTTTTCAGACAGCTGTATCCCTATGTAACTGCAAGGCTCAGAAGAGCCCACACACTCAGGTCTTAACCCCAGTGTGCTGACAGTGTCAAAACATGTTTTTCAGAAGAAATAAACATGTTTCTGCAAGTTTGGTCAACCCCATGTAAGTTATGGGGCAGTAACAGCACACTTTTCAAAACGTGTTTTTCAGCCCGAGATAAACACGTTTTTTCAGACAGCTGTATCCCTATGTAACTGCAAGGCTCAGAAGAGCCCACACACTCAGGTCTTAACCCCAGTGTGCTGAAAGTGTCAAAACATGTTTTTCAGCAGAAATAAACATGTTTCTGCAAGTTTGGTCAACCCCATGTAACTTATGGGGCAGTAACAGCTCACTTTTCAAAACGTGTTTTTCAGCCCGAAATAAACGCGTTTTTTCAGACAGCTGTATCCCTATGTAACTGCAAGGCTCAGAAGAGCCCACACACTCAGGTCTTAACCCCAGTGTGCTGACAGTGTCAAAACATGTTTTTCAGCAGAAATAAACATGTTTCTGCAAGTTTGGTCAACCCCATGTATCTTATGGGGCAGTAACAGGTCACTTTTCAAAACGTGTTTTTCAGCCCGAAATAAACACGTTTTTTCAGACAGCTGTATCCCTATGTAACTGCAAGGCTCAGAAGAGCCCACACACTCAGGTCTTAACCCCAGTGTGCTGAAAGTGTCAAAACATGTTTTTCAGCAGAAATAAACATGTTTCTGCAAGTTTGGTCAACCCCATGTAAGTTATGGGGCAGTAACAGCACACTTTTCAAAACGTGTTTTTCAGCCCGAGATAAACACGTTTTTTCAGACAGCTGTATCCCTATGTAACTGCAAGGCTCAGAAGAGCCCACACACTCAGGTCTTAACCCCAGTGTGCTGACAGTGTCAAAACATGTTTTTCAGCAGAAATAAACATGTTTCTGCAAGTTTGGTCAACCCCATGTATCTTATGGGGCAGTAACAGGTCACTTTTCAAAACGTGTTTTTCAGCCCGAAATAAACACGTTTTTTTCAGACAGCTGTATCCCTATGTAACTGCAAGGCTCAGAAGAGCCCACACACTCAGGTCTTAACCCCAGTGTGCTGAAAGTGTCAAAACATGTTTTTCAGCAGAAATAAACATGTTTCTGCAAGTTTGGTCAACCCCATGTATCTTATGGGGCAGTAACAGGTCACTTTTCAAAACGTGTTTTTCAGCCCGAAATAAACACGTTTTTTCAGACAGCTGTATCCCTATGTAACTGCAAGGCTCAGAAGAGCCCACACACTCAGGTCTTAACCCCAGTGTGCTGAAAGTGTCAAAACATGTTTTTCAGCAGAAATAAACATGTTTCTGCAAGTTTGGTCAACCCCATGTAAGTTATGGGGCAGTAACAGCACACTTATCAAAACGTGTTTTTCAGCCCGAGATAAACACGTTTTTTCAGACAGCTGTATCCCTATGTAACTGCAAGGCTCAGAAGAGCCAACACACTCAGGTCTTAACCCCAGTGTGCTGAAAGTGTCAAAACATGTTTTTCAGCAGAAATAAACATGTTTCTGCAAGTTTGGTCAACCCCATGTAACTTATGGGTCAGTAACAGCTCACTTTTCAAAACGTGTTTTTCAGCCCGAAATAAACGCGTTTTTTCAGACAGCTGTATCCCTATGTAACTGCAAGGCTCAGAAGAGCCCACACACTCAGGTCTTAACCCCAGTGTGCTGAAAGTGTCAAAACATGTTTTTCAGCAGAAATAAACATGTTTCTGCAAGTTTGGTCAACCCCATGTAAGTTATGGGGTAGTAACAACACACTTTTCAAAACATGTTTTTCAGCCCGAAATAAACGCGTTTTTTCAGACAGCTGTATCCCTATGTAACTGCAAGGCTCAGAAGAGCCCACACACTCAGGTCTTAACCCCAGTGTGCTGACAGTGTCAAAACATGTTTTTCAGCAGAAATAAACATGTTTCTGCAAGTTTGGTAAACCCCATGTAACTTATGGGTCAGTAACAGCTCACTTTTCAAAACGTGTTTTTCAGCCCGAAATAAACGCGTTTTTTCATACAGCTGTATCCCTATGTAACTGCAAGGCTCAGAAGAGCCCACACACTCAGGTCTTAACCCCAGTGTGCTGACAGTGTCAAAACATGTTTTTCAGCAGAAATAAACATGTTTCTGCAAGTTTGGTCAACCCCATGTAACTTATGGGGCAGTAACAGCTCACTTTTCAAAACGTGTTTTATAGCCCTAAATAAACGCGTTTTTTCTGACAGCTGTATCCCTATGTAACTGCAAGGCTCAGAAGAGCCCACACACTCAGGTCTTAAGCCCAGTGTGCTGACAGTGTCAAAACATGTTTTTCAGAAGAAATAAACATGTTTCTGCAAGTTTGGTCAACCCCATGTAAGTTATGGGGCAGTAACAGCACACTTTTCAAAACGTGTTTTTCAGCCCGAGATAAACACGTTTTTTCAGACAGCTGTATCCCTATGTAACTGCAAGGCTCAGAAGAGCCAACACACTCAGGTCTTAACCCCAGTGTGCTGAAAGTGTCAAAACATGTTTTTCAGCAGAAATAAACATGTTTCTGCAAGTTTGGTCAACCCCATGTAAGTTATGGGTCAGTAACAGCTCACTTTTCAAAACGTGTTTTTCAGCCCGAAATAAACGCGTTTTTTCAGACAGCTGTATCCCTATGTAACTGCAAGGCTAAGAAGAGCCCACACACTCAGGTCTTAACCCCAGTGTGCTGAAAGTGTCAAAACATGTTTTTCAGCAGAAATAAACATGTTTCTGCAAGTTTGGTCAACCCCATGTAAGTTATGGGGCAGTAACAGCACACTTTTCAAAACGTGTTTTTCAGCCCGAGATAAACACGTTTTTTCAGACAGCTGTATCCCTATGTAACTGCAAGGCTCAGAAGAGCCAACACACTCAGGTCTTAACCCCAGTGTGCTGAAAGTGTCAAAACATGTTTTTCAGCAGAAATAAACATGTTTCTGCAAGTTTGGTCAACCCCATGTAAGTTATGGGTCAGTAACAGCTCACTTTTCAAAACGTGTTTTTCAGCCCGAAATAAACGCGTTTTTTCAGACAGCTGTATCCCTATGTAACTGCAAGGCTCAGAAGAGCCCACACACTCAGGTCTTAACCCCAGTGTGCTGACAGTGTCAAAACATGTTTTTCAGCAGAAATAAACATGTTTCTGCAAGTTTGGTCAACCCCATGTATCTTATGGGGCAGTAACAGGTCACTTTTCAAAACGTGTTTTTCAGCCCGAAATAAACACGTTTTTTCAGACAGCTGTATCCCTATGTAACTGCAAGGCTCAGAAGAGCCCACACACTCAGGTCTTAACCCCAGTGTGCTGACAGTGTCAAAACATGTTTTTCAGAAGAAATAAACATGTTTCTGCAAGTTTGGTCAACCCCATGTAAGTTATGGGGCAGTAACAGCACACTTTTCAAAACGTGTTTTTCAGCCCGAGATAAACACGTTTTTTCAGACAGCTGTATCCCTATGTAACTGCAAGGCTCAGAAGAGCCCACACACTCAGGTCTTAACCCCAGTGTGCTGAAAGTGTCAAAACATGTTTTTCAGCAGAAATAAACATGTTTCTGCAAGTTTGGTCAACCCCATGTAAGTTATGGGTCAGTAACAGCTCACTTTTCAAAACGTGTTTTTCAGCCCGAAATAAACACGTTTTTTCAGACTTCAGAATCTCCATGTAACTGCAAGGCTCAGAAGAGCCCACACACTCAGGTCTTAACCCCAGTGTGCTGAAAGTGTCAAAACATGTTTTTCAGCAGAAATAAACATGTTTCTGCAAGTTTGGTCAACCCCATGTAAGTTATGGGTCAGTAACAGCTCACTTTTCAAAACGTGTTTTTCAGCCCGAAATAAACGCGTTTTTTCAGACAGCTGTATCCCTATGTAACTGCAAGGCTCAGAAGAGCCCACAAACTCAGGTCTTAACCCCAGTGTGCTGAAAGTGTCAAAACATGTTTTTCAGCAGAAATAAACATGTTTCTGCAAGTTTGGTCAACCCCATGTAACTTATGGGGCAGTAACAGCTCACTTTTCAAAACGTGTTTTTCAGCCCGAAATAAACGCGTTTTTTCAGACAGCTGTATCCCTATGTAACTGCAAGGCTCAGAAGAGCCCACACACTCAGGTCTTAACCCCAGTGTGCTGAAAGTGTCAAAACATGTTTTTCAGCAGAAATAAACATGTTTCTGCAAGTTTGGTCAACCCCATGTAAGTTATGGGTCAGTAACAGCTCACTTTTCAAAACGTGTTTTTCAGCCCGAAATAAACACGTTTTTTCAGACTTCAGAATCTCCATGTAACTGCAAGGCTCAGAAGAGCCCACACACTCAGGTCTTAACCCCAGTGTGCTGAAAGTGTCAAAACATGTTTTTCAGCAGAAATAAACATGTTTCTGCAAGTTTGGTCAACCCCATGTAAGTTATGGGTCAGTAACAGCTCACTTTTCAAAACGTGTTTTTCAGCCCGAAATAAACGCGTTTTTTCAGACAGCTGTATCCCTATGTAACTGCAAGGCTCAGAAGAGCCCACACACTCAGGTCTTAACCCCAGTGTGCTGAAAGTGTCAAAACATGTTTTTCAGCAGAAATAAACATGTTTCTGCAAGTTTGGTCAACCCCATGTAAGTTATGGGGCAGTAACAGCACACTTTTCAAAACGTGTTTTTCAGCCCGAGATAAACACGTTTTTTCAGACAGCTGTATCCCTATGTAACTGCAAGGCTCAGAAGAGCCAACACACTCAGGTCTTAACCCCAGTGTGCTGAAAGTGTCAAAACATGTTTTTCAGCAGAAATAAACATGTTTCTGCAAGTTTGGTCAACCCCATGTAAGTTATGAGTCAGTAACAGCTCACTTTTCAAAACGTGTTTTTCAGCCCGAAATAAACGCGTTTTTTCAGACAGCTGTATCCCTATGTAACTGCAAGGCTCAGAAGAGCCCACACACTCAGGTCTTAACCCCAGTGTGCTGACAGTGTCAAAACATGTTTTTCAGAAGAAATAAACATGTTTCTGCAAGTTTGGTCAACCCCATGTAAGTTATGGGGCAGTAACAGCACACTTTTCAAAACGTGTTTTTCAGCCCGAGATAAACACGTTTTTTCAGACAGCTGTATCCCTATGTAACTGCAAGGCTCAGAAGAGCCCACACACTCAGGTCTTAACCCCAGTGTGCTGAAAGTGTCAAAACATGTTTTTCAGCAGAAATAAACATGTTTCTGCAAGTTTGGTCAACCCCATGTAAGTTATGGGTCAGTAACAGCTCACTTTTCAAAACGTGTTTTTCAGCCCGAAATAAACACGTTTTTTCAGACTTCAGAATCTCCATGTAACTGCAAGGCTCAGAAGAGCCCACACACTCAGGTCTTAACCCCAGTGTGCTGAAAGTGTCAAAACATGTTTTTCAGCAGAAATAAACATGTTTCTGCAAGTTTGGTCAACCCCATGTAAGTTATGGGGCAGTAACAGCACACTTTTCAAAACGTGTTTTTCAGCCCGAGATAAACACGTTTTTTCAGACAGCTGTATCCCTATGTAACTGCAAGGCTCAGAAGAGCCAACACACTCAGGTCTTAACCCCAGTGTGCTGAAAGTGTCAAAACATGTTTTTCAGCAGAAATAAACATGTTTCTGCAAGTTTGGTCAACCCCATGTAAGTTATGGGGCAGTAACAGCACACTTTTCAAAACGTGTTTTTCAGCCCGAGATAAACACGTTTTTTCAGACAGCTGTATCCCTATGTAACTGCAAGGCTCAGAAGAGCCAACACACTCAGGTCTTAACCCCAGTGTGCTGAAAGTGTCAAAACATGTTTTTCAGCAGAAATAAACATGTTTCTGCAAGTTTGGTCAACCCCATGTAAGTTATGGGTCAGTAATAGCTCACTTTTCAAAACGTGTTTTTCAGCCCGAAATAAACGCGTTTTTTCAGACAGCTGTATCCCTATGTAACTGCAAGGCTCAGAAGAGCCCACACACTCAGGTCTTAACCCCAGTGTGCTGAAAGTGTCAAAACATGTTTTTCAGCAGAAATAAACATGTTTCTGCAAGTTTGGTCAACCCCATGTAAGTTATGGGGCAGTAACAGCACACTTTTCAAAACGTGTTTTTCAGCCCGAGATAAACACGTTTTTTCAGACAGCTGTATCCCTATGTAACTGCAAGGCTCAGAAGAGCCCACACACTCAGGTCTTAACCCCAGTGTGCTGACAGTGTCAAAACATGTTTTTCAGCAGAAATAAACATGTTTCTGCAAGTTTGGTCAACCCCATGTATCTTATGGGGCAGTAACAGGTCACTTTTCAAAACGTGTTTTTCAGCCCGAAATAAACACGTTTTTTTCAGACAGCTGTATCCCTATGTAACTGCAAGGCTCAGAAGAGCCCACACACTCAGGTCTTAACCCCAGTGTGCTGAAAGTGTCAAAACATGTTTTTCAGCAGAAATAAACATGTTTCTGCAAGTTTGGTCAACCCCATGTATCTTATGGGGCAGTAACAGCACACTTTTCAAAACGTGTTTTTCAGCCCGAGATAAACACGTTTTTTCAGACAGCTGTATCCCTATGTAACTGCAAGGCTCAGAAGAGCCAACACACTCAGGTCTTAACCCCAGTGTGCTGAAAGTGTCAAAACATGTTTTTCAGCAGAAATAAACATGTTTCTGCAAGTTTGGTCAACCCCATGTAAGTTATGGGTCAGTAACAGCTCACTTTTCAAAACGTGTTTTTCAGCCCGAAATAAACGCGTTTTTTCAGACAGCTGTATCCCTATGTAACTGCAAGGCTCAGAAGAGCCCACACACTCAGGTCTTAACCCCAGTGTGCTGACAGTGTCAAAACATGTTTTTCAGAAGAAATAAACATGTTTCTGCAAGTTTGGTCAACCCCATGTAAGTTATGGGGCAGTAACAGCACACTTTTCAAAACGTGTTTTTCAGCCCGAGATAAACACGTTTTTTCAGACAGCTGTATCCCTATGTAACTGCAAGGCTCAGAAGAGCCCACACACTCAGGTCTTAACCCCAGTGTGCTGAAAGTGTCAAAACATGTTTTTCAGCAGAAATAAACATGTTTCTGCAAGTTTGGTCAACCCCATTTATCTTATGGGGCAGTAACAGGTCACTTTTCAAAACGTGTTTTTCAGCCGGAAATAAACGCGTTTTTTCAGACAGCTGTATCCCTATGTAACTGCAAGGCTCAGAAGAGCCCACAAACTCAGGTCTTAACCCCAGTGTGCTGAAAGTGTCAAAACATGTTTTTCAGCAGAAATAAACATGTTTCTGCAACTTTGGTCAACCCCATGTAACTTATGGGGCAGTAACAGCTCACTTTTCAAAACGTGTTTTTCAGCCCGAAATAAACGCGTTTTTTCAGACAGCTGTATCCCTATGTAACTGCAAGGCTCAGAAGAGCCCACACACTCAGGTCTTAACCCCAGTGTGCTGAAAGTGTCAAAACATGTTTTTCAGCAGAAATAAACATGTTTCTGCAAGTTTGGTCAACCCCATGTAAGTTATGGGTCAGTAACAGCTCACTTTTCAAAACGTGCTTTTCAGCCCGAAATAAACGCGTTTTTTCAGACAGCTGTATCCCTATGTAACTGCAAGGCTCAGAAGAGCCCACACACTCAGGTCTTAACCCCAGTGTGCTGACAGTGTCAAAACATGTTTTTCAGCAGAAATAAACATGTTTCTGCAAGTTTGGTCAACCCCATGTAACTTATGGGGCAGTAACAGCTCACTTTTCAAAACGTGTTTTATAGCCCTAAATAAACGCGTTTTTTCTGACAGCTGTATCCCTATGTAACTGCAAGGCTCAGAAGAGCCCACACACTCAGGTCTTAAGCCCAGTGTGCTGACAGTGTCAAAACATGTTTTTCAGAAGAAATAAACATGTTTCTGCAAGTTTGGTCAACCCCATGTAAGTTATGGGGCAGTAACAGCACACTTTTCAAAACGTGTTTTTCAGCCCGAGATAAACACGTTTTTTCAGACAGCTGTATCCCTATGTAACTGCAAGGCTCAGAAGAGCCCACACACTCAGGTCTTAACCCCAGTGTGCTGACAGTGTCAAAACATGTTTTTCAGCAGAAATAAACATGTTTCTGCAAGTTTGGTCAACCCCATGTAAGTTATGGGGCAGTAACAGCACACTTTTCAAAACGTGTTTTTCAGCCCGAGATAAACACGTTTTTTCAGACAGCTGTATCCCTATGTAACTGCAAGGCTCAGAAGAGCCCACACACTCAGGTCTTAACCCCAGTGTGCTGAAAGTGTCAAAACATGTTTTTCAGCAGAAATAAACATGTTTCTGCAAGTTTGGTCAACCCCATGTAAGTTATGGGTCAGTAACAGCTCACTTTTCAAAACGTGTTTTTCAGCCCGAAATAAACACGTTTTTTCAGACTTCAGAATCTCCATGTAACTGCAAGGCTCAGAAGAGCCCACACACTCAGGTCTTAACCCCAGTGTGCTGAAAGTGTCAAAACATGTTTTTCAGCAGAAATAAACATGTTTCTGCAAGTCTGGTCAACCCCATGTAAGTTATGGGTCAGTAACAGCTCACTTTTCAAAACGTGTTTTTCAGCCCGAAATAAACGCGTTTTTTCAGACAGCTGTATCCCTATGTAACTGCAAGGCTCAGAAGAGCCCACAAACTCAGGTCTTAACCCCAGTGTGCTGAAAGTGTCAAAACATGTTTTTTTGCAGAAATAAACATGTTTCTGCAAGTTTGGTCAACCCCATGTAACTTATGGGGCAGTAACAGCTCACTTTTCAAAACGTGTTTTTCAGCCCGAAATAAACGCGTTTTTTCAGACAGCTGTATCCCTATGTAACTGCAAGGCTCAGAAGAGCCCACACACTCAGGTCTTAACCCCAGTGTGCTGAAAGTGTCAAAACATGTTTTTCAGCAGAAATAAACATGTTTCTGCAAGTTTGGTCAACCCCATGTAACTTATGGGGCAGTAACAGCTCACTTTTCAAAACGTGTTTTTCAGCCCGAAATAAACGCGTTTTTTCAGACAGCTGTATCCCTATGTAACTGCAAGGCTCAGAAGAGCCCACACACTCAGGACTTAACCCCAGTGTGCTGACAGTGTCAAAACATGTTTTTCAGAAGAAATAAACATGTTTCTGCAAGTTTGGTCAACCCCATGTAAGTTATGGGGCAGTAACAGCACACTTTTCAAAACGTGTTTTTCAGCCCGAGATAAACACGTTTTTTCAGACAGCTGTATCCCTATGTAACTGCAAGGCTCAGAAGAGCCCACACACTCAGGTCTTAACCCAAGTGTGCTGAAAGTGTCAAAACATGTTTTTCAGCAGAAATAAACATGTTTCTGCAAGTTTGGTCAACCCCATGTAACTTATGGGGCAGTAACAGCTCACTTTTCAAAACATGTTTTTCAGCCCGAAATAAACGCGTTTTTTCAAACAGCTGTATCCCTATGTAACTGCAAGGCTCAGAAGAGCCCACACACTCAGGTCTTAACCCCAGTGTGCTGAAAGTGTCAAAACATGTTTTTCAGCAGAAATAAACATGTTTCTGCAAGTTTGGTCAACCCCATGTAAGTTATGGGTCAGTAACAGCTCACTTTTCAAAACGTGTTTTTCAGCCCGAAATAAACGCGTTTTTTCAGACAGCTGTATCCCTATGTAACTGCAAGGCTCAGAAGAGCCCACAAACTCAGGTCTTAACCCCAGTGTGCTGACAGTGTCAAAACATGTTTTTCAGCAGAAATAAACATGTTTCTGCAAGTTTGGTCAACCCCATGTAACTTATGGGGCAGTAACAGCTCACTTTTCAAAACGTGTTTTTCAGCCCGAAATAAACGCGTTTTTTCAGACAGCTGTATCCCTATGTAACTGCAAGGCTCAGAAGAGCCCACACACTCAGGTCTTAACCCCAGTGTGCTGAAAGTGTCAAAACATGTTTTTCAGCAGAAATAAACATGTTTCTGCAAGTTTGGTCAACCCCATGTAAGTTATGGGGTAGTAACAGCACACTTTTCAAAACGTGTTTTTCAGCCCGAAATAAACGCGTTTTTTTCAGACAGCTGTATCCCTATGTAACTGCAAGGCTCAGAAGAGCCAACACACTCAGGTCTTAACCCCAGTGTGCTGAAAGTGTCAAAACATGTTTTTCAGCAGAAATAAACATGTTTCTGCAAGTTTGGTCAACCCCATGTAAGTTATGGGGCAGTAACAGCACACTTTTCAAAACGTGTTTTTCAGCCCGAGATAAACACGTTTTTTCAGACAGCTGTATCCCTATGTAACTGCAAGGCTCAGAAGAGCCAACACACTCAGGTCTTAACCCCAGTGTGCTGAAAGTGTCAAAACATGTTTTTCAGCAGAAATAAACATGTTTCTGCAAGTTTGGTCAACCCCATGTAAGTTATGGGTCAGTAACAGCTCACTTTTCAAAACGTGTTTTTCAGCCCGAAATAAACGCGTTTTTTCAGACAGCTGTATCCCTATGTAACTGCAAGGCTCAGAAGAGCCCACACACTCAGGTCTTAACCCCAGTGTGCTGAAAGTGTCAAAACATGTTTTTCAGCAGAAATAAACATGTTTCTGCAAGTTTGGTCAACCCCATGTGAGTTATGGGGCAGTAACAGCACACTTTTCAAAACGTGTTTTTCAGCCCGAGATAAACACGTTTTTTCAGACAGCTGTATCCCTATGTAACTGCAAGGCTCAGAAGAGCCAACACACTCAGGTCTTAACCCCAGTGTGCTGAAAGTGTCAAAACATGTTTTTCAGCAGAAATAAACATGTTTCTGCAAGTTTGGTCAACCCCATGTAACTTATGGGTCAGTAACAGCTCACTTTTCAAAACGTGTTTTTCAGCCCGAAATAAACGCGTTTTTTCAGACAGCTGTGTCCCTATGTAACTGCAAGGCTCAGAAGAGCCCACACACTCAGGTCTTAACCCCAGTGTGCTGAAAGTGTCAAAACATGTTTTTCAGCAGAAATAAACATGTTTCTGCAAGTTTGGTCAACCCCATGTAAGTTATGGGGTAGTAACAACACACTTTTCAAAACATGTTTTTCAGCCCGAAATAAACGCGTTTTTTCAGACAGCTGTATCCCTATGTAACTGCAAGGCTCAGAAGAGCCCACACACTCAGGTCTTAACCCCAGTGTGCTGACAGTGTCAAAACATGTTTTTCAGCAGAAATAAACATGTTTCTGCAAGTTTGGTAAACCCCATGTAACTTATGGGGCAGTAACAGCTCACTTTTCAAAACGTGTTTTTCAGCCCGAAATAAACGCGTTTTTTCTGACAGCTGTATCCCTATGTAACTGCAAGGCTCAGAAGAGCCCACACACTCAGGTCTTAACCCCAGTGTGCTGAAAGTGTCAAAACATGTTTTTCAGCAGAAATAAACATGTTTCTGCAAGTTTGGTCAACCCCATGTAAGTTATGGGTCAGTAACAGCTCACTTTTCAAAACGTGTTTTTCAGCCCGAAATAAACGCGTTTTTTCAGACAGCTGTATCCCTATGTAACTGCAAGGCTCAGAAGAGCCAACACACTCAGGTCTTAACCCCAGTGTGCTGACAGTGTCAAAACGTGTTTTTCAGCAGAAATAAACATGTTTCTGCAAGTTTGGTCAACCCCATGTAACTTATGGGGCAGTAACAGCTCACTTTTCAAAACGTGTTTTATAGCCCTAAATAAACGCGTTTTTTCTGACAGCTGTATCCCTATGTAACTGCAAGGCTCAGAAGAGCCCACACACTCAGGTCTTAACCCCAGTGTGCTGACAGTGTCAAAACATGTTTTTCAGCAGAAATAAACATGTTTCTGCAAGTTTGGTCAACCCCATGTATCTTATGGGGCAGTAACAGGTCACTTTTCAAAACGTGTTTTTCAGCCCGAAATAAACACGTTTTTTTCAGACAGCTGTATCCCTATGTAACTGCAAGGCTCAGAAGAGCCCACACACTCAGGTCTTAACCCCAGTGTGCTGAAAGTGTCAAAACATGTTTTTCAGCAGAAATAAACATGTTTCTGCAAGTTTGGTCAACCCCATGTATCTTATGGGGCAGTAACAGCACACTTTTCAAAACGTGTTTTTCAGCCCGAGATAAACACGTTTTTTCAGACAGCTGTATCCCTATGTAACTGCAAGGCTCAGAAGAGCCAACACACTCAGGTCTTAACCCCAGTGTGCTGAAAGTGTCAAAACATGTTTTTCAGCAGAAATAAACATGTTTCTGCAAGTTTGGTCAACCCCATGTAAGTTATGGGTCAGTAACAGCTCACTTTTCAAAACGTGTTTTTCAGCCCGAAATAAACGCGTTTTTTCAGACAGCTGTATCCCTATGTAACTGCAAGGCTCAGAAGAGCCCACACACTCAGGTCTTAACCCCAGTGTGCTGACAGTGTCAAAACATGTTTTTCAGAAGAAATAAACATGTTTCTGCAAGTTTGGTCAACCCCATGTAAGTTATGGGGCAGTAACAGCACACTTTTCAAAACGTGTTTTTCAGCCCGAGATAAACACGTTTTTTCAGACAGCTGTATCCCTATGTAACTGCAAGGCTCAGAAGAGCCCACACACTCAGGTCTTAACCCCAGTGTGCTGAAAGTGTCAAAACATGTTTTTCAGCAGAAATAAACATGTTTCTGCAAGTTTGGTCAACCCCATTTATCTTATGGGGCAGTAACAGGTCACTTTTCAAAACGTGTTTTTCAGCCGGAAATAAACGCGTTTTTTCAGACAGCTGTATCCCTATGTAACTGCAAGGCTCAGAAGAGCCCACAAACTCAGGTCTTAACCCCAGTGTGCTGAAAGTGTCAAAACATGTTTTTCAGCAGAAATAAACGTTTCTGCAAGTTTGGTCAACCCCATGTAACTTATGGGGCAGTAACAGCTCACTTTTCAAAACGTGTTTTTCAGCCCGAAATAAACGCGTTTTTTCAGACAGCTGTATCCCTATGTAACTGCAAGGCTCAGAAGAGCCCACACACTCAGGTCTTAACCCCAGTGTGCTGAAAGTGTCAAAACATGTTTTTCAGCAGAAATAAACATGTTTCTGCAAGTTTGGTCAACCCCATGTAAGTTATGGGTCAGTAACAGCTCACTTTTCAAAACGTGCTTTTCAGCCCGAAATAAACGCGTTTTTTCAGACAGCTGTATCCCTATGTAACTGCAAGGCTCAGAAGAGCCCACACACTCAGGTCTTAACCCCAGTGTGCTGACAGTGTCAAAACATGTTTTTCAGCAGAAATAAACATGTTTCTGCAAGTTTGGTCAACCCCATGTAACTTATGGGGCAGTAACAGCTCACTTTTCAAAACGTGTTTTATAGCCCTAAATAAACGCGTTTTTTCTGACAGCTGTATCCCTATGTAACTGCAAGGCTCAGAAGAGCCCACACACTCAGGTCTTAAGCCCAGTGTGCTGACAGTGTCAAAACATGTTTTTCAGAAGAAATAAACATGTTTCTGCAAGTTTGGTCAACCCCATGTAAGTTATGGGGCAGTAACAGCACACTTTTCAAAACGTGTTTTTCAGCCCGAGATAAACACGTTTTTTCAGACAGCTGTATCCCTATGTAACTGCAAGGCTCAGAAGAGCCCACACACTCAGGTCTTAACCCCAGTGTGCTGACAGTGTCAAAACATGTTTTTCAGCAGAAATAAACATGTTTCTGCAAGTTTGGTCAACCCCATGTAAATTATGGGGCAGTAACAGCACACTTTTCAAAACGTGTTTTTCAGCCCGAGATAAACACGTTTTTTCAGACAGCTGTATCCCTATGTAACTGCAAGGCTCAGAAGAGCCCACACACTCAGGTCTTAACCCCAGTGTGCTGAAAGTGTCAAAACATGTTTTTCAGCAGAAATAAACATGTTTCTGCAAGTTTGGTCAACCCCATGTAAGTTATGGGTCAGTAACAGCTCACTTTTCAAAACGTGTTTTTCAGCCCGAAATAAACACGTTTTTTCAGACTTCAGAATCTCCATGTAACTGCAAGGCTCAGAAGAGCCCACACACTCAGGTCTTAACCCCAGTGTGCTGAAAGTGTCAAAACATGTTTTTCAGCAGAAATAAACATGTTTCTGCAAGTCTGGTCAACCCCATGTAAGTTATGGGTCAGTAACAGCTCACTTTTCAAAACGTGTTTTTCAGCCCGAAATAAACGCGTTTTTTCAGACAGCTGTATCCCTATGTAACTGCAAGGCTCAGAAGAGCCCACAAACTCAGGTCTTAACCCCAGTGTGCTGAAAGTGTCAAAACATGTTTTTTTGCAGAAATAAACATGTTTCTGCAAGTTTGGTCAACCCCATGTAACTTATGGGGCAGTAACAGCTCACTTTTCAAAACGTGTTTTTCAGCCCGAAATAAACGCGTTTTTTCAGACAGCTGTATCCTTATGTAACTGCAAGGCTCAGAAGAGCCCACACACTCAGGTCTTAACCCCAGTGTGCTGAAAGTGTCAAAACATGTTTTTCAGCAGAAATAAACATGTTTCTGCAAGTTTGGTCAACCCCATGTAACTTATGGGTCAGTAACAGCTCACTTTTCAAAACGTGTTTTTCAGCCCGAAATAAACGCGTTTTTTCAGACAGCTGTATCCCTATGTAACTGCAAGGCTCAGAAGAGCCCACAAACTCAGGTCTTAACCCCAGTGTGCTGAAAGTGTCAAAACATGTTTTTTTGCAGAAATAAACATGTTTCTGCAAGTTTGGTCAACCCCATGTAACTTATGGGGCAGTAACAGCTCACTTTTCAAAACGTGTTTTTCAGCCCGAAATAAACGCGTTTTTTCAGACAGCTGTATCCCTATGTAACTGCAAGGCTCAGAAGAGCCCACACACTCAGGTCTTAACCCCAGTGTGCTGAAAGTGTCAAAACATGTTTTTCAGCAGAAATAAACATGTTTCTGCAAGTTTGGTCAACCCCATGTAACTTATGGGGCAGTAACAGCTCACTTTTCAAAACGTGTTTTTCAGCCCGAAATAAACGCGTTTTTTCAGACAGCTGTATCCCTATGTAACTGCAAGGCTCAGAAGAGCCCACACACTCAGGACTTAACCCCAGTGTGCTGACAGTGTCAAAACATGTTTTTCAGAAGAAATAAACATGTTTCTGCAAGTTTGGTCAACCCCATGTAAGTTATGGGGCAGTAACAGCACACTTTTCAAAACGTGTTTTTCAGCCCGAGATAAACACGTTTTTTCAGACAGCTGTATCCCTATGTAACTGCAAGGCTCAGAAGAGCCCACACACTCAGGTCTTAACCCCAGTGTGCTGAAAGTGTCAAAACATGTTTTTCAGCAGAAATAAACATGTTTCTGCAAGTTTGGTCAACCCCATGTATCTTATGGGGCAGTAACAGCACACTTTTCAAAACGTGTTTTTCAGCCCGAGATAAACACGTTTTTTCAGACAGCTGTATCCCTATGTAACTGCAAGGCTCAGAAGAGCCAACACACTCAGGTCTTAACCCCAGTGTGCTGAAAGTGTCAAAACATGTTTTTCAGCAGAAATAAACATGTTTCTGCAAGTTTGGTCAACCCCATGTAAGTTATGGGTCAGTAACAGCTCACTTTTCAAAACGTGTTTTTCAGCCCGAAATAAACGCGTTTTTTCAGACAGCTGTATCCCTATGTAACTGCAAGGCTCAGAAGAGCCCACACACTCAGGTCTTAACCCCAGTGTGCTGACAGTGTCAAAACATGTTTTTCAGAAGAAATAAACATGTTTCTGCAAGTTTGGTCAACCCCATGTAAGTTATGGGGCAGTAACAGCACACTTTTCAAAACGTGTTTTTCAGCCCGAGATAAACACGTTTTTTCAGACAGCTGTATCCCTATGTAACTGCAAGGCTCAGAAGAGCCCACACACTCAGGTCTTAACCCCAGTGTGCTGAAAGTGTCAAAACATGTTTTTCAGCAGAAATAAACATGTTTCTGCAAGTTTGGTCAACCCCATTTATCTTATGGGGCAGTAACAGGTCACTTTTCAAAACGTGTTTTTCAGCCGGAAATAAACGCGTTTTTTCAGACAGCTGTATCCCTATGTAACTGCAAGGCTCAGAAGAGCCCACAAACTCAGGTCTTAACCCCAGTGTGCTGAAAGTGTCAAAACATGTTTTTCAGCAGAAATAAACATGTTTCTGCAAGTTTGGTCAACCCCATGTAACTTATGGGGCAGTAACAGCTCACTTTTCAAAACGTGTTTTTCAGCCCGAAATAAACGCGTTTTTTCAGACAGCTGTATCCCTATGTAACTGCAAGGCTCAGAAGAGCCCACACACTCAGGTCTTAACCCCAGTGTGCTGAAAGTGTCAAAACATGTTTTTCAGCAGAAATAAACATGTTTCTGCAAGTTTGGTCAACCCCATGTAAGTTATGGGTCAGTAACAGCTCACTTTTCAAAACGTGCTTTTCAGCCCGAAATAAACGCGTTTTTTCAGACAGCTGTATCCCTATGTAACTGCAAGGCTCAGAAGAGCCCACACACTCAGGTCTTAACCCCAGTGTGCTGACAGTGTCAAAACATGTTTTTCAGCAGAAATAAACATGTTTCTGCAAGTTTGGTCAACCCCATGTAACTTATGGGGCAGTAACAGCTCACTTTTCAAAACGTGTTTTATAGCCCTAAATAAACGCGTTTTTTCTGACAGCTGTATCCCTATGTAACTG
The DNA here is from genome assembly GCF_059453375.1 of Lepisosteus platostomus. NCBI lineage: Eukaryota > Metazoa > Chordata > Actinopteri > Semionotiformes > Lepisosteidae > Lepisosteus > Lepisosteus platostomus. The sequence goes on from NW_028291688.1 coordinate 33,190, forward strand.
CAAGGCTCAGAAGAGCCCACACACTCAGGTCTTAAGCCCAGTGTGCTGACAGTGTCAAAACATGTTTTTCAGAAGAAATAAACATGTTTCTGCAAGTTTGGTCAACCCCATGTAAGTTATGGGGCAGTAACAGCACACTTTTCAAAACGTGTTTTTCAGCCCGAGATAAACACGTTTTTTCAGACAGCTGTATCCCTATGTAACTGCAAGGCTCAGAAGAGCCCACACACTCAGGTCTTAACCCCAGTGTGCTGACAGTGTCAAAACATGTTTTTCAGCAGAAATAAACATGTTTCTGCAAGTTTGGTCAACCCCATGTAAGTTATGGGGCAGTAACAGCACACTTTTCAAAACGTGTTTTTCAGCCCGAGATAAACACGTTTTTTCAGACAGCTGTATCCCTATGTAACTGCAAGGCTCAGAAGAGCCCACACACTCAGGTCTTAACCCCAGTGTGCTGAAAGTGTCAAAACATGTTTTTCAGCAGAAATAAACATGTTTCTGCAAGTTTGGTCAACCCCATGTAAGTTATGGGTCAGTAACAGCTCACTTTTCAAAACGTGTTTTTCAGCCCGAAATAAACGCGTTTTTTCAGACAGCTGTATCCCTATGTAACTGCAAGGCTCAGAAGAGCCCACAAACTCAGGTCTTAACCCCAGTGTGCTGACAGTGTCAAAACATGTTTTTCAGCAGAAATAAACATGTTTCTGCAAGTTTGGTCAACCCCATGTAACTTATGGGGCAGTAACAGCTCACTTTTCAAAACGTGTTTTTCAGCCCGAAATAAACGCGTTTTTTCAGACAGCTGTATCCCTATGTAACTGCAAGGCTCAGAAGAGCCCACACACTCAGGTCTTAACCCCAGTGTGCTGAAAGTGTCAAAACATGTTTTTCAGCAGAAATAAACATGTTTCTGCAAGTTTGGTCAACCCCATGTAAGTTATGGGGTAGTAACAGCACACTTTTCAAAACGTGTTTTTCAGCCCGAAATAAACGCGTTTTTTTCAGACAGCTGTATCCCTATGTAACTGCAAGGCTCAGAAGAGCCCACACACTCAGGTCTTAACCCCAGTGTGCTGAAAGTGTCAAAACATGTTTTTCAGCAGAAATAAACATGTTTCTGCAAGTTTGGTCAACCCCATGTATCTTATGGGGCAGTAACAGCACACTTTTCAAAACGTGTTTTTCAGCCCGAGATAAACACGTTTTTTCAGACAGCTGTATCCCTATGTAACTGCAAGGCTCAGAAGAGCCAACACACTCAGGTCTTAACCCCAGTGTGCTGAAAGTGTCAAAACATGTTTTTCAGCAGAAATAAACATGTTTCTGCAAGTTTGGTCAACCCCATGTAAGTTATGGGTCAGTAACAGCTCACTTTTCAAAACGTGTTTTTCAGCCCGAAATAAACGCGTTTTTTCAGACAGCTGTATCCCTATGTAACTGCAAGGCTCAGAAGAGCCCACACACTCAGGTCTTAACCCCAGTGTGCTGACAGTGTCAAAACATGTTTTTCAGAAGAAATAAACATGTTTCTGCAAGTTTGGTCAACCCCATGTAAGTTATGGGGCAGTAACAGCACACTTTTCAAAACGTGTTTTTCAGCCCGAGATAAACACGTTTTTTCAGACAGCTGTATCCCTATGTAACTGCAAGGCTCAGAAGAGCCCACACACTCAGGTCTTAACCCCAGTGTGCTGAAAGTGTCAAAACATGTTTTTCAGCAGAAATAAACATGTTTCTGCAAGTTTGGTCAACCCCATGTAAGTTATGGGTCAGTAACAGCTCACTTTTCAAAACGTGTTTTTCAGCCCGAAATAAACACGTTTTTTCAGACTTCAGAATCTCCATGTAACTGCAAGGCTCAGAAGAGCCCACACACTCAGGTCTTAACCCCAGTGTGCTGAAAGTGTCAAAACATGTTTTTCAGCAGAAATAAACATGTTTCTGCAAGTTTGGTCAACCCCATGTAAGTTATGGGTCAGTAACAGCTCACTTTTCAAAACGTGTTTTTCAGCCCGAAATAAACGCGTTTTTTCAGACAGCTGTATCCCTATGTAACTGCAAGGCTCAGAAGAGCCCACAAACTCAGGTCTTAACCCCAGTGTGCTGAAAGTGTCAAAACATGTTTTTCAGCAGAAATAAACATGTTTCTGCAAGTTTGGTCAACCCCATGTAACTTATGGGGCAGTAACAGCTCACTTTTCAAAACGTGTTTTTCAGCCCGAAATAAACGCGTTTTTTCAGACAGCTGTATCCCTATGTAACTGCAAGGCTCAGAAGAGCCCACACACTCAGGTCTTAACCCCAGTGTGCTGAAAGTGTCAAAACATGTTTTTCAGCAGAAATAAACATGTTTCTGCAAGTTTGGTCAACCCCATGTATCTTATGGGGCAGTAACAGGTCACTTTTCAAAACGTGTTTTTCAGCCCGAAATAAACACGTTTTTTTCAGACAGCTGTATCCCTATGTAACTGCAAGGCTCAGAAGAGCCCACACACTCAGGTCTTAACCCCAGTGTGCTGAAAGTGTCAAAACATGTTTTTCAGCAGAAATAAACATGTTTCTGCAAGTTTGGTCAACCCCATGTATCTTATGGGGCAGTAACAGCACACTTTTCAAAACGTGTTTTTCAGCCCGAGATAAACACGTTTTTTCAGACAGCTGTATCCCTATGTAACTGCAAGGCTCAGAAGAGCCCACACACTCAGGTCTTAACCCCAGTGTGCTGAAAGTGTCAAAACATGTTTTTCAGCAGAAATAAACATGTTTCTGCAAGTTTGGTCAACCCCATGTAAGTTATGGGTCAGTAACAGCTCACTTTTCAAAACGTGTTTTTCAGCCCGAAATAAACACGTTTTTTCAGACTTCAGAATCTCCATGTAACTGCAAGGCTCAGAAGAGCCCACACACTCAGGTCTTAACCCCAGTGTGCTGAAAGTGTCAAAACATGTTTTTCAGCAGAAATAAACATGTTTCTGCAAGTTTGGTCAACCCCATGTAAGTTATGGGGCAGTAACAGCACACTTTTCAAAACGTGTTTTTCAGCCCGAGATAAACACGTTTTTTCAGACAGCTGTATCCCTATGTAACTGCAAGGCTCAGAAGAGCCAACACACTCAGGTCTTAACCCCAGTGTGCTGAAAGTGTCAAAACATGTTTTTCAGCAGAAATAAACATGTTTCTGCAAGTTTGGTCAACCCCATGTAAGTTATGGGTCAGTAACAGCTCACTTTTCAAAACGTGTTTTTCAGCCCGAAATAAACGCGTTTTTTCAGACAGCTGTATCCCTATGTAACTGCAAGGCTCAGAAGAGCCCACACACTCAGGTCTTAACCCCAGTGTGCTGAAAGTGTCAAAACATGTTTTTCAGCAGAAATAAACATGTTTCTGCAAGTTTGGTCAACCCCATGTAAGTTATGGGGCAGTAACAGCACACTTTTCAAAACGTGTTTTTCAGCCCGAGATAAACACGTTTTTTCAGACAGCTGTATCCCTATGTAACTGCAAGGCTCAGAAGAGCCAACACACTCAGGTCTTAACCCCAGTGTGCTGAAAGTGTCAAAACATGTTTTTCAGCAGAAATAAACATGTTTCTGCAAGTTTGGTCAACCCCATGTAAGTTATGGGTCAGTAACAGCTCACTTTTCAAAACGTGTTTTTCAGCCCGAAATAAACGCGTTTTTTCAGACAGCTGTATCCCTATGTAACTGCAAGGCTCAGAAGAGCCCACACACTCAGGTCTTAACCCCAGTGTGCTGACAGTGTCAAAACATGTTTTTCAGAAGAAATAAACATGTTTCTGCAAGTTTGGTCAACCCCATGTAAGTTATGGGGCAGTAACAGCACACTTTTCAAAACGTGTTTTTCAGCCCGAGATAAACACGTTTTTTCAGACAGCTGTATCCCTATGTAACTGCAAGGCTCAGAAGAGCCCACACACTCAGGTCTTAACCCCAGTGTGCTGAAAGTGTCAAAACATGTTTTTCAGCAGAAATAAACATGTTTCTGCAAGTTTGGTCAACCCCATGTAAGTTATGGGTCAGTAACAGCTCACTTTTCAAAACGTGTTTTTCAGCCCGAAATAAACACGTTTTTTCAGACTTCAGAATCTCCATGTAACTGCAAGGCTCAGAAGAGCCCACACACTCAGGTCTTAACCCCAGTGTGCTGAAAGTGTCAAAACATGTTTTTCAGCAGAAATAAACATGTTTCTGCAAGTTTGGTCAACCCCATGTAAGTTATGGGGTAGTAACAACACACTTTTCAAAACATGTTTTTCAGCCCGAAATAAACGCGTTTTTTCAGACAGCTGTATCCCTATGTAACTGCAAGGCTCAGAAGAGCCCACACACTCAGGTCTTAACCCCAGTGTGCTGACAGTGTCAAAACATGTTTTTCAGCAGAAATAAACATGTTTCTGCAAGTTTGGTTAACCCCATGTAAGTTATGGGGCAGTAACAGCACACTTTTCAAAACGTGTTTTTCAGCCCGAGATAAACACGTTTTTTCAGACAGCTGTATCCCTATGTAACTGCAAGGCTCAGAAGAGCCCACACACTCAGGTCTTAACCCCAGTGTGCTGAAAGTGTCAAAACATGTTTTTCAGCAGAAATAAACATGTTTCTGCAAGTTTGGTCAACCCCATGTAAGTTATGGGTCAGTAACAGCTCACTTTTCAAAACGTGTTTTTCAGCCCGAAATAAACACGTTTTTTCAGACTTCAGAATCTCCATGTAACTGCAAGGCTCAGAAGAGCCCACACACTCAGGTCTTAACCCCAGTGTGCTGAAAGTGTCAAAACATGTTTTTCAGCAGAAATAAACATGTTTCTGCAAGTCTGGTCAACCCCATGTAAGTTATGGGTCAGTAACAGCTCACTTTTCAAAACGTGTTTTTCAGCCCGAAATAAACGCGTTTTTTCAGACAGCTGTATCCCTATGTAACTGCAAGGCTCAGAAGAGCCCACAAACTCAGGTCTTAACCCCAGTGTGCTGAAAGTGTCAAAACATGTTTTTCAGCAGAAATAAACATGTTTCTGCAAGTTTGGTCAACCCCATGTAACTTATGGGGCAGTAACAGCTCACTTTTCAAAACGTGTTTTTCAGCCCGAAATAAACGCGTTTTTTCAGACAGCTGTATCCCTATGTAACTGCAAGGCTCAGAAGAGCCCACAAACTCAGGTCTTAACCCCAGTGTGCTGAAAGTGTCAAAACATGTTTTTCAGCAGAAATAAACATGTTTCTGCAAGTTTGGTCAACCCCATGTAAGTTATGGGGTAGTAACAACACACTTTTCAAAACATGTTTTTCAGCCCGAAATAAACGCGTTTTTTCAGACAGCTGTATCCCTATGTAACTGCAAGGCTCAGAAGAGCCCACACACTCAGGTCTTAACCCCAGTGTGCTGACAGTGTCAAAACATGTTTTTCAGCAGAAATAAACATGTTTCTGCAAGTTTGGTAAACCCCATGTAACTTATGGGGCAGTAACAGCTCACTTTTCAAAACGTGTTTTTCAGCCCGAAATAAACGCGTTTTTTCTGACAGCTGTATCCCTATGTAACTGCAAGGCTCAGAAGAGCCCACACACTCAGGTCTTAACCCCAGTGTGCTGAAAGTGTCAAAACATGTTTTTCAGCAGAAATAAACATGTTTCTGCAAGTTTGGTCAACCCCATGTAAGTTATGGGTCAGTAACAGCTCACTTTTCAAAACGTGTTTTTCAGCCCGAAATAAACGCGTTTTTTCAGACAGCTGTATCCCTATGTAACTGCAAGGCTCAGAAGAGCCAACACACTCAGGTCTTAACCCCAGTGTGCTGACAGTGTCAAAACGTGTTTTTCAGCAGAAATAAACATGTTTCTGCAAGTTTGGTCAACCCCATGTAACTTATGGGGCAGTAACAGCTCACTTTTCAAAACGTGTTTTATAGCCCTAAATAAACGCGTTTTTTCTGACAGCTGTATCCCTATGTAACTGCAAGGCTCAGAAGAGCCCACACACTCAGGTCTTAACCCCAGTGTGCTGACAGTGTCAAAACATGTTTTTCAGCAGAAATAAACATGTTTCTGCAAGTTTGGTCAACCCCATGTATCTTATGGGGCAGTAACAGGTCACTTTTCAAAACGTGTTTTTCAGCCCGAAATAAACACGTTTTTTTCAGACAGCTGTATCCCTATGTAACTGCAAGGCTCAGAAGAGCCCACACACTCAGGTCTTAACCCCAGTGTGCTGAAAGTGTCAAAACATGTTTTTCAGCAGAAATAAACATGTTTCTGCAAGTTTGGTCAACCCCATGTATCTTATGGGGCAGTAACAGCACACTTTTCAAAACGTGTTTTTCAGCCCGAGATAAACACGTTTTTTCAGACAGCTGTATCCCTATGTAACTGCAAGGCTCAGAAGAGCCAACACACTCAGGTCTTAACCCCAGTGTGCTGAAAGTGTCAAAACATGTTTTTCAGCAGAAATAAACATGTTTCTGCAAGTTTGGTCAACCCCATGTAAGTTATGGGTCAGTAACAGCTCACTTTTCAAAACGTGTTTTTCAGCCCGAAATAAACGCGTTTTTTCAGACAGCTGTATCCCTATGTAACTGCAAGGCTCAGAAGAGCCCACACACTCAGGTCTTAACCCCAGTGTGCTGACAGTGTCAAAACATGTTTTTCAGAAGAAATAAACATGTTTCTGCAAGTTTGGTCAACCCCATGTAAGTTATGGGGCAGTAACAGCACACTTTTCAAAACGTGTTTTTCAGCCCGAGATAAACACGTTTTTTCAGACAGCTGTATCCCTATGTAACTGCAAGGCTCAGAAGAGCCCACACACTCAGGTCTTAACCCCAGTGTGCTGAAAGTGTCAAAACATGTTTTTCAGCAGAAATAAACATGTTTCTGCAAGTTTGGTCAACCCCATTTATCTTATGGGGCAGTAACAGGTCACTTTTCAAAACGTGTTTTTCAGCCGGAAATAAACGCGTTTTTTCAGACAGCTGTATCCCTATGTAACTGCAAGGCTCAGAAGAGCCCACAAACTCAGGTCTTAACCCCAGTGTGCTGAAAGTGTCAAAACATGTTTTTCAGCAGAAATAAACGTTTCTGCAAGTTTGGTCAACCCCATGTAACTTATGGGGCAGTAACAGCTCACTTTTCAAAACGTGTTTTTCAGCCCGAAATAAACGCGTTTTTTCAGACAGCTGTATCCCTATGTAACTGCAAGGCTCAGAAGAGCCCACACACTCAGGTCTTAACCCCAGTGTGCTGAAAGTGTCAAAACATGTTTTTCAGCAGAAATAAACATGTTTCTGCAAGTTTGGTCAACCCCATGTAAGTTATGGGTCAGTAACAGCTCACTTTTCAAAACGTGCTTTTCAGCCCGAAATAAACGCGTTTTTTCAGACAGCTGTATCCCTATGTAACTGCAAGGCTCAGAAGAGCCCACACACTCAGGTCTTAACCCCAGTGTGCTGACAGTGTCAAAACATGTTTTTCAGCAGAAATAAACATGTTTCTGCAAGTTTGGTCAACCCCATGTAACTTATGGGGCAGTAACAGCTCACTTTTCAAAACGTGTTTTATAGCCCTAAATAAACGCGTTTTTTCTGACAGCTGTATCCCTATGTAACTGCAAGGCTCAGAAGAGCCCACACACTCAGGTCTTAAGCCCAGTGTGCTGACAGTGTCAAAACATGTTTTTCAGAAGAAATAAACATGTTTCTGCAAGTTTGGTCAACCCCATGTAAGTTATGGGGCAGTAACAGCACACTTTTCAAAACGTGTTTTTCAGCCCGAGATAAACACGTTTTTTCAGACAGCTGTATCCCTATGTAACTGCAAGGCTCAGAAGAGCCCACACACTCAGGTCTTAACCCCAGTGTGCTGACAGTGTCAAAACATGTTTTTCAGCAGAAATAAACATGTTTCTGCAAGTTTGGTCAACCCCATGTAAGTTATGGGGCAGTAACAGCACACTTTTCAAAACGTGTTTTTCAGCCCGAGATAAACACGTTTTTTCAGACAGCTGTATCCCTATGTAACTGCAAGGCTCAGAAGAGCCCACACACTCAGGTCTTAACCCCAGTGTGCTGAAAGTGTCAAAACATGTTTTTCAGCAGAAATAAACATGTTTCTGCAAGTTTGGTCAACCCCATGTAAGTTATGGGTCAGTAACAGCTCACTTTTCAAAACGTGTTTTTCAGCCCGAAATAAACACGTTTTTTCAGACTTCAGAATCTCCATGTAACTGCAAGGCTCAGAAGAGCCCACACACTCAGGTCTTAACCCCAGTGTGCTGAAAGTGTCAAAACATGTTTTTCAGCAGAAATAAACATGTTTCTGCAAGTCTGGTCAACCCCATGTAAGTTATGGGTCAGTAACAGCTCACTTTTCAAAACGTGTTTTTCAGCCCGAAATAAACGCGTTTTTTCAGACAGCTGTATCCCTATGTAACTGCAAGGCTCAGAAGAGCCCACAAACTCAGGTCTTAACCCCAGTGTGCTGAAAGTGTCAAAACATGTTTTTTTGCAGAAATAAACATGTTTCTGCAAGTTTGGTCAACCCCATGTAACTTATGGGGCAGTAACAGCTCACTTTTCAAAACGTGTTTTTCAGCCCGAAATAAACGCGTTTTTTTCAGACAGCTGTATCCCTATGTAACTGCAAGGCTCAGAAGAGCCCACACACTCAGGTCTTAACCCCAGTGTGCTGAAAGTGTCAAAACATGTTTTTCAGCAGAAATAAACATGTTTCTGCAAGTTTGGTCAACCCCATGTAACTTATGGGGCAGTAACAGCTCACTTTTCAAAACGTGTTTTTCAGCCCGAAATAAACGCGTTTTTTCAGACAGCTGTATCCCTATGTAACTGCAAGGCTCAGAAGAGCCCACACACTCAGGACTTAACCCCAGTGTGCTGACAGTGTCAAAACATGTTTTTCAGAAGAAATAAACATGTTTCTGCAAGTTTGGTCAACCCCATGTAAGTTATGGGGCAGTAACAGCACACTTTTCAAAACGTGTTTTTCAGCCCGAGATAAACACGTTTTTTCAGACAGCTGTATCCCTATGTAACTGCAAGGCTCAGAAGAGCCCACACACTCAGGTCTTAACCCCAGTGTGCTGAAAGTGTCAAAACATGTTTTTCAGCAGAAATAAACATGTTTCTGCAAGTTTGGTCAACCCCATGTATCTTATGGGGCAGTAACAGCACACTTTTCAAAACGTGTTTTTCAGCCCGAGATAAACACGTTTTTTCAGACAGCTGTATCCCTATGTAACTGCAAGGCTCAGAAGAGCCAACACACTCAGGTCTTAACCCCAGTGTGCTGAAAGTGTCAAAACATGTTTTTCAGCAGAAATAAACATGTTTCTGCAAGTTTGGTCAACCCCATGTAAGTTATGGGTCAGTAACAGCTCACTTTTCAAAACGTGTTTTTCAGCCCGAAATAAACGCGTTTTTTCAGACAGCTGTATCCCTATGTAACTGCAAGGCTCAGAAGAGCCCACACACTCAGGTCTTAACCCCAGTGTGCTGACAGTGTCAAAACATGTTTTTCAGAAGAAATAAACATGTTTCTGCAAGTTTGGTCAACCCCATGTAAGTTATGGGGCAGTAACAGCACACTTTTCAAAACGTGTTTTTCAGCCCGAGATAAACACGTTTTTTCAGACAGCTGTATCCCTATGTAACTGCAAGGCTCAGAAGAGCCCACACACTCAGGTCTTAACCCCAGTGTGCTGAAAGTGTCAAAACATGTTTTTCAGCAGAAATAAACATGTTTCTGCAAGTTTGGTCAACCCCATTTATCTTATGGGGCAGTAACAGGTCACTTTTCAAAACGTGTTTTTCAGCCGGAAATAAACGCGTTTTTTCAGACAGCTGTATCCCTATGTAACTGCAAGGCTCAGAAGAGCCCACACACTCAGGTCTTAACCCCAGTGTGCTGAAAGTGTCAAAACATGTTTTTCAGCAGAAATAAACATGTTTCTGCAAGTTTGGTCAACCCCATGTAAGTTATGGGTCAGTAACAGCTCACTTTTCAAAACGTGCTTTTCAGCCCGAAATAAACGCGTTTTTTCAGACAGCTGTATCCCTATGTAACTGCAAGGCTCAGAAGAGCCCACACACTCAGGTCTTAACCCCAGTGTGCTGACAGTGTCAAAACATGTTTTTCAGCAGAAATAAACATGTTTCTGCAAGTTTGGTCAACCCCATGTAACTTATGGGGCAGTAACAGCTCACTTTTCAAAACGTGTTTTATAGCCCTAAATAAACGCGTTTTTTCTGACAGCTGTATCCCTATGTAACTGCAAGGCTCAGAAGAGCCCACACACTCAGGTCTTAAGCCCAGTGTGCTGACAGTGTCAAAACATGTTTTTCAGAAGAAATAAACATGTTTCTGCAAGTTTGGTCAACCCCATGTAAGTTATGGGGCAGTAACAGCACACTTTTCAAAACGTGTTTTTCAGCCCGAGATAAACACGTTTTTTCAGACAGCTGTATCCCTATGTAACTGCAAGGCTCAGAAGAGCCCACACACTCAGGTCTTAACCCCAGTGTGCTGACAGTGTCAAAACATGTTTTTCAGCAGAAATAAACATGTTTCTGCAAGTTTGGTCAACCCCATGTAAGTTATGGGGCAGTAACAGCACACTTTTCAAAACGTGTTTTTCAGCCCGAGATAAACACGTTTTTTCAGACAGCTGTATCCCTATGTAACTGCAAGGCTCAGAAGAGCCCACACACTCAGGTCTTAACCCCAGTGTGCTGAAAGTGTCAAAACATGTTTTTCAGCAGAAATAAACATGTTTCTGCAAGTTTGGTCAACCCCATGTAAGTTATGGGTCAGTAACAGCTCACTTTTCAAAACGTGTTTTTCAGCCCGAAATAAACACGTTTTTTCAGACTTCAGAATCTCCATGTAACTGCAAGGCTCAGAAGAGCCCACACACTCAGGTCTTAACCCCAGTGTGCTGAAAGTGTCAAAACATGTTTTTCAGCAGAAATAAACATGTTTCTGCAAGTCTGGTCAACCCCATGTAAGTTATGGGTCAGTAACAGCTCACTTTTCAAAACGTGTTTTTCAGCCCGAAATAAACGCGTTTTTTCAGACAGCTGTATCCCTATGTAACTGCAAGGCTCAGAAGAGCCCACAAACTCAGGTCTTAACCCCAGTGTGCTGAAAGTGTCAAAACATGTTTTTTTGCAGAAATAAACATGTTTCTGCAAGTTTGGTCAACCCCATGTAACTTATGGGGCAGTAACAGCTCACTTTTCAAAACGTGTTTTTCAGCCCGAAATAAACGCGTTTTTTCAGACAGCTGTATCCCTATGTAACTGCAAGGCTCAGAAGAGCCCACACACTCAGGTCTTAACCCCAGTGTGCTGAAAGTGTCAAAACATGTTTTTCAGCAGAAATAAACATGTTTCTGCAAGTTTGGTCAACCCCATGTAACTTATGGGGCAGTAACAGCTCACTTTTCAAAACGTGTTTTTCAGCCCGAAATAAACGCGTTTTTTCAGACAGCTGTATCCCTATGTAACTGCAAGGCTCAGAAGAGCCCACACACTCAGGACTTAACCCCAGTGTGCTGACAGTGTCAAAACATGTTTTTCAGAAGAAATAAACATGTTTCTGCAAGTTTGGTCAACCCCATGTAAGTTATGGGGCAGTAACAGCACACTTTTCAAAACGTGTTTTTCAGCCCGAGATAAACACGTTTTTTCAGACAGCTGTATCCCTATGTAACTGCAAGGCTCAGAAGAGCCCACACACTCAGGTCTTAACCCCAGTGTGCTGAAAGTGTCAAAACATGTTTTTCAGCAGAAATAAACATGTTTCTGCAAGTTTGGTCAACCCCATTTATCTTATGGGGCAGTAACAGGTCACTTTTCAAAACGTGTTTTTCAGCCGGAAATAAACGCGTTTTTTCAGACAGCTGTATCCCTATGTAACTGCAAGGCTCAGAAGAGCCCACAAACTCAGGTCTTAACCCCAGTGTGCTGAAAGTGTCAAAACATGTTTTTCAGCAGAAATAAACATGTTTCTGCAAGTTTGGTCAACCCCATGTAACTTATGGGGCAGTAACAGCTCACTTTTCAAAACGTGTTTTTCAGCCCGAAATAAACGCGTTTTTTCAGACAGCTGTATCCCTATGTAACTGCAAGGCTCAGAAGAGCCCACACACTCAGGTCTTAACCCCAGTGTGCTGAAAGTGTCAAAACATGTTTTTCAGCAGAAATAAACATGTTTCTGCAAGTTTGGTCAACCCCATGTAAGTTATGGGTCAGTAACAGCTCACTTTTCAAAACGTGCTTTTCAGCCCAAAATAAACGCGTTTTTTCAGACAGCTGTATCCCTATGTAACTGCAAGGCTCAGAAGAGCCCACACACTCAGGTCTTAACCCCAGTGTGCTGACAGTGTCAAAACATGTTTTTCAGCAGAAATAAACATGTTTCTGCAAGTTTGGTCAACCCCATGTAACTTATGGGGCAGTAACAGCTCACTTTTCAAAACGTGTTTTATAGCCCTAAATAAACGCGTTTTTTCTGACAGCTGTATCCCTATGTAACTGCAAGGCTCAGAAGAGCCCACACACTCAGGTCTTAAGCCCAGTGTGCTGACAGTGTCAAAACATGTTTTTCAGAAGAAATAAACATGTTTCTGCAAGTTTGGTCAACCCCATGTAAGTTATGGGGCAGTAACAGCACACTTTTCAAAACGTGTTTTTCAGCCCGAGATAAACACGTTTTTTCAGACAGCTGTATCCCTATGTAACTGCAAGGCTCAGAAGAGCCCACACACTCAGGTCTTAACCCCAGTGTGCTGACAGTGTCAAAACATGTTTTTCAGCAGAAATAAACATGTTTCTGCAAGTTTGGTCAACCCCATGTAAGTTATGGGGCAGTAACAGCACACTTTTCAAAACGTGTTTTTCAGCCCGAGATAAACACGTTTTTTCAGACAGCTGTATCCCTATGTAACTGCAAGGCTCAGAAGAGCCCACACACTCAGGTCTTAACCCCAGTGTGCTGACAGTGTCAAAACATGTTTTTCAGCAGAAATAAACATGTTTCTGCAAGTTTGGTCAACCCCATGTAACTTATGGGGCAGTAACAGCTCACTTTTCAAAACGTGTTTTTCAGCCCGAAATAAACGCGTTTTTTCAGACAGCTGTATCCCTATGTAACTGCAAGGCTCAGAAGAGCCCACACACTCAGGTCTTAACCCCAGTGTGCTGAAAGTGTCAAAACATGTTTTTCAGCAGAAATAAACATGTTTCTGCAAGTTTGGTCAACCCCATGTAAGTTATGGGGTAGTAACAGCACACTTTTCAAAACGTGTTTTTCAGCCCGAAATAAACGCGTTTTTTTCAGACAGCTGTATCCCTATGTAACTGCAAGGCTCAGAAGAGCCCACACACTCAGGTCTTAACCCCAGTGTGCTGAAAGTGTCAAAACATGTTTTTCAGCAGAAATAAACATGTTTCTGCAAGTTTGGTCAACCCCATGTATCTTATGGGGCAGTAACAGCACACTTTTCAAAACGTGTTTTTCAGCCCGAGATAAACACGTTTTTTCAGACAGCTGTATCCCTATGTAACTGCAAGGCTCAGAAGAGCCAACACACTCAGGTCTTAACCCCAGTGTGCTGAAAGTGTCAAAACATGTTTTTCAGCAGAAATAAACATGTTTCTGCAAGTTTGGTCAACCCCATGTAAGTTATGGGTCAGTAACAGCTCACTTTTCAAAACGTGTTTTTCAGCCCGAAATAAACACGTTTTTTCAGACTTCAGAATCTCCATGTAACTGCAAGGCTCAGAAGAGCCCACACACTCAGGTCTTAACCCCAGTGTGCTGAAAGTGTCAAAACATGTTTTTCAGCAGAAATAAACATGTTTCTGCAAGTTTGGTCAACCCCATGTAAGTTATGGGTCAGTAACAGCTCACTTTTCAAAACGTGTTTTTCAGCCCGAAATAAACGCGTTTTTTCAGACAGCTGTATCCCTATGTAACTGCAAGGCTCAGAAGAGCCCACAAACTCAGGTCTTAACCCCAGTGTGCTGAAAGTGTCAAAACATGTTTTTCAGCAGAAATAAACATGTTTCTGCAAGTTTGGTCAACCCCATGTAACTTATGGGGCAGTAACAGCTCACTTTTCAAAACGTGTTTTTCAGCCCGAAATAAACGCGTTTTTTCAGACAGCTGTATCCCTATGTAACTGCAAGGCTCAGAAGAGCCCACACACTCAGGTCTTAACCCCAGTGTGCTGAAAGTGTCAAAACATGTTTTTCAGCAGAAATAAACATGTTTCTGCAAGTTTGGTCAACCCCATGTATCTTATGGGGCAGTAACAGGTCACTTTTCAAAACGTGTTTTTCAGCCCGAAATAAACACGTTTTTTTCAGACAGCTGTATCCCTATGTAACTGCAAGGCTCAGAAGAGCCCACACACTCAGGTCTTAACCCCAGTGTGCTGAAAGTGTCAAAACATGTTTTTCAGCAGAAATAAACATGTTTCTGCAAGTTTGGTCAACCCCATGTATCTTATGGGGCAGTAACAGCACACTTTTCAAAACGTGTTTTTCAGCCCGAGATAAACACGTTTTTTCAGACAGCTGTATCCCTATGTAACTGCAAGGCTCAGAAGAGCCCACACACTCAGGTCTTAACCCCAGTGTGCTGAAAGTGTCAAAACATGTTTTTCAGCAGAAATAAACATGTTTCTGCAAGTTTGGTCAACCCCATGTAAGTTATGGGTCAGTAACAGCTCACTTTTCAAAACGTGTTTTTCAGCCCGAAATAAACACGTTTTTTCAGACTTCAGAATCTCCATGTAACTGCAAGGCTCAGAAGAGCCCACACACTCAGGTCTTAACCCCAGTGTGCTGAAAGTGTCAAAACATGTTTTTCAGCAGAAATAAACATGTTTCTGCAAGTTTGGTCAACCCCATGTAAGTTATGGGTCAGTAACAGCTCACTTTTCAAAACGTGTTTTTCAGCCCGAAATAAACGCGTTTTTTCAGACAGCTGTATCCCTATGTAACTGCAAGGCTCAGAAGAGCCCACAAACTCAGGTCTTAACCCCAGTGTGCTGAAAGTGTCAAAACATGTTTTTCAGCAGAAATAAACATGTTTCTGCAAGTTTGGTCAACCCCATGTAACTTATGGGGCAGTAACAGCTCACTTTTCAAGACGTGTTTTTCAGCCCGAAATAAACGCGTTTTTTCAGACAGCTGTATCCCTATGTAACTGCAAGGCTCAGAAGAGCCCACACACTCAGGTCTTAACCCCAGTGTGCTGAAAGTGTCAAAACATGTTTTTCAGCAGAAATAAACATGTTTCTGCAAGTTTGGTCAACCCCATGTAAGTTATGGGGTAGTAACAGCACACTTTTCAAAACGTGTTTTTCAGCCCGAAATAAACGCGTTTTTTTCAGACAGCTGTATCCCTATGTAACTGCAAGGCTCAGAAGAGCCAACACACTCAGGTCTTAACCCCAGTGTGCTGAAAGTGTCAAAACATGTTTTTCAGCAGAAATAAACATGTTTCTGCAAGTTTGGTCAACCCCATGTAAGTTATGGGGCAGTAACAGCACACTTTTCAAAACGTGTTTTTCAGCCCGAGATAAACACGTTTTTTCAGACAGCTGTATCCCTATGTAACTGCAAGGCTCAGAAGAGCCAACACACTCAGGTCTTAACCCCAGTGTGCTGAAAGTGTCAAAACATGTTTTTCAGCAGAAATAAACATGTTTCTGCAAGTTTGGTCAACCCCATGTAAGTTATGGGTCAGTAACAGCTCACTTTTCAAAACGTGTTTTTCAGCCCGAAATAAACGCGTTTTTTCAGACAGCTGTATCCCTATGTAACTGCAAGGCTCAGAAGAGCCCACACACTCAGGTCTTAACCCCAGTGTGCTGAAAGTGTCAAAACATGTTTTTCAGCAGAAATAAACATGTTTCTGCAAGTTTGGTCAACCCCATGTAAGTTATGGGGCAGTAACAGCACACTTTTCAAAACGTGTTTTTCAGCCCGAGATAAACACGTTTTTTCAGACAGCTGTATCCCTATGTAACTGCAAGGCTCAGAAGAGCCAACACACTCAGGTCTTAACCCCAGTGTGCTGAAAGTGTCAAAACATGTTTTTCAGCAGAAATAAACATGTTTCTGCAAGTTTGGTCAACCCCATGTAAGTTATGGGTCAGTAACAGCTCACTTTTCAAAACGTGTTTTTCAGCCCGAAATAAACGCGTTTTTTCAGACAGCTGTATCCCTATGTAACTGCAAGGCTCAGAAGAGCCCACACACTCAGGTCTTAACCCCAGTGTGCTGACAGTGTCAAAACATGTTTTTCAGAAGAAATAAACATGTTTCTGCAAGTTTGGTCAACCCCATGTAAGTTATGGGGCAGTAACAGCACACTTTTCAAAACGTGTTTTTCAGCCCGAGATAAACACGTTTTTTCAGACAGCTGTATCCCTATGTAACTGCAAGGCTCAGAAGAGCCCACACACTCAGGTCTTAACCCCAGTGTGCTGAAAGTGTCAAAACATGTTTTTCAGCAGAAATAAACATGTTTCTGCAAGTTTGGTCAACCCCATGTAAGTTATGGGTCAGTAACAGCTCACTTTTCAAAACGTGTTTTTCAGCCCGAAATAAACACGTTTTTTCAGACTTCAGAATCTCCATGTAACTGCAAGGCTCAGAAGAGCCCACACACTCAGGTCTTAACCCCAGTGTGCTGAAAGTGTCAAAACATGTTTTTCAGCAGAAATAAACATGTTTCTGCAAGTTTGGTCAACCCCATGTAAGTTATGGGGTAGTAACAACACACTTTTCAAAACATGTTTTTCAGCCCGAAATAAACGCGTTTTTTCAGACAGCTGTATCCCTATGTAACTGCAAGGCTCAGAAGAGCCCACACACTCAGGTCTTAACCCCAGTGTGCTGAAAGTGTCAAAACATGTTTTTCAGCAGAAATAAACATGTTTCTGCAAGTTTGGTCAACCCCATGTAACTTATGGGGCAGTAACAGCTCACTTTTCAAAACGTGTTTTTCAGCCCGAAATAAACGCGTTTTTTCAGACAGCTGTATCCCTATGTAACTGCAAGGCTCAGAAGAGCCCACACACTCAGGTCTTAACCCCAGTGTGCTGAAAGTGTCAAAACATGTTTTTCAGCAGAAATAAACATGTTTCTGCAAGTTTGGTCAACCCCATGTAAGTTATGGGGTAGTAACAGCACACTTTTCAAAACGTGTTTTTCAGCCCGAAATAAACGCGTTTTTTTCAGACAGCTGTATCCCTATGTAACTGCAAGGCTCAGAAGAGCCAACACACTCAGGTCTTAACCCCAGTGTGCTGAAAGTGTCAAAACATGTTTTTCAGCAGAAATAAACATGTTTCTGCAAGTTTGGTCAACCCCATGTAAGTTATGGGGCAGTAACAGCACACTTTTCAAAACGTGTTTTTCAGCCCGAGATAAACACGTTTTTTCAGACAGCTGTATCCCTATGTAACTGCAAGGCTCAGAAGAGCCAACACACTCAGGTCTTAACCCCAGTGTGCTGAAAGTGTCAAAACATGTTTTTCAGCAGAAATAAACATGTTTCTGCAAGTTTGGTCAACCCCATGTAAGTTATGGGTCAGTAACAGCTCACTTTTCAAAACGTGTTTTTCAGCCCGAAATAAACGCGTTTTTTCAGACAGCTGTATCCCTATGTAACTGCAAGGCTCAGAAGAGCCCACACACTCAGGTCTTAACCCCAGTGTGCTGAAAGTGTCAAAACATGTTTTTCAGCAGAAATAAACATGTTTCTGCAAGTTTGGTCAACCCCATGTAAGTTATGGGGCAGTAACAGCACACTTTTCAAAACGTGTTTTTCAGCCCGAGATAAACACGTTTTTTCAGACAGCTGTATCCCTATGTAACTGCAAGGCTCAGAAGAGCCAACACACTCAGGTCTTAACCCCAGTGTGCTGAAAGTGTCAAAACATGTTTTTCAGCAGAAATAAACATGTTTCTGCAAGTTTGGTCAACCCCATGTAAGTTATGGGTCAGTAACAGCTCACTTTTCAAAACGTGTTTTTCAGCCCGAAATAAACGCGTTTTTTCAGACAGCTGTATCCCTATGTAACTGCAAGGCTCAGAAGAGCCCACACACTCAGGTCTTAACCCCAGTGTGCTGACAGTGTCAAAACATGTTTTTCAGAAGAAATAAACATGTTTCTGCAAGTTTGGTCAACCCCATGTAAGTTATGGGGCAGTAACAGCACACTTTTCAAAACGTGTTTTTCAGCCCGAGATAAACACGTTTTTTCAGACAGCTGTATCCCTATGTAACTGCAAGGCTCAGAAGAGCCCACACACTCAGGTCTTAACCCCAGTGTGCTGAAAGTGTCAAAACATGTTTTTCAGCAGAAATAAACATGTTTCTGCAAGTTTGGTCAACCCCATGTAAGTTATGGGTCAGTAACAGCTCACTTTTCAAAACGTGTTTTTCAGCCCGAAATAAACACGTTTTTTCAGACTTCAGAATCTCCATGTAACTGCAAGGCTCAGAAGAGCCCACACACTCAGGTCTTAACCCCAGTGTGCTGAAAGTGTCAAAACATGTTTTTCAGCAGAAATAAACATGTTTCTGCAAGTTTGGTCAACCCCATGTAAGTTATGGGGTAGTAACAACACACTTTTCAAAACATGTTTTTCAGCCCGAAATAAACGCGTTTTTTCAGACAGCTGTATCCCTATGTAACTGCAAGGCTCAGAAGAGCCCACACACTCAGGTCTTAACCCCAGTGTGCTGACAGTGTCAAAACATGTTTTTCAGCAGAAATAAACATGTTTCTGCAAGTTTGGTTAACCCCATGTAAGTTATGGGGCAGTAACAGCTCACTTTTCAAAACGTGTTTTTCAGCCCGAAATAAACGCGTTTTTTCAGACAGCTGTATCCCTATGTAACTGCAAGGCTCAGAAGAGCCCACACACACAGGACTTAACCCCAGTGTGCTGACAGTGTCAAAACATGTTTTTCAGCAGAAATAAACATGTTTCTGCAAGTTTGGTCAACCCCATGTAAGTTATGGGGCAGTAACAGCACACTTTTCAAAACGTGTTTTTCAGCCCGAGATAAACACGTTTTTTCAGACAGCTGTATCCCTATGTAACTGCAAGGCTCAGAAGAGCCCACACACTCAGGTCTTAACCCCAGTGTGCTGAAAGTGTCAAAACATGTTTTTCAGCAGAAATAAACATGTTTCTGCAAGTTTGGTCAACCCCATGTAAGTTATGGGTCAGTAACAGCTCACTTTTCAAAACGTGTTTTTCAGCCCGAAATAAACACGTTTTTTCAGACTTCAGAATCTCCATGTAACTGCAAGGCTCAGAAGAGCCCACACACTCAGGTCTTAACCCCAGTGTGCTGAAAGTGTCAAAACATGTTTTTCAGCAGAAATAAACATGTTTCTGCAAGTCTGGTCAACCCCATGTAAGTTATGGGTCAGTAACAGCTCACTTTTCAAAACGTGTTTTTCAGCCCGAAATAAACGCGTTTTTTCAGACAGCTGTATCCCTATGTAACTGCAAGGCTCAGAAGAGCCCACAAACTCAGGTCTTAACCCCAGTGTGCTGAAAGTGTCAAAACATGTTTTTCAGCAGAAATAAACATGTTTCTGCAAGTTTGGTCAACCCCATGTAACTTATGGGGCAGTAACAGCTCACTTTTCAAAACGTGTTTTTCAGCCCGAAATAAACGCGTTTTTTCAGACAGCTGTATCCCTATGTAACTGCAAGGCTCAGAAGAGCCCACACACTCAGGTCTTAACCCCAGTGTGCTGAAAGTGTCAAAACATGTTTTTCAGCAGAAATAAACATGTTTCTGCAAGTTTGGTCAACCCCATGTAACTTATGGGGCAGTAACAGCTCACTTTTCAAAACGTGTTTTTCAGCCCGAAATAAACGCGTTTTTTCAGACAGCTGTATCCCTATGTAACTGCAAGGCTCAGAAGAGCCCACACACTCAGGACTTAACCCCAGTGTGCTGACAGTGTCAAAACATGTTTTTCAGCAGAAATAAACATGTTTCTGCAAGTTTGGTTAACCCCATGTAAGTTATGGGGCAGTAACAGCACACTTTTCAAAACGTGTTTTTCAGCCCGAGATAAACACGTTTTTTCAGACAGCTGTATCCCTATGTAACTGCAAGGCTCAGAAGAGCCCACACACTCAGGTCTTAACCCCAGTGTGCTGAAAGTGTCAAAACATGTTTTTCAGCAGAAATAAACATGTTTCTGCAAGTTTGGTCAACCCCATGTAAGTTATGGGTCAGTAACAGCTCACTTTTCAAAACGTGTTTTTCAGCCCGAAATAAACACGTTTTTTCAGACTTCAGAATCTCCATGTAACTGCAAGGCTCAGAAGAGCCCACACACTCAGGTCTTAACCCCAGTGTGCTGAAAGTGTCAAAACATGTTTTTCAGCAGAAATAAACATGTTTCTGCAAGTCTGGTCAACCCCATGTAAGTTATGGGTCAGTAACAGCTCACTTTTCAAAACGTGTTTTTCAGCCCGAAATAAACGCGTTTTTTCAGACAGCTGTATCCCTATGTAACTGCAAGGCTCAGAAGAGCCCACACACTCAGGACTTAACCCCAGTGTGCTGACAGTGTCAAAACATGTTTTTCAGAAGAAATAAACATGTTTCTGCAAGTTTGGTCAACCCCATGTAAGTTATGGGGCAGTAACAGCACACTTTTCAAAACGTGTTTTTCAGCCCGAGATAAACACGTTTTTTCAGACAGCTGTATCCCTATGTAACTGCAAGGCTCAGAAGAGCCCACACACTCAGGTCTTAACCCCAGTGTGCTGAAAGTGTCAAAACATGTTTTTCAGCAGAAATAAACATGTTTCTGCAAGTTTGGTCAACCCCATGTAACTTATGGGGCAGTAACAGCTCACTTTTCAAAACATGTTTTTCAGCCCGAAATAAACGCGTTTTTTCAAACAGCTGTATCCCTATGTAACTGCAAGGCTCAGAAGAGCCCACACACTCAGGTCTTAACCCCAGTGTGCTGACAGTGTCAAAACATGTTTTTCAGAAGAAATAAACATGTTTCTGCAAGTTTGGTCAACCCCTTGTAAGTTATGGGGCAGTAACAGCACACTTTTCAAAACGTGTTTTTCAGCCCGAGATAAACACGTTTTTTCAGACAGCTGTATCCCTATGTAACTGCAAGGCTCAGAAGAGCCAACACACTCAGGTCTTAACCCCAGTGTGCTGAAAGTGTCAAAACATGTTTTTCAGCAGAAATAAACATGTTTCTGCAAGTTTGGTCAACCCCATGTAAGTTATGGGTCAGTAACAGCTCACTTTTCAAAACGTGTTTTTCAGTCCGAAATAAACGCGTTTTTTCAGACAGCTGTATCCCTATGTAACTGCAAGGCTCAGAAGAGCCCACAAACTCAGGTCTTAACCCCAGTGTGCTGAAAGTGTCAAAACATGTTTTTCAGCAGAAATAAACATGTTTCTGCAAGTTTGGTCAACCCCATGTAACTTATGGGGCAGTAACAGCTCACTTTTCAAAACGTGTTTTTCAGCCCGAAATAAACGCGTTTTTTCAGACAGCTGTATCCCTATGTAACTGCAAGGCTCAGAAGAGCCCACACACTCAGGTCTTAACCCCAGTGTGCTGAAAGTGTCAAAACATGTTTTTCAGCAGAAATAAACATGTTTCTGCAAGTTTGGTCAACCCCATGTAAGTTATGGGTCAGTAACAGCTCACTTTTCAAAACGTGTTTTTCAGCCCGAAATAAACGCGTTTTTTCAGACAGCTGTATCCCTATGTAACTGCAAGGCTCAGAAGAGCCAACACACTCAGGTCTTAACCCCAGTGTGCTGACAGTGTCAAAACATGTTTTTCAGCAGAAATAAACATGTTTCTGCAAGTTTGGTCAACCCCATGTAACTTATGGGGCAGTAACAGCTCACTTTTCAAAACGTGTTTTATAGCCCTAAATAAACGCGTTTTTTCTGACAGCTGTATCCCTATGTAACTGCAAGGCTCAGAAGAGCCCACACACTCAGGTCTTAAGCCCAGTGTGCTGATAGTGTCAAAACATGTTTTTCAGAAGAAATAAACATGTTTCTGCAAGTTTGGTCAACCCCATGTAAGTTATGGGGCAGTAACAGCACACTTTTCAAAACGTGTTTTTCAGCCCGAGATAAACACGTTTTTTTCAGACAGCTGTATCCCTATGTAACTGCAAGGCTCAGAAGAGCCAACACACTCAGGTCTTAACCCCAGTGTGCTGAAAGTGTCAAAACATGTTTTTCAGCAGAAATAAACATGTTTCTGCAAGTTTGGTCAACCCCATGTAAGTTATGGGTCAGTAACAGCTCACTTTTCAAAACGTGTTTTTCAGCCCGAAATAAACGCGTTTTTTCAGACAGCTGTATCCCTATGTAACTGCAAGGCTAAGAAGAGCCCACACACTCAGGTCTTAACCCCAGTGTGCTGAAAGTGTCAAAACATGTTTTTCAGCAGAAATAAACATGTTTCTGCAAGTTTGGTCAACCCCATGTAAGTTATGGGGCAGTAACAGCACACTTTTCAAAACGTGTTTTTCAGCCCGAGATAAACACGTTTTTTCAGACAGCTGTATCCCTATGTAACTGCAAGGCTCAGAAGAGCCAACACACTCAGGTCTTAACCCCAGTGTGCTGAAAGTGTCAAAACATGTTTTTCAGCAGAAATAAACATGTTTCTGCAAGTTTGGTCAACCCCATGTAAGTTATGGGTCAGTAACAGCTCACTTTTCAAAACGTGTTTTTCAGCCCGAAATAAACGCGTTTTTTCAGACAGCTGTATCCCTATGTAACTGCAAGGCTCAGAAGAGCCCACACACTCAGGTCTTAACCCCAGTGTGCTGACAGTGTCAAAACATGTTTTTCAGAAGAAATAAACATGTTTCTGCAAGTTTGGTCAACCCCATGTAAGTTATGGGGCAGTAACAGCACACTTTTCAAAACGTGTTTTTCAGCCCGAGATAAACACGTTTTTTCAGACAGCTGTATCCCTATGTAACTGCAAGGCTCAGAAGAGCCCACACACTCAGGTCTTAACCCCAGTGTGCTGAAAGTGTCAAAACATGTTTTTCAGCAGAAATAAACATGTTTCTGCAAGTTTGGTCAACCCCATGTAAGTTATGGGTCAGTAACAGCTCACTTTTCAAAACGTGTTTTTCAGCCCGAAATAAACACGTTTTTTCAGACTTCAGAATCTCCATGTAACTGCAAGGCTCAGAAGAGCCCACACACTCAGGTCTTAACCCCAGTGTGCTGAAAGTGTCAAAACATGTTTTTCAGCAGAAATAAACATGTTTCTGCAAGTTTGGTCAACCCCATGTAAGTTATGGGTCAGTAACAGCTCACTTTTCAAAACGTGTTTTTCAGCCCGAAATAAACACGTTTTTTCAGACAGCTGTATCCCTATGTAACTGCAAGGCTCAGAAGAGCCCACAAACTCAGGTCTTAACCCCAGTGTGCTGAAAGTGTCAAAACATGTTTTTCAGCAGAAATAAACATGTTTCTGCAAGTTTGGTCAACCCCATGTAACTTATGGGGCAGTAACAGCTCACTTTTCAAAACGTGTTTTTCAGCCCGAAATAAACGCGTTTTTTCAGACAGCTGTATCCCTATGTAACTGCAAGGCTCAGAAGAGCCCACACACTCAGGTCTTAACCCCAGTGTGCTGAAAGTGTCAAAACATGTTTTTCAGCAGAAATAAACATGTTTCTGCAAGTTTGGTCAACCCCATGTAAGTTATGGGGTAGTAACAGCACACTTTTCAAAACGTGTTTTTCAGCCCGAAATAAACGCGTTTTTTTCAGACAGCTGTATCCCTATGTAACTGCAAGGCTCAGAAGAGCCAACACACTCAGGTCTTAACCCCAGTGTGCTGAAAGTGTCAAAACATGTTTTTCAGCAGAAATAAACATGTTTCTGCAAGTTTGGTCAACCCCATGTAAGTTATGGGGCAGTAACAGCACACTTTTCAAAACGTGTTTTTCAGCCCGAGATAAACACGTTTTTTCAGACAGCTGTATCCCTATGTAACTGCAAGGCTCAGAAGAGCCAACACACTCAGGTCTTAACCCCAGTGTGCTGAAAGTGTCAAAACATGTTTTTCAGCAGAAATAAACATGTTTCTGCAAGTTTGGTCAACCCCATGTAAGTTATGGGTCAGTAACAGCTCACTTTTCAAAACGTGTTTTTCAGCCCGAAATAAACGCGTTTTTTCAGACAGCTGTATCCCTATGTAACTGCAAGGCTCAGAAGAGCCCACACACTCAGGTCTTAACCCCAGTGTGCTGAAAGTGTCAAAACATGTTTTTCAGCAGAAATAAACATGTTTCTGCAAGTTTGGTCAACCCCATGTAAGTTATGGGGCAGTAACAGCACACTTTTCAAAACGTGTTTTTCAGCCCGAGATAAACACGTTTTTTCAGACAGCTGTATCCCTATGTAACTGCAAGGCTCAGAAGAGCCAACACACTCAGGTCTTAACCCCAGTGTGCTGAAAGTGTCAAAACATGTTTTTCAGCAGAAATAAACATGTTTCTGCAAGTTTGGTCAACCCCATGTAAGTTATGGGTCAGTAACAGCTCACTTTTCAAAACGTGTTTTTCAGCCCGAAATAAACGCGTTTTTTCAGACAGCTGTATCCCTATGTAACTGCAAGGCTCAGAAGAGCCCACACACTCAGGTCTTAACCCCAGTGTGCTGACAGTGTCAAAACATGTTTTTCAGAAGAAATAAACATGTTTCTGCAAGTTTGGTCAACCCCATGTAAGTTATGGGGCAGTAACAGCACACTTTTCAAAACGTGTTTTTCAGCCCGAGATAAACACGTTTTTTCAGACAGCTGTATCCCTATGTAACTGCAAGGCTCAGAAGAGCCCACACACTCAGGTCTTAACCCCAGTGTGCTGAAAGTGTCAAAACATGTTTTTCAGCAGAAATAAACATGTTTCTGCAAGTTTGGTCAACCCCATGTAAGTTATGGGTCAGTAACAGCTCACTTTTCAAAACGTGTTTTTCAGCCCGAAATAAACACGTTTTTTCAGACTTCAGAATCTCCATGTAACTGCAAGGCTAAGAAGAGCCCACACACTCAGGTCTTAACCCCAGTGTGCTGAAAGTGTCAAAACATGTTTTTCAGCAGAAATAAACATGTTTCTGCAAGTTTGGTCAACCCCATGTAAGTTATGGGTCAGTAACAGCTCACTTTTCAAAACGTGTTTTTCAGCCCGAAATAAACACGTTTTTTCAGACAGCTGTATCCCTATGTAACTGCAAGGCTCAGAAGAGCCCACAAACTCAGGTCTTAACCCCAGTGTGCTGAAAGTGTCAAAACATGTTTTTCAGCAGAAATAAACATGTTTCTGCAAGTTTGGTCAACCCCATGTAACTTATGGGGCAGTAACAGCTCACTTTTCAAAACGTGTTTTTCAGCCCGAAATAAACGCGTTTTTTCAGACAGCTGTATCCCTATGTAACTGCAAGGCTCAGAAGAGCCCACACACTCAGGTCTTAACCCCAGTGTGCTGAAAGTGTCAAAACATGTTTTTCAGCAGAAATAAACATGTTTCTGCAAGTTTGGTCAACCCCATGTAAGTTATGGGGTAGTAACAGCACACTTTTCAAAACGTGTTTTTCAGCCCGAAATAAACGCGTTTTTTTCAGACAGCTGTATCCCTATGTAACTGCAAGGCTCAGAAGAGCCAACACACTCAGGTCTTAACCCCAGTGTGCTGAAAGTGTCAAAACATGTTTTTCAGCAGAAATAAACATGTTTCTGCAAGTTTGGTCAACCCCATGTAAGTTATGGGGCAGTAACAGCACACTTTTCAAAACGTGTTTTTCAGCCCGAGATAAACACGTTTTTTCAGACAGCTGTATCCCTATGTAACTGCAAGGCTCAGAAGAGCCAACACACTCAGGTCTTAACCCCAGTGTGCTGAAAGTGTCAAAACATGTTTTTCAGCAGAAATAAACATGTTTCTGCAAGTTTGGTCAACCCCATGTAAGTTATGGGTCAGTAACAGCTCACTTTTCAAAACGTGTTTTTCAGCCCGAAATAAACGCGTTTTTTCAGACAGCTGTATCCCTATGTAACTGCAAGGCTCAGAAGAGCCCACACACTCAGGTCTTAACCCCAGTGTGCTGAAAGTGTCAAAACATGTTTTTCAGCAGAAATAAACATGTTTCTGCAAGTTTGGTCAACCCCATGTAAGTTATGGGGCAGTAACAGCACACTTTTCAAAACGTGTTTTTCAGCCCGAGATAAACACGTTTTTTCAGACAGCTGTATCCCTATGTAACTGCAAGGCTCAGAAGAGCCAACACACTCAGGTCTTAACCCCAGTGTGCTGAAAGTGTCAAAACATGTTTTTCAGCAGAAATAAACATGTTTCTGCAAGTTTGGTCAACCCCATGTAAGTTATGGGTCAGTAACAGCTCACTTTTCAAAACGTGTTTTTCAGCCCGAAATAAACGCGTTTTTTCAGACAGCTGTATCCCTATGTAACTGCAAGGCTCAGAAGAGCCCACACACTCAGGTCTTAACCCCAGTGTGCTGACAGTGTCAAAACATGTTTTTCAGAAGAAATAAACATGTTTCTGCAAGTTTGGTCAACCCCATGTAAGTTATGGGGCAGTAACAGCACACTTTTCAAAACGTGTTTTTCAGCCCGAGATAAACACGTTTTTTCAGACAGCTGTATCCCTATGTAACTGCAAGGCTCAGAAGAGCCCACACACTCAGGTCTTAACCCCAGTGTGCTGAAAGTGTCAAAACATGTTTTTCAGCAGAAATAAACATGTTTCTGCAAGTTTGGTCAACCCCATGTAAGTTATGGGTCAGTAACAGCTCACTTTTCAAAACGTGTTTTTCAGCCCGAAATAAACACGTTTTTTCAGACTTCAGAATCTCCATGTAACTGCAAGGCTCAGAAGAGCCCACACACTCAGGTCTTAACCCCAGTGTGCTGAAAGTGTCAAAACATGTTTTTCAGCAGAAATAAACATGTTTCTGCAAGTTTGGTCAACCCCATGTAAGTTATGGGTCAGTAACAGCTCACTTTTCAAAACGTGTTTTTCAGCCCGAAATAAACGCGTTTTTTCAGACAGCTGTATCCCTATGTAACTGCAAGGCTCAGAAGAGCCCACAAACTCAGGTCTTAACCCCAGTGTGCTGAAAGTGTCAAAACATGTTTTTCAGCAGAAATAAACATGTTTCTGCAAGTTTGGTCAACCCCATGTAAGTTATGGGTCAGTAACAGCTCACTTTTCAAAACGTGTTTTTCAGCCCGAAATAAACACGTTTTTTCAGACTTCAGAATCTCCATGTAACTGCAAGGCTCAGAAGAGCCCACACACTCAGGTCTTAACCCCAGTGTGCTGAAAGTGTCAAAACATGTTTTTCAGCAGAAATAAACATGTTTCTGCAAGTTTGGTCAACCCCATGTAAGTTATGGGTCAGTAACAGCTCACTTTTCAAAACGTGTTTTTCAGCCCGAAATAAACACGTTTTTTCAGACAGCTGTATCCCTATGTAACTGCAAGGCTCAGAAGAGCCCACAAACTCAGGTCTTAACCCCAGTGTGCTGAAAGTGTCAAAACATGTTTTTCAGCAGAAATAAACATGTTTCTGCAAGTTTGGTCAACCCCATGTAACTTATGGGGCAGTAACAGCTCACTTTTCAAAACGTGTTTTTCAGCCCGAAATAAACGCGTTTTTTCAGACAGCTGTATCCCTATGTAACTGCAAGGCTCAGAAGAGCCCACACACTCAGGTCTTAACCCCAGTGTGCTGAAAGTGTCAAAACATGTTTTTCAGCAGAAATAAACATGTTTCTGCAAGTTTGGTCAACCCCATGTAAGTTATGGGGTAGTAACAGCACACTTTTCAAAACGTGTTTTTCAGCCCGAAATAAACGCGTTTTTTTCAGACAGCTGTATCCCTATGTAACTGCAAGGCTCAGAAGAGCCAACACACTCAGGTCTTAACCCCAGTGTGCTGAAAGTGTCAAAACATGTTTTTCAGCAGAAATAAACATGTTTCTGCAAGTTTGGTCAACCCCATGTAAGTTATGGGGCAGTAACAGCACACTTTTCAAAACGTGTTTTTCAGCCCGAGATAAACACGTTTTTTCAGACAGCTGTATCCCTATGTAACTGCAAGGCTCAGAAGAGCCCACACACTCAGGTCTTAACCCCAGTGTGCTGAAAGTGTCAAAACATGTTTTTCAGCAGAAATAAACATGTTTCTGCAAGTTTGGTCAACCCCATGTAAGTTATGGGGCAGTAACAGCACACTTTTCAAAACGTGTTTTTCAGCCCGAGATAAACACGTTTTTTCAGACAGCTGTATCCCTATGTAACTGCAAGGCTCAGAAGAGCCAACACACTCAGGTCTTAACCCCAGTGTGCTGAAAGTGTCAAAACATGTTTTTCAGCAGAAATAAACATGTTTCTGCAAGTTTGGTCAACCCCATGTAAGTTATGGGTCAGTAACAGCTCACTTTTCAAAACGTGTTTTTCAGCCCGAAATAAACGCGTTTTTTCAGACAGCTGTATCCCTATGTAACTGCAAGGCTCAGAAGAGCCCACACACTCAGGTCTTAACCCCAGTGTGCTGAAAGTGTCAAAACATGTTTTTCAGCAGAAATAAACATGTTTCTGCAAGTTTGGTCAACCCCATGTAAGTTATGGGGCAGTAACAGCACACTTTTCAAAACGTGTTTTTCAGCCCGAGATAAACACGTTTTTTCAGACAGCTGTATCCCTATGTAACTGCAAGGCTCAGAAGAGCCAACACACTCAGGTCTTAACCCCAGTGTGCTGAAAGTGTCAAAACATGTTTTTCAGCAGAAATAAACATGTTTCTGCAAGTTTGGTCAACCCCATGTAAGTTATGGGTCAGTAACAGCTCACTTTTCAAAACGTGTTTTTCAGCCCGAAATAAACGCGTTTTTTCAGACAGCTGTATCCCTATGTAACTGCAAGGCTCAGAAGAGCCCACACACTCAGGTCTTAACCCCAGTGTGCTGACAGTGTCAAAACATGTTTTTCAGAAGAAATAAACATGTTTCTGCAAGTTTGGTCAACCCCATGTAAGTTATGGGGCAGTAACAGCACACTTTTCAAAACGTGTTTTTCAGCCCGAGATAAACACGTTTTTTCAGACAGCTGTATCCCTATGTAACTGCAAGGCTCAGAAGAGCCCACACACTCAGGTCTTAACCCCAGTGTGCTGAAAGTGTCAAAACATGTTTTTCAGCAGAAATAAACATGTTTCTGCAAGTTTGGTCAACCCCATGTAAGTTATGGGTCAGTAACAGCTCACTTTTCAAAACGTGTTTTTCAGCCCGAAATAAACACGTTTTTTCAGACTTCAGAATCTCCATGTAACTGCAAGGCTAAGAAGAGCCCACACACTCAGGTCTTAACCCCAGTGTGCTGAAAGTGTCAAAACATGTTTTTCAGCAGAAATAAACATGTTTCTGCAAGTTTGGTCAACCCCATGTAAGTTATGGGTCAGTAACAGCTCACTTTTCAAAACGTGTTTTTCAGCCCGAAATAAACACGTTTTTTCAGACAGCTGTATCCCTATGTAACTGCAAGGCTCAGAAGAGCCCACAAACTCAGGTCTTAACCCCAGTGTGCTGAAAGTGTCAAAACATGTTTTTCAGCAGAAATAAACATGTTTCTGCAAGTTTGGTCAACCCCATGTAACTTATGGGGCAGTAACAGCTCACTTTTCAAAACGTGTTTTTCAGCCCGAAATAAACGCGTTTTTTCAGACAGCTGTATCCCTATGTAACTGCAAGGCTCAGAAGAGCCCACACACTCAGGTCTTAACCCCAGTGTGCTGAAAGTGTCAAAACATGTTTTTCAGCAGAAATAAACATGTTTCTGCAAGTTTGGTCAACCCCATGTAAGTTATGGGGTAGTAACAGCACACTTTTCAAAACGTGTTTTTCAGCCCGAAATAAACGCGTTTTTTTCAGACAGCTGTATCCCTATGTAACTGCAAGGCTCAGAAGAGCCAACACACTCAGGTCTTAACCCCAGTGTGCTGAAAGTGTCAAAACATGTTTTTCAGCAGAAATAAACATGTTTCTGCAAGTTTGGTCAACCCCATGTAAGTTATGGGGCAGTAACAGCACACTTTTCAAAACGTGTTTTTCAGCCCGAGATAAACACGTTTTTTCAGACAGCTGTATCCCTATGTAACTGCAAGGCTCAGAAGAGCCAACACACTCAGGTCTTAACCCCAGTGTGCTGAAAGTGTCAAAACATGTTTTTCAGCAGAAATAAACATGTTTCTGCAAGTTTGGTCAACACCATGTAAGTTATGGGTCAGTAACAGCTCACTTTTCAAAACGTGTTTTTCAGCCCGAAATAAACGCGTTTTTTCAGACAGCTGTATCCCTATGTAACTGCAAGGCTCAGAAGAGCCCACACACTCAGGTCTTAACCCCAGTGTGCTGAAAGTGTCAAAACATGTTTTTCAGCAGAAATAAACATGTTTCTGCAAGTTTGGTCAACCCCATGTAAGTTATGGGGCAGTAACAGCACACTTTTCAAAACGTGTTTTTCAGCCCGAGATAAACACGTTTTTTCAGACAGCTGTATCCCTATGTAACTGCAAGGCTCAGAAGAGCCAACACACTCAGGTCTTAACCCCAGTGTGCTGAAAGTGTCAAAACATGTTTTTCAGCAGAAATAAACATGTTTCTGCAAGTTTGGTCAACCCCATGTAAGTTATGGGTCAGTAACAGCTCACTTTTCAAAACGTGTTTTTCAGCCCGAAATAAACGCGTTTTTTCAGACAGCTGTATCCCTATGTAACTGCAAGGCTCAGAAGAGCCCACACACTCAGGTCTTAACCCCAGTGTGCTGACAGTGTCAAAACATGTTTTTCAGAAGAAATAAACATGTTTCTGCAAGTTTGGTCAACCCCATGTAAGTTATGGGGCAGTAACAGCACACTTTTCAAAACGTGTTTTTCAGCCCGAGATAAACACGTTTTTTCAGACAGCTGTATCCCTATGTAACTGCAAGGCTCAGAAGAGCCCACACACTCAGGTCTTAACCCCAGTGTGCTGAAAGTGTCAAAACATGTTTTTCAGCAGAAATAAACATGTTTCTGCAAGTTTGGTCAACCCCATGTAAGTTATGGGTCAGTAACAGCTCACTTTTCAAAACGTGTTTTTCAGCCCGAAATAAACACGTTTTTTCAGACTTCAGAATCTCCATGTAACTGCAAGGCTCAGAAGAGCCCACACACTCAGGTCTTAACCCCAGTGTGCTGAAAGTGTCAAAACATGTTTTTCAGCAGAAATAAACATGTTTCTGCAAGTTTGGTCAACCCCATGTAAGTTATGGGTCAGTAACAGCTCACTTTTCAAAACGTGTTTTTCAGCCCGAAATAAACGCGTTTTTTCAGACAGCTGTATCCCTATGTAACTGCAAGGCTCAGAAGAGCCCACAAACTCAGGTCTTAACCCCAGTGTGCTGAAAGTGTCAAAACATGTTTTTCAGCAGAAATAAACATGTTTCTGCAAGTTTGGTCAACCCCATGTAAGTTATGGGTCAGTAACAGCTCACTTTTCAAAACGTGTTTTTCAGCCCGAAATAAACACGTTTTTTCAGACTTCAGAATCTCCATGTAACTGCAAGGCTCAGAAGAGCCCACACACTCAGGTCTTAACCCCAGTGTGCTGAAAGTGTCAAAACATGTTTTTCAGCAGAAATAAACATGTTTCTGCAAGTTTGGTCAACCCCATGTAAGTTATGGGTCAGTAACAGCTCACTTTTCAAAACGTGTTTTTCAGCCCGAAATAAACACGTTTTTTCAGACAGCTGTATCCCTATGTAACTGCAAGGCTCAGAAGAGCCCACAAACTCAGGTCTTAACCCCAGTGTGCTGAAAGTGTCAAAACATGTTTTTCAGCAGAAATAAACATGTTTCTGCAAGTTTGGTCAACCCCATGTAACTTATGGGGCAGTAACAGCTCACTTTTCAAAACGTGTTTTTCAGCCCGAAATAAACGCGTTTTTTCAGACAGCTGTATCCCTATGTAACTGCAAGGCTCAGAAGAGCCCACACACTCAGGTCTTAACCCCAGTGTGCTGAAAGTGTCAAAACATGTTTTTCAGCAGAAATAAACATGTTTCTGCAAGTTTGGTCAACCCCATGTAAGTTATGGGGTAGTAACAGCACACTTTTCAAAACGTGTTTTTCAGCCCGAAATAAACGCGTTTTTTTCAGACAGCTGTATCCCTATGTAACTGCAAGGCTCAGAAGAGCCAACACACTCAGGTCTTAACCCCAGTGTGCTGAAAGTGTCAAAACATGTTTTTCAGCAGAAATAAACATGTTTCTGCAAGTTTGGTCAACCCCATGTAAGTTATGGGGCAGTAACAGCACACTTTTCAAAACGTGTTTTTCAGCCCGAGATAAACACGTTTTTTCAGACAGCTGTATCCCTATGTAACTGCAAGGCTCAGAAGAGCCCACACACTCAGGTCTTAACCCCAGTGTGCTGAAAGTGTCAAAACATGTTTTTCAGCAGAAATAAACATGTTTCTGCAAGTTTGGTCAACCCCATGTAAGTTATGGGGCAGTAACAGCACACTTTTCAAAACGTGTTTTTCAGCCCGAGATAAACACGTTTTTTCAGACAGCTGTATCCCTATGTAACTGCAAGGCTCAGAAGAGCCAACACACTCAGGTCTTAACCCCAGTGTGCTGAAAGTGTCAAAACATGTTTTTCAGCAGAAATAAACATGTTTCTGCAAGTTTGGTCAACCCCATGTAAGTTATGGGTCAGTAACAGCTCACTTTTCAAAACGTGTTTTTCAGCCCGAAATAAACGCGTTTTTTCAGACAGCTGTATCCCTATGTAACTGCAAGGCTCAGAAGAGCCCACACACTCAGGTCTTAACCCCAGTGTGCTGAAAGTGTCAAAACATGTTTTTCAGCAGAAATAAACATGTTTCTGCAAGTTTGGTCAACCCCATGTAAGTTATGGGGCAGTAACAGCACACTTTTCAAAACGTGTTTTTCAGCCCGAGATAAACACGTTTTTTCAGACAGCTGTATCCCTATGTAACTGCAAGGCTCAGAAGAGCCAACACACTCAGGTCTTAACCCCAGTGTGCTGAAAGTGTCAAAACATGTTTTTCAGCAGAAATAAACATGTTTCTGCAAGTTTGGTCAACCCCATGTAAGTTATGGGTCAGTAACAGCTCACTTTTCAAAACGTGTTTTTCAGCCCGAAATAAACGCGTTTTTTCAGACAGCTGTATCCCTATGTAACTGCAAGGCTCAGAAGAGCCCACACACTCAGGTCTTAACCCCAGTGTGCTGACAGTGTCAAAACATGTTTTTCAGAAGAAATAAACATGTTTCTGCAAGTTTGGTCAACCCCATGTAAGTTATGGGGCAGTAACAGCACACTTTTCAAAACGTGTTTTTCAGCCCGAGATAAACACGTTTTTTCAGACAGCTGTATCCCTATGTAACTGCAAGGCTCAGAAGAGCCCACACACTCAGGTCTTAACCCCAGAGTGCTGAAAGTGTCAAAACATGTTTTTCAGCAGAAATAAACATGTTTCTGCAAGTTTGGTCAACCCCATGTAAGTTATGGGTCAGTAACAGCTCACTTTTCAAAACGTGTTTTTCAGCCCGAAATAAACACGTTTTTTCAGACTTCAGAATCTCCATGTAACTGCAAGGCTCAGAAGAGCCCACACACTCAGGTCTTAACCCCAGTGTGCTGAAAGTGTCAAAACATGTTTTTCAGCAGAAATAAACATGTTTCTGCAAGTTTGGTCAACCCCATGTAAGTTATGGGTCAGTAACAGCTCACTTTTCAAAACGTGTTTTTCAGCCCGAAATAAACGCGTTTTTTCAGACAGCTGTATCCCTATGTAACTGCAAGGCTCAGAAGAGCCCACAAACTCAGGTCTTAACCCCAGTGTGCTGAAAGTGTCAAAACATGTTTTTCAGCAGAAATAAACATGTTTCTGCAAGTTTGGTCAACCCCATGTAACTTATGGGGCAGTAACAGCTCACTTTTCAAAACGTGTTTTTCAGCCCGAAATAAACGCGTTTTTTCAGACAGCTGTATCCCTATGTAACTGCAAGGCTCAGAAGAGCCCACACACTCAGGTCTTAACCCCAGTGTGCTGAAAGTGTCAAAACATGTTTTTCAGCAGAAATAAACATGTTTCTGCAAGTTTGGTCAACCCCATGTAAGTTATGGGGTAGTAACAGCACACTTTTCAAAACGTGTTTTTCAGCCCGAAATAAACGCGTTTTTTTCAGACAGCTGTATCCCTATGTAACTGCAAGGCTCAGAAGAGCCAACACACTCAGGTCTTAACCCCAGTGTGCTGAAAGTGTCAAAACATGTTTTTCAGCAGAAATAAACATGTTTCTGCAAGTTTGGTCAACCCCATGTAAGTTATGGGGCAGTAACAGCACACTTTTCAAAACGTGTTTTTCAGCCCGAGATAAACACGTTTTTTCAGACAGCTGTATCCCTATGTAACTGCAAGGCTCAGAAGAGCCAACACACTCAGGTCTTAACCCCAGTGTGCTGAAAGTGTCAAAACATGTTTTTCAGCAGAAATAAACATGTTTCTGCAAGTTTGGTCAACCCCATGTAAGTTATGGGTCAGTAACAGCTCACTTTTCAAAACGTGTTTTTCAGCCCGAAATAAACGCGTTTTTTCAGACAGCTGTATCCCTATGTAACTGCAAGGCTCAGAAGAGCCCACACACTCAGGTCTTAACCCCAGTGTGCTGAAAGTGTCAAAACATGTTTTTCAGCAGAAATAAACATGTTTCTGCAAGTTTGGTCAACCCCATGTAAGTTATGGGGCAGTAACAGCACACTTTTCAAAACGTGTTTTTCAGCCCGAGATAAACACGTTTTTTCAGACTTCAGAATCTCCATGTAACTGCAAGGCTCAGAAGAGCCCACACACTCAGGTCTTAACCCCAGTGTGCTGAAAGTGTCAAAACATGTTTTTCAGCAGAAATAAACATGTTTCTGCAAGTTTGGTCAACCCCATGTAAGTTATGGGTTAGTAACAACACACTTTTCAAAACATGTTTTTCAGCCCGAAATAAACGCGTTTTTTCAGACAGCTGTATCCCTATGTAACTGCAAGGCTCAGAAGAGCCCACACACTCAGGTCTTAACCCCAGTGTGCTGACAGTGTCAAAACATGTTTTTCAGCAGAAATAAACATGTTTCTGCAAGTTTGGTCAACCCCATGTAAGTTATGGGGCAGTAACAGCACACTTTTCAAAACGTGTTTTTCAGCCCGAGATAAACACGTTTTTTCAGACAGCTGTATCCCTATGTAACTGCAAGGCTCAGAAGAGCCCACACACTCAGGTCTTAACCCCAGTGTGCTGAAAGTGTCAAAACATGTTTTTCAGCAGAAATAAACATGTTTCTGCAAGTTTGGTCAACCCCATGTAAGTTATGGGTCAGTAACAGCTCACTTTTCAAAACGTGTTTTTCAGCCCGAAATAAACACGTTTTTTCAGACTTCAGAATCTCCATGTAACTGCAAGGCTCAGAAGAGCCCACACACTCAGGTCTTAACCCCAGTGTGCTGAAAGTGTCAAAACATGTTTTTCAGCAGAAATAAACATGTTTCTGCAAGTCTGGTCAACCCCATGTAAGTTATGGGTCAGTAACAGCTCACTTTTCAAAACGTG
The DNA here is from genome assembly GCF_059453375.1 of Lepisosteus platostomus. Lineage (NCBI taxonomy): Eukaryota > Metazoa > Chordata > Actinopteri > Semionotiformes > Lepisosteidae > Lepisosteus > Lepisosteus platostomus. The sequence continues at coordinate 68,992 of NW_028291688.1, forward strand.
TTTTTCAGCCCGAAATAAACGCGTTTTTTCAGACAGCTGTATCCCTATGTAACTGCAAGGCTCAGAAGAGCCCACAAACTCAGGTCTTAACCCCAGTGTGCTGAAAGTGTCAAAACATGTTTTTTTGCAGAAATAAACATGTTTCTGCAAGTTTGGTCAACCCCATGTAACTTATGGGGCAGTAACAGCTCACTTTTCAAAACGTGTTTTTCAGCCCGAAATAAACGCGTTTTTTCAGACAGCTGAATCCCTATGTAACTGCAAGGCTCAGAAGAGCCCACACACTCAGGTCTTAACCCCAGTGTGCTGAAAGTGTCAAAACATGTTTTTCAGCAGAAATAAACATGTTTCTGCAAGTTTGGTCAACCCCATGTAACTTATGGGGCAGTAACAGCTCACTTTTCAAAACGTGTTTTTCAGCCCGAAATAAACGCGTTTTTTCAGACAGCTGTATCCCTATGTAACTGCAAGGCTCAGAAGAGCCCACACACTCAGGACTTAACCCCAGTGTGCTGACAGTGTCAAAACATGTTTTTCAGAAGAAATAAACATGTTTCTGCAAGTTTGGTCAACCCCATGTAAGTTATGGGGCAGTAACAGCACACTTTTCAAAACGTGTTTTTCAGCCCGAGATAAACACGTTTTTTCAGACAGCTGTATCCCTATGTAACTGCAAGGCTCAGAAGAGCCAACACACTCAGGTCTTAACCCCAGTGTGCTGAAAGTGTCAAAACATGTTTTTCAGCAGAAATAAACATGTTTCTGCAAGTTTGGTCAACCCCATGTAAGTTATGGGTCAGTAACAGCTCACTTTTCAAAACGTGTTTTTCAGCCCGAAATAAACGCGTTTTTTCAGACAGCTGTATCCCTATGTAACTGCAAGGCTCAGAAGAGCCCACACACTCAGGTCTTAACCCCAGTGTGCTGACAGTGTCAAAACATGTTTTTCAGCAGAAATAAACATGTTTCTGCAAGTTTGGTCAACCCCATGTAAGTTATGGGGCAGTAACAGCACACTTTTCAAAACGTGTTTTTCAGCCCGAGATAAACACGTTTTTTCAGACAGCTGTATCCCTATGTAACTGCAAGGCTCAGAAGAGCCCACACACTCAGGTCTTAACCCCAGTGTGCTGAAAGTGTCAAAACATGTTTTTCAGCAGAAATAAACATGTTTCTGCAAGTTTGGTCAACCCCATGTAAGTTATGGGGCAGTAACAGCACACTTTTCAAAACGTGTTTTTCAGCCCGAGATAAACACGTTTTTTCAGACAGCTGTATCCCTATGTAACTGCAAGGCTCAGAAGAGCCAACACACTCAGGTCTTAACCCCAGTGTGCTGAAAGTGTCAAAACATGTTTTTCAGCAGAAATAAACATGTTTCTGCAAGTTTGGTCAACCCCATGTAAGTTATGGGTCAGTAACAGCTCACTTTTCAAAACGTGTTTTTCAGCCCGAAATAAACGCGTTTTTTCAGACAGCTGTATCCCTATGTAACTGCAAGGCTCAGAAGAGCCCACACACTCAGGTCTTAACCCCAGTGTGCTGACAGTGTCAAAACATGTTTTTCAGAAGAAATAAACATGTTTCTGCAAGTTTGGTCAACCCCATGTAAGTTATGGGGCAGTAACAGCACACTTTTCAAAACGTGTTTTTCAGCCCGAGATAAACACGTTTTTTCAGACAGCTGTATCCCTATGTAACTGCAAGGCTCAGAAGAGCCAACACACTCAGGTCTTAACCCCAGTGTGCTGAAAGTGTCAAAACATGTTTTTCAGCAGAAATAAACATGTTTCTGCAAGTTTGGTCAACCCCATGTAAGTTATGGGTCAGTAACAGCTCACTTTTCAAAACGTGTTTTTCAGCCCGAAATAAACGCGTTTTTTCAGACAGCTGTATCCCTATGTAACTGCAAGGCTCAGAAGAGCCCACACACTCAGGTCTTAACCCCAGTGTGCTGAAAGTGTCAAAACATGTTTTTCAGCAGAAATAAACATGTTTCTGCAAGTTTGGTCAACCCCATGTAAGTTATGGGGCAGTAACAGCACACTTTTCAAAACGTGTTTTTCAGCCCGAGATAAACACGTTTTTTCAGACAGCTGTATCCCTATGTAACTGCAAGGCTCAGAAGAGCCAACACACTCAGGTCTTAACCCCAGTGTGCTGAAAGTGTCAAAACATGTTTTTCAGCAGAAATAAACATGTTTCTGCAAGTTTGGTCAACCCCATGTAAGTTATGGGTCAGTAACAGCTCACTTTTCAAAACGTGTTTTTCAGCCCGAAATAAACGCGTTTTTTCAGACAGCTGTATCCCTATGTAACTGCAAGGCTCAGAAGAGCCCACACACTCAGGTCTTAACCCCAGTGTGCTGACAGTGTCAAAACATGTTTTTCAGAAGAAATAAATATGTTTCTGCAAGTTTGGTCAACCCCATGTAAGTTATGGGGCAGTAACAGCACACTTTTCAAAACGTGTTTTTCAGCCCGAGATAAACACGTTTTTTCAGACAGCTGTATCCCTATGTAACTGCAAGGCTCAGAAGAGCCCACACACTCAGGTCTTAACCCCAGTGTGCTGAAAGTGTCAAAACATGTTTTTCAGCAGAAATAAACATGTTTCTGCAAGTTTGGTCAACCCCATGTAAGTTATGGGTCAGTAACAGCTCACTTTTCAAAACGTGTTTTTCAGCCCGAAATAAACGCGTTTTTTCAGACAGCTGTATCCCTATGTAACTGCAAGGCTCAGAAGAGCCCACACACTCAGGTCTTAACCCCAGTGTGCTGAAAGTGTCAAAACATGTTTTTCAGCAGAAATAAACATGTTTCTGCAAGGTTGGTCAACCCCATGTAAGTTATGGGGCAGTAACAGCACACTTTTCAAAACGTGTTTTTCAGCCCGAGATAAACACGTTTTTTCAGACAGCTGTATCCCTATGTAACTGCAAGGCTCAGAAGAGCCAACACACTCAGGTCTTAACCCCAGTGTGCTGAAAGTGTCAAAACATGTTTTTCAGCAGAAATAAACATGTTTCTGCAAGTTTGGTCAACCCCATGTAAGTTATGGGTCAGTAACAGCTCACTTTTCAAAACGTGTTTTTCAGCCCGAAATAAACGCGTTTTTTCAGACAGCTGTATCCCTATGTAACTGCAAGGCTCAGAAGAGCCCACACACTCAGGTCTTAACCCCAGTGTGCTGAAAGTGTCAAAACATGTTTTTCAGCAGAAATAAACATGTTTCTGCAAGTTTGGTCAACCCCATGTAAGTTATGGGGCAGTAACAGCACACTTTTCAAAACGTGTTTTTCAGCCCGAGATAAACACGTTTTTTCAGACAGCTGTATCCCTATGTAACTGCAAGGCTCAGAAGAGCCAACACACTCAGGTCTTAACCCCAGTGTGCTGACAGTGTCAAAACATGTTTTTCAGAAGAAATAAACATGTTTCTGCAAGTTTGGTCAACCCCATGTAAGTTATGGGGCAGTAACAGCACACTTTTCAAAACGTGTTTTTCAGCCCGAGATAAACACGTTTTTTCAGACAGCTGTATCCCTATGTAACTGCAAGGCTCAGAAGAGCCAACACACTCAGGTCTTAACCCCAGTGTGCTGAAAGTGTCAAAACATGTTTTTCAGCAGAAATAAACATGTTTCTGCAAGTTTGGTCAACCCCATGTAAGTTATGGGTCAGTAACAGCTCACTTTTCAAAACGTGTTTTTCAGCCCGAAATAAACGCGTTTTTTCAGACAGCTGTATCCCTATGTAACTGCAAGGCTCAGAAGAGCCCACACACTCAGGTCTTAACCCCAGTGTGCTGAAAGTGTCAAAACATGTTTTTCAGCAGAAATAAACATGTTTCTGCAAGTTTGGTCAACCCCATGTAAGTTATGGGGCAGTAACAGCACACTTTTCAAAACGTGTTTTTCAGCCCGAGATAAACACGTTTTTTCAGACAGCTGTATCCCTATGTAACTGCAAGGCTCAGAAGAGCCAACACACTCAGGTCTTAACCCCAGTGTGCTGAAAGTGTCAAAACATGTTTTTCAGCAGAAATAAACATGTTTCTGCAAGTTTGGTCAACCCCATGTAAGTTATGGGTCAGTAACAGCTCACTTTTCAAAACGTGTTTTTCAGCCCGAAATAAACGCGTTTTTTCAGACAGCTGTATCCCTATGTAACTGCAAGGCTCAGAAGAGCCCACACACTCAGGTCTTAACCCCAGTGTGCTGACAGTGTCAAAACATGTTTTTCAGAAGAAATAAATATGTTTCTGCAAGTTTGGTCAACCCCATGTAAGTTATGGGGCAGTAACAGCACACTTTTCAAAACGTGTTTTTCAGCCCGAGATAAACACGTTTTTTCAGACAGCTGTATCCCTATGTAACTGCAAGGCTCAGAAGAGCCCACACACTCAGGTCTTAACCCCAGTGTGCTGAAAGTGTCAAAACATGTTTTTCAGCAGAAATAAACATGTTTCTGCAAGTTTGGTCAACCCCATGTAAGTTATGGGTCAGTAACAGCTCACTTTTCAAAACGTGTTTTTCAGCCCGAAATAAACACGTTTTTTCAGACTTCAGAATCTCCATGTAACTGCAAGGCTCAGAAGAGCCCACACACTCAGGTCTTAACCCCAGTGTGCTGAAAGTGTCAAAACATGTTTTTCAGCAGAAATAAACATGTTTCTGCAAGTTTGGTCAACCCCATGTAAGTTATGGGTCAGTAACAGCTCACTTTTCAAAACGTGTTTTTCAGCCCGAAATAAACGCGTTTTTTCAGACAGCTGTATCCCTATGTAACTGCAAGGCTCAGAAGAGCCCACAAACTCAGGTCTTAACCCCAGTGTGCTGAAAGTGTCAAAACATGTTTTTCAGCAGAAATAAACATGTTTCTGCAAGTTTGGTCAACCCCATGTAACTTATGGGGCAGTAACAGCTCACTTTTCAAAACGTGTTTTTCAGCCCGAAATAAACGCGTTTTTTCAGACAGCTGTATCCCTATGTAACTGCAAGGCTCAGAAGAGCCCACACACTCAGGTCTTAACCCCAGTGTGCTGAAAGTGTCAAAACATGTTTTTCAGCAGAAATAAACATGTTTCTGCAAGTTTGGTCAACCCCATGTAAGTTATGGGGTAGTAACAGCACACTTTTCAAAACGTGTTTTTCAGCCCGAAATAAACGCGTTTTTTTCAGACAGCTGTATCCCTATGTAACTGCAAGGCTCAGAAGAGCCAACACACTCAGGTCTTAACCCCAGTGTGCTGAAAGTGTCAAAACATGTTTTTCAGCAGAAATAAACATGTTTCTGCAAGTTTGGTCAACCCCATGTAAGTTATGGGGCAGTAACAGCACACTTTTCAAAACGTGTTTTTCAGCCCGAGATAAACACGTTTTTTCAGACAGCTGTATCCCTATGTAACTGCAAGGCTCAGAAGAGCCAACACACTCAGGTCTTAACCCCAGTGTGCTGAAAGTGTCAAAACATGTTTTTCAGCAGAAATAAACATGTTTCTGCAAGTTTGGTCAACCCCATGTAAGTTATGGGTCAGTAACAGCTCACTTTTCAAAACGTGTTTTTCAGCCCGAAATAAACGCGTTTTTTCAGACAGCTGTATCCCTATGTAACTGCAAGGCTCAGAAGAGCCCACACACTCAGGTCTTAACCCCAGTGTGCTGAAAGTGTCAAAACATGTTTTTCAGCAGAAATAAACATGTTTCTGCAAGTTTGGTCAACCCCATGTAAGTTATGGGGCAGTAACAGCACACTTTTCAAAACGTGTTTTTCAGCCCGAGATAAACACGTTTTTTCAGACTTCAGAATCTCCATGTAACTGCAAGGCTCAGAAGAGCCCACACACTCAGGTCTTAACCCCAGTGTGCTGAAAGTGTCAAAACATGTTTTTCAGCAGAAATAAACATGTTTCTGCAAGTTTGGTCAACCCCATGTAAGTTATGGGTCAGTAACAGCTCACTTTTCAAAACGTGTTTTTCAGCCCGAAATAAACGCGTTTTTTCAGACAGCTGTATCCCTATGTAACTGCAAGGCTCAGAAGAGCCCACACACTCAGGTCTTAACCCCAGTGTGCTGACAGTGTCAAAACATGTTTTTCAGCAGAAATAAACATGTTTCTGCAAGTTTGGTCAACCCCATGTAAGTTATGGGGCAGTAACAGCACACTTTTCAAAACGTGTTTTTCAGCCCGAGATAAACACGTTTTTTCAGACAGCTGTATCCCTATGTAACTGCAAGGCTCAGAAGAGCCAACACACTCAGGTCTTAACCCCAGTGTGCTGAAAGTGTCAAAACATGTTTTTCAGCAGAAATAAACATGTTTCTGCAAGTTTGGTCAACCCCATGTAAGTTATGGGTCAGTAACAGCTCACTTTTCAAAACGTGTTTTTCAGCCCGAAATAAACGCGTTTTTTCAGACAGCTGTATCCCTATGTAACTGCAAGGCTCAGAAGAGCCCACACACTCAGGTCTTAACCCCAGTGTGCTGAAAGTGTCAAAACATGTTTTTCAGCAGAAATAAACATGTTTCTGCAAGTTTGGTCAACCCCATGTAAGTTATGGGGCAGTAACAGCACACTTTTCAAAACGTGTTTTTCAGCCCGAGATAAACACGTTTTTTCAGACAGCTGTATCCCTATGTAACTGCAAGGCTCAGAAGAGCCAACACACTCAGGTCTTAACCCCAGTGTGCTGAAAGTGTCAAAACATGTTTTTCAGCAGAAATAAACATGTTTCTGCAAGTTTGGTCAACCCCATGTAAGTTATGGGTCAGTAACAGCTCACTTTTCAAAACGTGTTTTTCAGCCCGAAATAAACGCGTTTTTTCAGACAGCTGTATCCCTATGTAACTGCAAGGCTCAGAAGAGCCCACACACTCAGGTCTTAACCCCAGTGTGCTGACAGTGTCAAAACATGTTTTTCAGCAGAAATAAACATGTTTCTGCAAGTTTGGTCAACCCCATGTAAGTTATGGGGCAGTAACAGCACACTTTTCAAAACGTGTTTTTCAGCCCGAGATAAACACGTTTTTTCAGACAGCTGTATCCCTATGTAACTGCAAGGCTCAGAAGAGCCCACACACTCAGGTCTTAACCCCAGTGTGCTGAAAGTGTCAAAACATGTTTTTCAGCAGAAATAAACATGTTTCTGCAAGTTTGGTCAACCCCATGTAAGTTATGGGTCAGTAACAGCTCACTTTTCAAAACGTGTTTTTCAGCCCGAAATAAACACGTTTTTTCAGACTTCAGAATCTCCATGTAACTGCAAGGCTCAGAAGAGCCCACACACTCAGGTCTTAACCCCAGTGTGCTGAAAGTGTCAAAACATGTTTTTCAGCAGAAATAAACATGTTTCTGCAAGTTTGGTCAACCCCATGTAAGTTATGGGGCAGTAACAGCACACTTTTCAAAACGTGTTTTTCAGCCCGAGATAAACACGTTTTTTCAGACAGCTGTATCCCTATGTAACTGCAAGGCTCAGAAGAGCCAACACACTCAGGTCTTAACCCCAGTGTGCTGAAAGTGTCAAAACATGTTTTTCAGCAGAAATAAACATGTTTCTGCAAGTTTGGTCAACCCCATGTAAGTTATGGGTCAGTAACAGCTCACTTTTCAAAACGTGTTTTTCAGCCCGAAATAAACACGTTTTTTCAGACTTCAGAATCTCCATGTAACTGCAAGGCTCAGAAGAGCCCACACACTCAGGTCTTAACCCCAGTGTGCTGAAAGTGTCAAAACATGTTTTTCAGCAGAAATAAACATGTTTCTGCAAGTCTGGTCAACCCCATGTAAGTTATGGGTCAGTAACAGCTCACTTTTCAAAACGTGTTTTTCAGCCCGAAATAAACGCGTTTTTTCACACAGCTGTATCCCTATGTAACTGCAAGGCTCAGAAGAGCCCACAAACTCAGGTCTTAACCCCAGTGTGCTGAAAGTGTCAAAACATGTTTTTTTGCAGAAATAAACATGTTTCTGCAAGTTTGGTCAACCCCATGTAACTTATGGGGCAGTAACAGCTCACTTTTCAAAACGTGTTTTTCAGCCCGAAATAAACGCGTTTTTTCAGACAGCTGTATCCCTATGTAACTGCAAGGCTCAGAAGAGCCCACACACTCAGGTCTTAACCCCAGTGTGCTGAAAGTGTCAAAACATGTTTTTCAGCAGAAATAAACATGTTTCTGCAAGTTTGGTCAACCCCATGTAACTTATGGGGCAGTAACAGCTCACTTTTCAAAACGTGTTTTTCAGCCCGAAATAAACGCGTTTTTTCAGACAGCTGTATCCCTATGTAACTGCAAGGCTCAGAAGAGCCCACACACTCAGGACTTAACCCCAGTGTGCTGACAGTGTCAAAACATGTTTTTCAGAAGAAATAAACATGTTTCTGCAAGTTTGGTCAACCCCATGTAAGTTATGGGGCAGTAACAGCACACTTTTCAAAACGTGTTTTTCAGCCCGAGATAAACACGTTTTTTCAGACAGCTGTATCCCTATGTAACTGCAAGGCTCAGAAGAGCCCACACACTCAGGTCTTAACCCCAGTGTGCTGAAAGTGTCAAAACATGTTTTTCAGCAGAAATAAACATGTTTCTGCAAGTTTGGTCAACCCCATGTAACTTATGGGGCAGTAACAGCTCACTTTTCAAAACATGTTTTTCAGCCCGAAATAAACGCGTTTTTTCAAACAGCTGTATCCCTATGTAACTGCAAGGCTCAGAAGAGCCCACACACTCAGGTCTTAACCCCAGTGTGCTGAAAGTGTCAAAACATGTTTTTCAGCAGAAATAAACATGTTTCTGCAAGTTTGGTCAACCCCATGTAAGTTATGGGTCAGTAACAGCTCACTTTTCAAAACGTGTTTTTCAGCCCGAAATAAACGCGTTTTTTCAGACAGCTGTATCCCTATGTAACTGCAAGGCTCAGAAGAGCCCACAAACTCAGGTCTTAACCCCAGTGTGCTGAAAGTGTCAAAACATGTTTTTCAGCAGAAATAAACATGTTTCTGCAAGTTTGGTCAACCCCATGTAACTTATGGGGCAGTAACAGCTCACTTTTCAAAACGTGTTTTTCAGCCCGAAATAAACGCGTTTTTTCAGACAGCTGTATCCCTATGTAACTGCAAGGCTCAGAAGAGCCCACACACTCAGGTCTTAACCCCAGTGTGCTGAAAGTGTCAAAACATGTTTTTCAGCAGAAATAAACATGTTTCTGCAAGTTTGGTCAACCCCATGTAAGTTATGGGGTAGTAACAGCACACTTTTCAAAACGTGTTTTTCAGCCCGAAATAAACGCGTTTTTTTCAGACAGCTGTATCCCTATGTAACTGCAAGGCTCAGAAGAGCCAACACACTCAGGTCTTAACCCCAGTGTGCTGAAAGTGTCAAAACATGTTTTTCAGCAGAAATAAACATGTTTCTGCAAGTTTGGTCAACCCCATGTAAGTTATGGGGCAGTAACAGCACACTTTTCAAAACGTGTTTTTCAGCCCGAGATAAACACGTTTTTTCAGACAGCTGTATCCCTATGTAACTGCAAGGCTCAGAAGAGCCAACACACTCAGGTCTTAACCCCAGTGTGCTGAAAGTGTCAAAACATGTTTTTCAGCAGAAATAAACATGTTTCTGCAAGTTTGGTCAACCCCATGTAAGTTATGGGTCAGTAACAGCTCACTTTTCAAAACGTGTTTTTCAGCCCGAAATAAACGCGTTTTTTCAGACAGCTGTATCCCTATGTAACTGCAAGGCTCAGAAGAGCCCACACACTCAGGTCTTAACCCCAGTGTGCTGAAAGTGTCAAAACATGTTTTTCAGCAGAAATAAACATGTTTCTGCAAGTTTGGTCAACCCCATGTAAGTTATGGGGCAGTAACAGCACACTTTTCAAAACGTGTTTTTCAGCCCGAGATAAACACGTTTTTTCAGACAGCTGTATCCCTATGTAACTGCAAGGCTCAGAAGAGCCAACACACTCAGGTCTTAACCCCAGTGTGCTGAAAGTGTCAAAACATGTTTTTCAGCAGAAATAAACATGTTTCTGCAAGTTTGGTCAACCCCATGTAAGTTATGGGTCAGTAACAGCTCACTTTTCAAAACGTGTTTTTCAGCCCGAAATAAACGCGTTTTTTCAGACAGCTGTATCCCTATGTAACTGCAAGGCTCAGAAGAGCCCACACACTCAGGTCTTAACCCCAGTGTGCTGACAGTGTCAAAACATGTTTTTCAGAAGAAATAAACATGTTTCTGCAAGTTTGGTCAACCCCATGTAAGTTATGGGGCAGTAACAGCACACTTTTCAAAACGTGTTTTTCAGCCCGAGATAAACACGTTTTTTCAGACAGCTGTATCCCTATGTAACTGCAAGGCTCAGAAGAGCCCACACACTCAGGTCTTAACCCCAGTGTGCTGAAAGTGTCAAAACATGTTTTTCAGCAGAAATAAACATGTTTCTGCAAGTTTGGTCAACCCCATGTAAGTTATGGGTCAGTAACAGCTCACTTTTCAAAACGTGTTTTTCAGCCCGAAATAAACACGTTTTTTCAGACTTCAGAATCTCCATGTAACTGCAAGGCTCAGAAGAGCCCACACACTCAGGTCTTAACCCCAGTGTGCTGAAAGTGTCAAAACATGTTTTTCAGCAGAAATAAACATGTTTCTGCAAGTTTGGTCAACCCCATGTAAGTTATGGGTTAGTAACAACACACTTTTCAAAACATGTTTTTCAGCCCGAAATAAACGCGTTTTTTCAGACAGCTGTATCCCTATGTAACTGCAAGGCTCAGAAGAGCCCACACACTCAGGTCTTAACCCCAGTGTGCTGACAGTGTCAAAACATGTTTTTCAGCAGAAATAAACATGTTTCTGCAAGTTTGGTCAACCCCATGTAAGTTATGGGGCAGTAACAGCACACTTTTCAAAACGTGTTTTTCAGCCCGAGATAAACACGTTTTTTCAGACAGCTGTATCCCTATGTAACTGCAAGGCTCAGAAGAGCCCACACACTCAGGTCTTAACCCCAGTGTGCTGAAAGTGTCAAAACATGTTTTTCAGCAGAAATAAACATGTTTCTGCAAGTTTGGTCAACCCCATGTAAGTTATGGGTCAGTAACAGCTCACTTTTCAAAACGTGTTTTTCAGCCCGAAATAAACACGTTTTTTCAGACTTCAGAATCTCCATGTAACTGCAAGGCTCAGAAGAGCCCACACACTCAGGTCTTAACCCCAGTGTGCTGAAAGTGTCAAAACATGTTTTTCAGCAGAAATAAACATGTTTCTGCAAGTCTGGTCAACCCCATGTAAGTTATGGGTCAGTAACAGCTCACTTTTCAAAACGTGTTTTTCAGCCCGAAATAAACGCGTTTTTTCACACAGCTGTATCCCTATGTAACTGCAAGGCTCAGAAGAGCCCACAAACTCAGGTCTTAACCCCAGTGTGCTGAAAGTGTCAAAACATGTTTTTTTGCAGAAATAAACATGTTTCTGCAAGTTTGGTCAACCCCATGTAACTTATGGGGCAGTAACAGCTCACTTTTCAAAACGTGTTTTTCAGCCCGAAATAAACGCGTTTTTTCAGACAGCTGTATCCCTATGTAACTGCAAGGCTCAGAAGAGCCCACACACTCAGGTCTTAACCCCAGTGTGCTGAAAGTGTCAAAACATGTTTTTCAGCAGAAATAAACATGTTTCTGCAAGTTTGGTCAACCCCATGTAACTTATGGGGCAGTAACAGCTCACTTTTCAAAACGTGTTTTTCAGCCCGAAATAAACGCGTTTTTTCAGACAGCTGTATCCCTATGTAACTGCAAGGCTCAGAAGAGCCCACACACTCAGGACTTAACCCCAGTGTGCTGACAGTGTCAAAACATGTTTTTCAGAAGAAATAAACATGTTTCTGCAAGTTTGGTCAACCCCATGTAAGTTATGGGGCAGTAACAGCACACTTTTCAAAACGTGTTTTTCAGCCCGAGATAAACACGTTTTTTCAGACAGCTGTATCCCTATGTAACTGCAAGGCTCAGAAGAGCCCACACACTCAGGTCTTAACCCCAGTGTGCTGAAAGTGTCAAAACATGTTTTTCAGCAGAAATAAACATGTTTCTGCAAGTTTGGTCAACCCCATGTAACTTATGGGGCAGTAACAGCTCACTTTTCAAAACATGTTTTTCAGCCCGAAATAAACGCGTTTTTTCAAACAGCTGTATCCCTATGTAACTGCAAGGCTCAGAAGAGCCCACACACTCAGGTCTTAACCCCAGTGTGCTGAAAGTGTCAAAACATGTTTTTCAGCAGAAATAAACATGTTTCTGCAAGTTTGGTCAACCCCATGTAAGTTATGGGTCAGTAACAGCTCACTTTTCAAAACGTGTTTTTCAGCCCGAAATAAACGCGTTTTTTCAGACAGCTGTATCCCTATGTAACTGCAAGGCTCAGAAGAGCCCACAAACTCAGGTCTTAACCCCAGTGTGCTGAAAGTGTCAAAACATGTTTTTCAGCAGAAATAAACATGTTTCTGCAAGTTTGGTCAACCCCATGTAACTTATGGGGCAGTAACAGCTCACTTTTCAAAACGTGTTTTTCAGCCCGAAATAAACGCGTTTTTTCAGACAGCTGTATCCCTATGTAACTGCAAGGCTCAGAAGAGCCCACACACTCAGGTCTTAACCCCAGTGTGCTGAAAGTGTCAAAACATGTTTTTCAGCAGAAATAAACATGTTTCTGCAAGTTTGGTCAACCCCATGTAAGTTATGGGTCAGTAACAGCTCACTTTTCAAAACGTGTTTTTCAGCCCGAAATAAACGCGTTTTTTCAGACAGCTGTATCCCTATGTAACTGCAAGGCTCAGAAGAGCCAACACACTCAGGTCTTAACCCCAGTGTGCTGACAGTGTCAAAACATGTTTTTCAGCAGAAATAAACATGTTTCTGCAAGTTTGGTCAACCCCATGTAACTTATGGGGCAGTAACAGCTCACTTTTCAAAACGTGTTTTATAGCCCTAAATAAACGCGTTTTTTCTGACAGCTGTATCCCTATGTAACTGCAAGGCTCAGAAGAGCCCACACACTCAGGTCTTAAGCCCAGTGTGCTGACAGTGTCAAAACATGTTTTTCAGAAGAAATAAACATGTTTCTGCAAGTTTGGTCAACCCCATGTAAGTTATGGGGCAGTAACAGCACACTTTTCAAAACGTGTTTTTCAGCCCGAGATAAACACGTTTTTTTCAGACAGCTGTATCCCTATGTAACTGCAAGGCTCAGAAGAGCCAACACACTCAGGTCTTAACCCCAGTGTGCTGAAAGTGTCAAAACATGTTTTTCAGCAGAAATAAACATGTTTCTGCAAGTTTGGTCAACCCCATGTAAGTTATGGGTCAGTAACAGCTCACTTTTCAAAACGTGTTTTTCAGCCCGAAATAAACGCGTTTTTTCAGACAGCTGTATCCCTATGTAACTGCAAGGCTCAGAAGAGCCCACAAACTCAGGTCTTAACCCCAGTGTGCTGAAAGTGTCAAAACATGTTTTTTTGCAGAAATAAACATGTTTCTGCAAGTTTGGTCAACCCCATGTAACTTATGGGGCAGTAACAGCTCACTTTTCAAAACGTGTTTTTCAGCCCGAAATAAACGCGTTTTTTCAGACAGCTGAATCCCTATGTAACTGCAAGGCTCAGAAGAGCCCACACACTCAGGTCTTAACCCCAGTGTGCTGAAAGTGTCAAAACATGTTTTTCAGCAGAAATAAACATGTTTCTGCAAGTTTGGTCAACCCCATGTAACTTATGGGGCAGTAACAGCTCACTTTTCAAAACGTGTTTTTCAGCCCGAAATAAACGCGTTTTTTCAGACAGCTGTATCCCTATGTAACTGCAAGGCTCAGAAGAGCCCACACACTCAGGACTTAACCCCAGTGTGCTGACAGTGTCAAAACATGTTTTTCAGAAGAAATAAACATGTTTCTGCAAGTTTGGTCAACCCCATGTAAGTTATGGGGCAGTAACAGCACACTTTTCAAAACGTGTTTTTCAGCCCCGAAATAAACACGTTTTTTCAGACTTCAGAATCTCCATGTAACTGCAAGGCTCAGAAGAGCCCACACACTCAGGTCTTAACCCCAGTGTGCTGAAAGTGTCAAAACATGTTTTTCAGCAGAAATAAACATGTTTCTGCAAGTTTGGTCAACCCCATGTAAGTTATGGGGCAGTAACAGCACACTTTTCAAAACGTGTTTTTCAGCCCGAGATAAACACGTTTTTTCAGACAGCTGTATCCCTATGTAACTGCAAGGCTCAGAAGAGCCAACACACTCAGGTCTTAACCCCAGTGTGCTGAAAGTGTCAAAACATGTTTTTCAGCAGAAATAAACATGTTTCTGCAAGTTTGGTCAACCCCATGTAAGTTATGGGTCAGTAACAGCTCACTTTTCAAAACGTGTTTTTCAGCCCGAAATAAACGCGTTTTTTCAGACAGCTGTATCCCTATGTAACTGCAAGGCTCAGAAGAGCCCACACACTCAGGTCTTAACCCCAGTGTGCTGAAAGTGTCAAAACATGTTTTTCAGCAGAAATAAACATGTTTCTGCAAGTTTGGTCAACCCCATGTAAGTTATGGGGCAGTAACAGCACACTTTTCAAAACGTGTTTTTCAGCCCGAGATAAACACGTTTTTTCAGACAGCTGTATCCCTATGTAACTGCAAGGCTCAGAAGAGCCAACACACTCAGGTCTTAACCCCAGTGTGCTGACAGTGTCAAAACATGTTTTTCAGAAGAAATAAACATGTTTCTGCAAGTTTGGTCAACCCCATGTAAGTTATGGGGCAGTAACAGCACACTTTTCAAAACGTGTTTTTCAGCCCGAGATAAACACGTTTTTTCAGACAGCTGTATCCCTATGTAACTGCAAGGCTCAGAAGAGCCAACACACTCAGGTCTTAACCCCAGTGTGCTGAAAGTGTCAAAACATGTTTTTCAGCAGAAATAAACATGTTTCTGCAAGTTTGGTCAACCCCATGTAAGTTATGGGTCAGTAACAGCTCACTTTTCAAAACGTGTTTTTCAGCCCGAAATAAACGCGTTTTTTCAGACAGCTGTATCCCTATGTAACTGCAAGGCTCAGAAGAGCCCACACACTCAGGTCTTAACCCCAGTGTGCTGAAAGTGTCAAAACATGTTTTTCAGCAGAAATAAACATGTTTCTGCAAGTTTGGTCAACCCCATGTAAGTTATGGGGCAGTAACAGCACACTTTTCAAAACGTGTTTTTCAGCCCGAGATAAACACGTTTTTTCAGACAGCTGTATCCCTATGTAACTGCAAGGCTCAGAAGAGCCAACACACTCAGGTCTTAACCCCAGTGTGCTGAAAGTGTCAAAACATGTTTTTCAGCAGAAATAAACATGTTTCTGCAAGTTTGGTCAACCCCATGTAAGTTATGGGTCAGTAACAGCTCACTTTTCAAAACGTGTTTTTCAGCCCGAAATAAACGCGTTTTTTCAGACAGCTGTATCCCTATGTAACTGCAAGGCTCAGAAGAGCCCACACACTCAGGTCTTAACCCCAGTGTGCTGACAGTGTCAAAACATGTTTTTCAGAAGAAATAAACATGTTTCTGCAAGTTTGGTCAACCCCATGTAAGTTATGGGGCAGTAACAGCACACTTTTCAAAACGTGTTTTTCAGCCCGAGATAAACACGTTTTTTCAGACAGCTGTATCCCTATGTAACTGCAAGGCTCAGAAGAGCCCACACACTCAGGTCTTAACCCCAGTGTGCTGAAAGTGTCAAAACATGTTTTTCAGCAGAAATAAACATGTTTCTGCAAGTTTGGTCAACCCCATGTAAGTTATGGGTCAGTAACAGCTCACTTTTCAAAACGTGTTTTTCAGCCCGAAATAAACACGTTTTTTCAGACTTCAGAATCTCCATGTAACTGCAAGGCTCAGAAGAGCCCACACACTCAGGTCTTAACCCCAGTGTGCTGAAAGTGTCAAAACATGTTTTTCAGCAGAAATAAACATGTTTCTGCAAGTTTGGTCAACCCCATGTAAGTTATGGGTCAGTAACAGCTCACTTTTCAAAACGTGTTTTTCAGCCCGAAATAAACGCGTTTTTTCAGACAGCTGTATCCCTATGTAACTGCAAGGCTCAGAAGAGCCCACAAACTCAGGTCTTAACCCCAGTGTGCTGAAAGTGTCAAAACATGTTTTTCAGCAGAAATAAACATGTTTCTGCAAGTTTGGTCAACCCCATGTAACTTATGGGGCAGTAACAGCTCACTTTTCAAAACGTGTTTTTCAGCCCGAAATAAACGCGTTTTTTCAGACAGCTGTATCCCTATGTAACTGCAAGGCTCAGAAGAGCCCACACACTCAGGTCTTAACCCCAGTGTGCTGAAAGTGTCAAAACATGTTTTTCAGCAGAAATAAACATGTTTCTGCAAGTTTGGTCAACCCCATGTAAGTTATGGGGTAGTAACAGCACACTTTTCAAAACGTGTTTTTCAGCCCGAAATAAACGCGTTTTTTTCAGACAGCTGTATCCCTATGTAACTGCAAGGCTCAGAAGAGCCAACACACTCAGGTCTTAACCCCAGTGTGCTGAAAGTGTCAAAACATGTTTTTCAGCAGAAATAAACATGTTTCTGCAAGTTTGGTCAACCCCATGTAAGTTATGGGGCAGTAACAGCACACTTTTCAAAACGTGTTTTTCAGCCCGAGATAAACACGTTTTTTCAGACAGCTGTATCCCTATGTAACTGCAAGGCTCAGAAGAGCCAACACACTCAGGTCTTAACCCCAGTGTGCTGAAAGTGTCAAAACATGTTTTTCAGCAGAAATAAACATGTTTCTGCAAGTTTGGTCAACCCCATGTAAGTTATGGGTCAGTAACAGCTCACTTTTCAAAACGTGTTTTTCAGCCCGAAATAAACGCGTTTTTTCAGACAGCTGTATCCCTATGTAACTGCAAGGCTCAGAAGAGCCCACACACTCAGGTCTTAACCCCAGTGTGCTGAAAGTGTCAAAACATGTTTTTCAGCAGAAATAAACATGTTTCTGCAAGTTTGGTCAACCCCATGTAAGTTATGGGGCAGTAACAGCACACTTTTCAAAACGTGTTTTTCAGCCCGAGATAAACACGTTTTTTCAGACTTCAGAATCTCCATGTAACTGCAAGGCTCAGAAGAGCCCACACACTCAGGTCTTAACCCCAGTGTGCTGAAAGTGTCAAAACATGTTTTTCAGCAGAAATAAACATGTTTCTGCAAGTTTGGTCTACCCCATGTAAGTTATGGGTCAGTAACAGCTCACTTTTCAAAACGTGTTTTTCAGCCCGAAATAAACGCGTTTTTTCAGACAGCTGTATCCCTATGTAACTGCAAGGCTCAGAAGAGCCCACACACTCAGGTCTTAACCCCAGTGTGCTGACAGTGTCAAAACATGTTTTTCAGCAGAAATAAACATGTTTCTGCAAGTTTGGTCAACCCCATGTAAGTTATGGGGCAGTAACAGCACACTTTTCAAAACGTGTTTTTCAGCCCGAGATAAACACGTTTTTTCAGACAGCTGTATCCCTATGTAACTGCAAGGCTCAGAAGAGCCAACACACTCAGGTCTTAACCCCAGTGTGCTGAAAGTGTCAAAACATGTTTTTCAGCAGAAATAAACATGTTTCTGCAAGTTTGGTCAACCCCATGTAAGTTATGGGTCAGTAACAGCTCACTTTTCAAAACGTGTTTTTCAGCCCGAAATAAACGCGTTTTTTCAGACAGCTGTATCCCTATGTAACTGCAAGGCTCAGAAGAGCCCACACACTCAGGTCTTAACCCCAGTGTGCTGAAAGTGTCAAAACATGTTTTTCAGCAGAAATAAACATGTTTCTGCAAGTTTGGTCAACCCCATGTAAGTTATGGGGCAGTAACAGCACACTTTTCAAAACGTGTTTTTCAGCCCGAGATAAACACGTTTTTTCAGACAGCTGTATCCCTATGTAACTGCAAGGCTCAGAAGAGCCAACACACTCAGGTCTTAACCCCAGTGTGCTGAAAGTGTCAAAACATGTTTTTCAGCAGAAATAAACATGTTTCTGCAAGTTTGGTCAACCCCATGTAAGTTATGGGTCAGTAACAGCTCACTTTTCAAAACGTGTTTTTCAGCCCGAAATAAACGCGTTTTTTCAGACAGCTGTATCCCTATGTAACTGCAAGGCTCAGAAGAGCCCACACACTCAGGTCTTAACCCCAGTGTGCTGACAGTGTCAAAACATGTTTTTCAGCAGAAATAAACATGTTTCTGCAAGTTTGGTCAACCCCATGTAAGTTATGGGGCAGTAACAGCACACTTTTCAAAACGTGTTTTTCAGCCCGAGATAAACACGTTTTTTCAGACAGCTGTATCCCTATGTAACTGCAAGGCTCAGAAGAGCCCACACACTCAGGTCTTAACCCCAGTGTGCTGAAAGTGTCAAAACATGTTTTTCAGCAGAAATAAACATGTTTCTGCAAGTTTGGTCAACCCCATGTAAGTTATGGGTCAGTAACAGCTCACTTTTCAAAACGTGTTTTTCAGCCCGAAATAAACACGTTTTTTCAGACTTCAGAATCTCCATGTAACTGCAAGGCTCAGAAGAGCCCACACACTCAGGTCTTAACCCCAGTGTGCTGAAAGTGTCAAAACATGTTTTTCAGCAGAAATAAACATGTTTCTGCAAGTTTGGTCAACCCCATGTAAGTTATGGGGCAGTAACAGCACACTTTTCAAAACGTGTTTTTCAGCCCGAGATAAACACGTTTTTTCAGACAGCTGTATCCCTATGTAACTGCAAGGCTCAGAAGAGCCAACACACTCAGGTCTTAACCCCAGTGTGCTGAAAGTGTCAAAACATGTTTTTCAGCAGAAATAAACATGTTTCTGCAAGTTTGGTCAACCCCATGTAAGTTATGGGTCAGTAACAGCTCACTTTTCAAAACGTGTTTTTCAGCCCGAAATAAACACGTTTTTTCAGACTTCAGAATCTCCATGTAACTGCAAGGCTCAGAAGAGCCCACACACTCAGGTCTTAACCCCAGTGTGCTGAAAGTGTCAAAACATGTTTTTCAGCAGAAATAAACATGTTTCTGCAAGTCTGGTCAACCCCATGTAAGTTATGGGTCAGTAACAGCTCACTTTTCAAAACGTGTTTTTCAGCCCGAAATAAACGCGTTTTTTCACACAGCTGTATCCCTATGTAACTGCAAGGCTCAGAAGAGCCCACAAACTCAGGTCTTAACCCCAGTGTGCTGAAAGTGTCAAAACATGTTTTTTTGCAGAAATAAACATGTTTCTGCAAGTTTGGTCAACCCCATGTAACTTATGGGGCAGTAACAGCTCACTTTTCAAAACGTGTTTTTCAGCCCGAAATAAACGCGTTTTTTCAGACAGCTGTATCCCTATGTAACTGCAAGGCTCAGAAGAGCCCACACACTCAGGTCTTAACCCCAGTGTGCTGAAAGTGTCAAAACATGTTTTTCAGCAGAAATAAACATGTTTCTGCAAGTTTGGTCAACCCCATGTAACTTATGGGGCAGTAACAGCTCACTTTTCAAAACGTGTTTTTCAGCCCGAAATAAACGCGTTTTTTCAGACAGCTGTATCCCTATGTAACTGCAAGGCTCAGAAGAGCCCACACACTCAGGACTTAACCCCAGTGTGCTGACAGTGTCAAAACATGTTTTTCAGAAGAAATAAACATGTTTCTGCAAGTTTGGTCAACCCCATGTAAGTTATGGGGCAGTAACAGCACACTTTTCAAAACGTGTTTTTCAGCCCGAGATAAACACGTTTTTTCAGACAGCTGTATCCCTATGTAACTGCAAGGCTCAGAAGAGCCCACACACTCAGGTCTTAACCCCAGTGTGCTGAAAGTGTCAAAACATGTTTTTCAGCAGAAATAAACATGTTTCTGCAAGTTTGGTCAACCCCATGTAACTTATGGGGCAGTAACAGCTCACTTTTCAAAACATGTTTTTCAGCCCGAAATAAACGCGTTTTTTCAAACAGCTGTATCCCTATGTAACTGCAAGGCTCAGAAGAGCCCACACACTCAGGTCTTAACCCCAGTTTGCTGAAAGTGTCAAAACATGTTTTTCAGCAGAAATAAACATGTTTCTGCAAGTTTGGTCAACCCCATGTAAGTTATGGGTCAGTAACAGCTCACTTTTCAAAACGTGTTTTTCAGCCCGAAATAAACGCGTTTTTTCAGACAGCTGTATCCCTATGTAACTGCAAGGCTCAGAAGAGCCCACAAACTCAGGTCTTAACCCCAGTGTGCTGAAAGTGTCAAAACATGTTTTTCAGCAGAAATAAACATGTTTCTGCAAGTTTGGTCAACCCCATGTAACTTATGGGGCAGTAACAGCTCACTTTTCAAAACGTGTTTTTCAGCCCGAAATAAACGCGTTTTTTCAGACAGCTGTATCCCTATGTAACTGCAAGGCTCAGAAGAGCCCACACACTCAGGTCTTAACCCCAGTGTGCTGAAAGTGTCAAAACATGTTTTTCAGCAGAAATAAACATGTTTCTGCAAGTTTGGTCAACCCCATGTAAGTTATGGGGTAGTAACAGCACACTTTTCAAAACGTGTTTTTCAGCCCGAAATAAACGCGTTTTTTTCAGACAGCTGTATCCCTATGTAACTGCAAGGCTCAGAAGAGCCAACACACTCAGGTCTTAACCCCAGTGTGCTGAAAGTGTCAAAACATGTTTTTCAGCAGAAATAAACATGTTTCTGCAAGTTTGGTCAACCCCATGTAAGTTATGGGGCAGTAACAGCACACTTTTCAAAACGTGTTTTTCAGCCCGAGATAAACACGTTTTTTCAGACAGCTGTATCCCTATGTAACTGCAAGGCTCAGAAGAGCCAACACACTCAGGTCTTAACCCCAGTGTGCTGAAAGTGTCAAAACATGTTTTTCAGCAGAAATAAACATGTTTCTGCAAGTTTGGTCAACCCCATGTAAGTTATGGGTCAGTAACAGCTCACTTTTCAAAACGTGTTTTTCAGCCCGAAATAAACGCGTTTTTTCAGACAGCTGTATCCCTATGTAACTGCAAGGCTCAGAAGAGCCCACACACTCAGGTCTTAACCCCAGTGTGCTGAAAGTGTCAAAACATGTTTTTCAGCAGAAATAAACATGTTTCTGCAAGTTTGGTCAACCCCATGTAAGTTATGGGGCAGTAACAGCACACTTTTCAAAACGTGTTTTTCAGCCCGAGATAAACACGTTTTTTCAGACAGCTGTATCCCTATGTAACTGCAAGGCTCAGAAGAGCCAACACACTCAGGTCTTAACCCCAGTGTGCTGAAAGTGTCAAAACATGTTTTTCAGCAGAAATAAACATGTTTCTGCAAGTTTGGTCAACCCCATGTAAGTTATGGGTCAGTAACAGCTCACTTTTCAAAACGTGTTTTTCAGCCCGAAATAAACGCGTTTTTTCAGACAGCTGTATCCCTATGTAACTGCAAGGCTCAGAAGAGCCCACACACTCAGGTCTTAACCCCAGTGTGCTGAAAGTGTCAAAACATGTTTTTCAGCAGAAATAAACATGTTTCTGCAAGTTTGGTCAACCCCATGTAAGTTATGGGTCAGTAACAGCTCACTTTTCAAAACGTGTTTTTCAGCCCGAAATAAACACGTTTTTTCAGACTTCAGAATCTCCATGTAACTGCAAGGCTCAGAAGAGCCCACACACTCAGGTCTTAACCCCAGTGTGCTGAAAGTGTCAAAACATGTTTTTCAGCAGAAATAAACATGTTTCTGCAAGTTTGGTCAACCCCATGTAAGTTATGGGTTAGTAACAACACACTTTTCAAAACATGTTTTTCAGCCCGAAATAAACGCGTTTTTTCAGACAGCTGTATCCCTATGTAACTGCAAGGCTCAGAAGAGCCCACACACTCAGGTCTTAACCCCAGTGTGCTGACAGTGTCAAAACATGTTTTTCAGCAGAAATAAACATGTTTCTGCAAGTTTGGTCAACCCCATGTAAGTTATGGGGCAGTAACAGCACACTTTTCAAAACGTGTTTTTCAGCCCGAGATAAACACGTTTTTTCAGACAGCTGTATCCCTATGTAACTGCAAGGCTCAGAAGAGCCCACACACTCAGGTCTTAACCCCAGTGTGCTGAAAGTGTCAAAACATGTTTTTCAGCAGAAATAAACATGTTTCTGCAAGTTTGGTCAACCCCATGTAAGTTATGGGTCAGTAACAGCTCACTTTTCAAAACGTGTTTTTCAGCCCGAAATAAACACGTTTTTTCAGACTTCAGAATCTCCATGTAACTGCAAGGCTCAGAAGAGCCCACACACTCAGGTCTTAACCCCAGTGTGCTGAAAGTGTCAAAACATGTTTTTCAGCAGAAATAAACATGTTTCTGCAAGTCTGGTCAACCCCATGTAAGTTATGGGTCAGTAACAGCTCACTTTTCAAAACGTGTTTTTCAGCCCGAAATAAACGCGTTTTTTCACACAGCTGTATCCCTATGTAACTGCAAGGCTCAGAAGAGCCCACAAACTCAGGTCTTAACCCCAGTGTGCTGAAAGTGTCAAAACATGTTTTTTTGCAGAAATAAACATGTTTCTGCAAGTTTGGTCAACCCCCTGTAACTTATGGGGCAGTAACAGCTCACTTTTCAAAACGTGTTTTTCAGCCCGAAATAAACGCGTTTTTTCAGACAGCTGTATCCCTATGTAACTGCAAGGCTCAGAAGAGCCCACACACTCAGGTCTTAACCCCAGTGTGCTGAAAGTGTCAAAACATGTTTTTCAGCAGAAATAAACATGTTTCTGCAAGTTTGGTCAACCCCATGTAACTTATGGGGCAGTAACAGCTCACTTTTCAAAACGTGTTTTTCAGCCCGAAATAAACGCGTTTTTTCAGACAGCTGTATCCCTATGTAACTGCAAGGCTCAGAAGAGCCCACACACTCAGGACTTAACCCCAGTGTGCTGACAGTGTCAAAACATGTTTTTCAGAAGAAATAAACATGTTTCTGCAAGTTTGGTCAACCCCATGTAAGTTATGGGGCAGTAACAGCACACTTTTCAAAACGTGTTTTTCAGCCCGAGATAAACACGTTTTTTCAGACAGCTGTATCCCTATGTAACTGCAAGGCTCAGAAGAGCCCACACACTCAGGTCTTAACCCCAGTGTGCTGAAAGTGTCAAAACATGTTTTTCAGCAGAAATAAACATGTTTCTGCAAGTTTGGTCAACCCCATGTAACTTATGGGGCAGTAACAGCTCACTTTTCAAAACATGTTTTTCAGCCCGAAATAAACGCGTTTTTTCAAACAGCTGTATCCCTATGTAACTGCAAGGCTCAGAAGAGCCCACACACTCAGGTCTTAACCCCAGTGTGCTGAAAGTGTCAAAACATGTTTTTCAGCAGAAATAAACATGTTTCTGCAAGTTTGGTCAACCCCATGTAAGTTATGGGTCAGTAACAGCTCACTTTTCAAAACGTGTTTTTCAGCCCGAAATAAACGCGTTTTTTCAGACAGCTGTATCCCTATGTAACTGCAAGGCTCAGAAGAGCCCACAAACTCAGGTCTTAACCCCAGTGTGCTGAAAGTGTCAAAACATGTTTTTCAGCAGAAATAAACATGTTTCTGCAAGTTTGGTCAACCCCATGTAACTTATGGGGCAGTAACAGCTCACTTTTCAAAACGTGTTTTTCAGCCCGAAATAAACGCGTTTTTTCAGACAGCTGTATCCCTATGTAACTGCAAGGCTCAGAAGAGCCCACACACTCAGGTCTTAACCCCAGTGTGCTGAAAGTGTCAAAACATGTTTTTCAGCAGAAATAAACATGTTTCTGCAAGTTTGGTCAACCCCATGTAAGTTATGGGTCAGTAACAGCTCACTTTTCAAAACGTGTTTTTCAGCCCGAAATAAACGCGTTTTTTCAGACAGCTGTATCCCTATGTAACTGCAAGGCTCAGAAGAGCCAACACACTCAGGTCTTAACCCCAGTGTGCTGACAGTGTCAAAACATGTTTTTCAGCAGAAATAAACATGTTTCTGCAAGTTTGGTCAACCCCATGTAACTTATGGGGCAGTAACAGCTCACTTTTCAAAACGTGTTTTATAGCCCTAAATAAACGCGTTTTTTCTGACAGCTGTATCCCTATGTAACTGCAAGGCTCAGAAGAGCCCACACACTCAGGTCTTAAGCCCAGTGTGCTGACAGTGTCAAAACATGTTTTTCAGAAGAAATAAACATGTTTCTGCAAGTTTGGTCAACCCCATGTAAGTTATGGGGCAGTAACAGCACACTTTTCAAAACGTGTTTTTCAGCCCGAGATAAACACGTTTTTTTCAGACAGCTGTATCCCTATGTAACTGCAAGGCTCAGAAGAGCCAACACACTCAGGTCTTAACCCCAGTGTGCTGAAAGTGTCAAAACATGTTTTTCAGCAGAAATAAACATGTTTCTGCAAGTTTGGTCAACCCCATGTAAGTTATGGGTCAGTAACAGCTCACTTTTCAAAACGTGTTTTTCAGCCCGAAATAAACGCGTTTTTTCAGACAGCTGTATCCCTATGTAACTGCAAGGCTAAGAAGAGCCCACACACTCAGGTCTTAACCCCAGTGTGCTGAAAGTGTCAAAACATGTTTTTCAGCAGAAATAAACATGTTTCTGCAAGTTTGGTCAACCCCATGTAAGTTATGGGGCAGTAACAGCACACTTTTCAAAACGTGTTTTTCAGCCCGAGATAAACACGTTTTTTCAGACAGCTGTATCCCTATGTAACTGCAAGGCTCAGAAGAGCCAACACACTCAGGTCTTAACCCCAGTGTGCTGAAAGTGTCAAAACATGTTTTTCAGCAGAAATAAACATGTTTCTGCAAGTTTGGTCAACCCCATGTAAGTTATGGGTCAGTAACAGCTCACTTTTCAAAACGTGTTTTTCAGCCCGAAATAAACGCGTTTTTTCAGACAGCTGTATCCCTATGTAACTGCAAGGCTCAGAAGAGCCCACACACTCAGGTCTTAACCCCAGTGTGCTGACAGTGTCAAAACATGTTTTTCAGAAGAAATAAACATGTTTCTGCAAGTTTGGTCAACCCCATGTAAGTTATGGGGCAGTAACAGCACACTTTTCAAAACGTGTTTTTCAGCCCGAGATAAACACGTTTTTTCAGACAGCTGTATCCCTATGTAACTGCAAGGCTCAGAAGAGCCCACACACTCAGGTCTTAACCCCAGTGTGCTGAAAGTGTCAAAACATGTTTTTCAGCAGAAATAAACATGTTTCTGCAAGTTTGGTCAACCCCATGTAAGTTATGGGTCAGTAACAGCTCACTTTTCAAAACGTGTTTTTCAGCCCGAAATAAACACGTTTTTTCAGACTTCAGAATCTCCATGTAACTGCAAGGCTCAGAAGAGCCCACACACTCAGGTCTTAACCCCAGTGTGCTGAAAGTGTCAAAACATGTTTTTTCAGCAGAAATAAACATGTTTCTGCAAGTTTGGTCAACCCCATGTAAGTTATGGGTCAGTAACAGCTCACTTTTCAAAACGTGTTTTTCAGCCCGAAATAAACGCGTTTTTTCAGACAGCTGTATCCCTATGTAACTGCAAGGCTCAGAAGAGCCCACACACTCAGGTCTTAACCCCAGTGTGCTGAAAGTGTCAAAACATGTTTTTCAGCAGAAATAAACATGTTTCTGCAAGTTTGGTCAACCCCATGTAAGTTATGGGGTAGTAACAGCACACTTTTCAAAACGTGTTTTTCAGCCCGAAATAAACGCGTTTTTTTCAGACAGCTGTATCCCTATGTAACTGCAAGGCTCAGAAGAGCCAACACACTCAGGTCTTAACCCCAGTGTGCTGAAAGTGTCAAAACATGTTTTTCAGCAGAAATAAACATGTTTCTACAAGTTTGGTCAACCCCATGTAAGTTATGGGGCAGTAACAGCACACTTTTCAAAACGTGTTTTTCAGCCCGAGATAAACACGTTTTTTCAGACAGCTGTATCCCTATGTAACTGCAAGGCTCAGAAGAGCCCACACACTCAGGTCTTAACCCCAGTGTGCTGAAAGTGTCAAAACATGTTTTTCAGCAGAAATAAACATGTTTCTGCAAGTTTGGTCAACCCCATGTAAGTTATGGGTCAGTAACAGCTCACTTTTCAAAACGTGTTTTTCAGCCCGAAATAAACGCGTTTTTTCAGACAGCTGTATCCCTATGTAACTGCAAGGCTCAGAAGAGCCCACAAACTCAGGTCTTAACCCCAGTGTGCTGAAAGTGTCAAAACATGTTTTTCAGCAGAAATAAACATGTTTCTGCAAGTTTGGTCAACCCCATGTAACTTATGGGGCAGTAACAGCTCACTTTTCAAAACGTGTTTTTCAGCCCGAAATAAACGCGTTTTTTCAGACAGCTGTATCCCTATGTAACTGCAAGGCTCAGAAGAGCCCACACACTCAGGTCTTAACCCCAGTGTGCTGAAAGTGTCAAAACATGTTTTTCAGCAGAAATAAACATGTTTCTGCAAGTTTGGTCAACCCCATGTAAGTTATGGGGTAGTAACAGCACACTTTTCAAAACGTGTTTTTCAGCCCGAAATAAACGCGTTTTTTTCAGACAGCTGTATCCCTATGTAACTGCAAGGCTCAGAAGAGCCAACACACTCAGGTCTTAACCCCAGTGTGCTGAAAGTGTCAAAACATGTTTTTCAGCAGAAATAAACATGTTTCTGCAAGTTTGGTCAACCCCATGTAAGTTATGGGGCAGTAACAGCACACTTTTCAAAACGTGTTTTTCAGCCCGAGATAAACACGTTTTTTCAGACAGCTGTATCCCTATGTAACTGCAAGGCTCAGAAGAGCCAACACACTCAGGTCTTAACCCCAGTGTGCTGAAAGTGTCAAAACATGTTTTTCAGCAGAAATAAACATGTTTCTGCAAGTTTGGTCAACCCCATGTAAGTTATGGGTCAGTAACAGCTCACTTTTCAAAACGTGTTTTTCAGCCCGAAATAAACGCGTTTTTTCAGACAGCTGTATCCCTATGTAACTGCAAGGCTCAGAAGAGCCCACACACTCAGGTCTTAACCCCAGTGTGCTGAAAGTGTCAAAACATGTTTTTCAGCAGAAATAAACATGTTTCTGCAAGTTTGGTCAACCCCATGTAAGTTATGGGGCAGTAACAGCACACTTTTCAAAACGTGTTTTTCAGCCCGAGATAAACACGTTTTTTCAGACAGCTGTATCCCTATGTAACTGCAAGGCTCAGAAGAGCCAACACACTCAGGTCTTAACCCCAGTGTGCTGAAAGTGTCAAAACATGTTTTTCAGCAGAAATAAACATGTTTCTGCAAGTTTGGTCAACCCCATGTAAGTTATGGGTCAGTAACAGCTCACTTTTCAAAACGTGTTTTTCAGCCCGAAATAAACGCGTTTTTTCAGACAGCTGTATCCCTATGTAACTGCAAGGCTCAGAAGAGCCAACACACTCAGGTCTTAACCCCAGTGTGCTGACAGTGTCAAAACATGTTTTTCAGAAGAAATAAACATGTTTCTGCAAGTTTGGTCAACCCCATGTAAGTTATGGGGCAGTAACAGCACACTTTTCAAAACGTGTTTTTCAGCCCGAGATAAACACGTTTTTTCAGACAGCTGTATCCCTATGTAACTGCAAGGCTCAGAAGAGCCCACACACTCAGGTCTTAACCCCAGTGTGCTGAAAGTGTCAAAACATGTTTTTCAGCAGAAATAAACATGTTTCTGCAAGTTTGGTCAACCCCATGTAAGTTATGGGTCAGTAACAGCTCACTTTTCAAAACGTGTTTTTCAGCCCGAAATAAACACGTTTTTTCAGACTTCAGAATCTCCATGTAACTGCAAGGCTCAGAAGAGCCCACACACTCAGGTCTTAACCCCAGTGTGCTGAAAGTGTCAAAACATGTTTTTCAGCAGAAATAAACATGTTTCTGCAAGTTTGGTCAACCCCATGTAAGTTATGGGTTAGTAACAACACACTTTTCAAAACATGTTTTTCAGCCCGAAATAAACGCGTTTTTTCAGACAGCTGTATCCCTATGTAACTGCAAGGCTCAGAAGAGCCCACACACTCAGGTCTTAACCCCAGTGTGCTGACAGTGTCAAAACATGTTTTTCAGCAGAAATAAACATGTTTCTGCAAGTTTGGTCAACCCCATGTAAGTTATGGGGCAGTAACAGCACACTTTTCAAAACGTGTTTTTCAGCCCGAGATAAACACGTTTTTTCAGACAGCTGTATCCCTATGTAACTGCAAGGCTCAGAAGAGCCCACACACTCAGGTCTTAACCCCAGTGTGCTGAAAGTGTCAAAACATGTTTTTCAGCAGAAATAAACATGTTTCTGCAAGTTTGGTCAACCCCATGTAAGTTATGGGTCAGTAACAGCTCACTTTTCAAAACGTGTTTTTCAGCCCGAAATAAACACGTTTTTTCAGACTTCAGAATCTCCATGTAACTGCAAGGCTCAGAAGAGCCCACACACTCAGGTCTTAACCCCAGTGTGCTGAAAGTGTCAAAACATGTTTTTCAGCAGAAATAAACATGTTTCTGCAAGTCTGGTCAACCCCATGTAAGTTATGGGTCAGTAACAGCTCACTTTTCAAAACGTGTTTTTCAGCCCGAAATAAACGCGTTTTTTCACACAGCTGTATCCCTATGTAACTGCAAGGCTCAGAAGAGCCCACAAACTCAGGTCTTAACCCCAGTGTGCTGAAAGTGTCAAAACATGTTTTTTTGCAGAAATAAACATGTTTCTGCAAGTTTGGTCAACCCCATGTAACTTATGGGGCAGTAACAGCTCACTTTTCAAAACGTGTTTTTCAGCCCGAAATAAACGCGTTTTTTCAGACAGCTGTATCCCTATGTAACTGCAAGGCTCAGAAGAGCCCACACACTCAGGTCTTAACCCCAGTGTGCTGAAAGTGTCAAAACATGTTTTTCAGCAGAAATAAACATGTTTCTGCAAGTTTGGTCAACCCCATGTAACTTATGGGGCAGTAACAGCTCACTTTTCAAAACGTGTTTTTCAGCCCGAAATAAACGCGTTTTTTCAGACAGCTGTATCCCTATGTAACTGCAAGGCTCAGAAGAGCCCACACACTCAGGACTTAACCCCAGTGTGCTGACAGTGTCAAAACATGTTTTTCAGAAGAAATAAACATGTTTCTGCAAGTTTGGTCAACCCCATGTAAGTTATGGGGCAGTAACAGCACACTTTTCAAAACGTGTTTTTCAGCCCGAGATAAACACGTTTTTTCAGACAGCTGTATCCCTATGTAACTGCAAGGCTCAGAAGAGCCCACACACTCAGGTCTTAACCCCAGTGTGCTGAAAGTGTCAAAACATGTTTTTCAGCAGAAATAAACATGTTTCTGCAAGTTTGGTCAACCCCATGTAACTTATGGGGCAGTAACAGCTCACTTTTCAAAACATGTTTTTCAGCCCGAAATAAACGCGTTTTTTCAAACAGCTGTATCCCTATGTAACTGCAAGGCTCAGAAGAGCCCACACACTCAGGTCTTAACCCCAGTGTGCTGAAAGTGTCAAAACATGTTTTTCAGCAGAAATAAACATGTTTCTGCAAGTTTGGTCAACCCCATGTAAGTTATGGGTCAGTAACAGCTCACTTTTCAAAACGTGTTTTTCAGCCCGAAATAAACGCGTTTTTTCAGACAGCTGTATCCCTATGTAACTGCAAGGCTCAGAAGAGCCCACAAACTCAGGTCTTAACCCCAGTGTGCTGAAAGTGTCAAAACATGTTTTTCAGCAGAAATAAACATGTTTCTGCAAGTTTGGTCAACCCCATGTAACTTATGGGGCAGTAACAGCTCACTTTTCAAAACGTGTTTTTCAGCCCGAAATAAACGCGTTTTTTCAGACAGCTGTATCCCTATGTAACTGCAAGGCTCAGAAGAGCCCACACACTCAGGTCTTAACCCCAGTGTGCTGAAAGTGTCAAAACATGTTTTTCAGCAGAAATAAACATGTTTCTGCAAGTTTGGTCAACCCCATGTAAGTTATGGGTCAGTAACAGCTCACTTTTCAAAACGTGTTTTTCAGCCCGAAATAAACGCGTTTTTTCAGACAGCTGTATCCCTATGTAACTGCAAGGCTCAGAAGAGCCAACACACTCAGGTCTTAACCCCAGTGTGCTGACAGTGTCAAAACATGTTTTTCAGCAGAAATAAACATGTTTCTGCAAGTTTGGTCAACCCCATGTAACTTATGGGGCAGTAACAGCTCACTTTTCAAAACGTGTTTTATAGCCCTAAATAAACGCGTTTTTTCTGACAGCTGTATCCCTATGTAACTGCAAGGCTCAGAAGAGCCCACACACTCAGGTCTTAAGCCCAGTGTGCTGACAGTGTCAAAACATGTTTTTCAGAAGAAATAAACATGTTTCTGCAAGTTTGGTCAACCCCATGTAAGTTATGGGGCAGTAACAGCACACTTTTCAAAACGTGTTTTTCAGCCCGAGATAAACACGTTTTTTTCAGACAGCTGTATCCCTATGTAACTGCAAGGCTCAGAAGAGCCCACACACTCAGGACTTAACCCCAGTGTGCTGACAGTGTCAAAACATGTTTTTCAGAAGAAATAAACATGTTTCTGCAAGTTTGGTCAACCCCATGTAAGTTATGGGGCAGTAACAGCACACTTTTCAAAACGTGTTTTTCAGCCCGAGATAAACACGTTTTTTCAGACAGCTGTATCCCTATGTAACTGCAAGGCTCAGAAGAGCCCACACACTCAGGTCTTAACCCCAGTGTGCTGAAAGTGTCAAAACATGTTTTTCAGCAGAAATAAACATGTTTCTGCAAGTTTGGTCAACCCCATGTAACTTATGGGGCAGTAACAGCTCACTTTTCAAAACATGTTTTTCAGCCCGAAATAAACGCGTTTTTTCAAACAGCTGTATCCCTATGTAACTGCAAGGCTCAGAAGAGCCCACACACTCAGGTCTTAACCCCAGTGTGCTGAAAGTGTCAAAACATGTTTTTCAGCAGAAATAAACATGTTTCTGCAAGTTTGGTCAACCCCATGTAAGTTATGGGTCAGTAACAGCTCACTTTTCAAAACGTGTTTTTCAGCCCGAAATAAACGCGTTTTTTCAGACAGCTGTATCCCTATGTAACTGCAAGGCTCAGAAGAGCCCACAAACTCAGGTCTTAACCCCAGTGTGCTGAAAGTGTCAAAACATGTTTTTCAGCAGAAATAAACATGTTTCTGCAAGTTTGGTCAACCCCATGTAACTTATGGGGCAGTAACAGCTCACTTTTCAAAACGTGTTTTTCAGCCCGAAATAAACGCGTTTTTTCAGACAGCTGTATCCCTATGTAACTGCAAGGCTCAGAAGAGCCCACACACTCAGGTCTTAACCCCAGTGTGCTGAAAGTGTCAAAACATGTTTTTCAGCAGAAATAAACATGTTTCTGCAAGTTTGGTCAACCCCATGTAAGTTATGGGTCAGTAACAGCTCACTTTTCAAAACGTGTTTTTCAGCCCGAAATAAACGCGTTTTTTCAGACAGCTGTATCCCTATGTAACTGCAAGGCTCAGAAGAGCCAACACACTCAGGTCTTAACCCCAGTGTGCTGACAGTGTCAAAACATGTTTTTCAGCAGAAATAAACATGTTTCTGCAAGTTTGGTCAACCCCATGTAACTTATGGGGCAGTAACAGCTCACTTTTCAAAACGTGTTTTATAGCCCTAAATAAACGCGTTTTTTCTGACAGCTGTATCCCTATGTAACTGCAAGGCTCAGAAGAGCCCACACACTCAGGTCTTAAGCCCAGTGTGCTGACAGTGTCAAAACATGTTTTTCAGAAGAAATAAACATGTTTCTGCAAGTTTGGTCAACCCCATGTAAGTTATGGGGCAGTAACAGCACACTTTTCAAAACGTGTTTTTCAGCCCGAGATAAACACGTTTTTTTCAGACAGCTGTATCCCTATGTAACTGCAAGGCTCAGAAGAGCCAACACACTCAGGTCTTAACCCCAGTGTGCTGAAAGTGTCAAAACATGTTTTTCAGCAGAAATAAACATGTTTCTGCAAGTTTGGTCAACCCCATGTAAGTTATGGGTCAGTAACAGCTCACTTTTCAAAACGTGTTTTTCAGCCCGAAATAAACGCGTTTTTTCAGACAGCTGTATCCCTATGTAACTGCAAGGCTAAGAAGAGCCCACACACTCAGGTCTTAACCCCAGTGTGCTGAAAGTGTCAAAACATGTTTTTCAGCAGAAATAAACATGTTTCTGCAAGTTTGGTCAACCCCATGTAAGTTATGGGGCAGTAACAGCACACTTTTCAAAACGTGTTTTTCAGCCCGAGATAAACACGTTTTTTCAGACAGCTGTATCCCTATGTAACTGCAAGGCTCAGAAGAGCCAACACACTCAGGTCTTAACCCCAGTGTGCTGAAAGTGTCAAAACATGTTTTTCAGCAGAAATAAACATGTTTCTGCAAGTTTGGTCAACCCCATGTAAGTTATGGGTCAGTAACAGCTCACTTTTCAAAACGTGTTTTTCAGCCCGAAATAAACGCGTTTTTTCAGACAGCTGTATCCCTATGTAACTGCAAGGCTCAGAAGAGCCCACACACTCAGGTCTTAACCCCAGTGTGCTGACAGTGTCAAAACATGTTTTTCAGAAGAAATAAACATGTTTCTGCAAGTTTGGTCAACCCCATGTAAGTTATGGGGCAGTAACAGCACACTTTTCAAAACGTGTTTTTCAGCCCGAGATAAACACGTTTTTTCAGACAGCTGTATCCCTATGTAACTGCAAGGCTCAGAAGAGCCCACACACTCAGGTCTTAACCCCAGTGTGCTGAAAGTGTCAAAACATGTTTTTCAGCAGAAATAAACATGTTTCTGCAAGTTTGGTCAACCCCATGTAAGTTATGGGTCAGTAACAGCTCACTTTTCAAAACGTGTTTTTCAGCCCGAAATAAACACGTTTTTTCAGACTTCAGAATCTCCATGTAACTGCAAGGCTCAGAAGAGCCCACACACTCAGGTCTTAACCCCAGTGTGCTGAAAGTGTCAAAACATGTTTTTTCAGCAGAAATAAACATGTTTCTGCAAGTTTGGTCAACCCCATGTAAGTTATGGGTCAGTAACAGCTCACTTTTCAAAACGTGTTTTTCAGCCCGAAATAAACGCGTTTTTTCAGACAGCTGTATCCCTATGTAACTGCAAGGCTCAGAAGAGCCCACACACTCAGGTCTTAACCCCAGTGTGCTGAAAGTGTCAAAACATGTTTTTCAGCAGAAATAAACATGTTTCTGCAAGTTTGGTCAACCCCATGTAACTTATGGGGCAGTAACAGCTCACTTTTCAAAACGTGTTTTTCAGCCCGAAATAAACGCGTTTTTTCAGACAGCTGTATCCCTATGTAACTGCAAGGCTCAGAAGAGCCCACACACTCAGGTCTTAACCCCAGTGTGCTGAAAGTGTCAAAACATGTTTTTCAGCAGAAATAAACATGTTTCTGCAAGTTTGGTCAACCCCATGTAAGTTATGGGGTAGTAACAGCACACTTTTCAAAACGTGTTTTTCAGCCCGAGATAAACACGTTTTTTCAGACAGCTGTATCCCTATGTAACTGCAAGGCTCAGAAGAGCCAACACACTCAGGTCTTAACCCCAGTGTGCTGAAAGTGTCAAAACATGTTTTTCAGCAGAAATAAACATGTTTCTGCAAGTTTGGTCAACCCCATGTAAGTTATGGGTCAGTAACAGCTCACTTTTCAAAACGTGTTTTTCAGCCCGAAATAAACGCGTTTTTTCAGACAGCTGTATCCCTATGTAACTGCAAGGCTCAGAAGAGCCCACACACTCAGGTCTTAACCCCAGTGTGCTGAAAGTGTCAAAACATGTTTTTCAGCAGAAATAAACATGTTTCTGCAAGTTTGGTCAACCCCATGTAAGTTATGGGGCAGTAACAGCACACTTTTCAAAACGTGTTTTTCAGCCCGAGATAAACACGTTTTTTCAGACAGCTGTATCCCTATGTAACTGCAAGGCTCAGAAGAGCCAACACACTCAGGTCTTAACCCCAGTGTGCTGAAAGTGTCAAAACATGTTTTTCAGCAGAAATAACCATGTTTCTGCAAGTTTGGTCAACCCCATGTAAGTTATGGGTCAGTAACAGCTCACTTTTCAAAACGTGTTTTTCAGCCCGAAATAAACGCGTTTTTTCAGACAGCTGTATCCCTTTGTAACTGCAAGGCTCAGAAGAGCCCACACACTCAGGTCTTAACCCCAGTGTGCTGACAGTGTCAAAACATGTTTTTCAGAAGAAATAAACATGTTTCTGCAAGTTTGGTCAACCCCATGTAAGTTATGGGGCAGTAACAGCACACTTTTCAAAACGTGTTTTTCAGCCCGAGATAAACACGTTTTTTCAGACAGCTGTATCCCTATGTAACTGCAAGGCTAAGAAGAGCCCACACACTCAGGTCTTAACCCCAGTGTGCTGAAAGTGTCAAAACATGTTTTTCAGCAGAAATAAACATGTTTCTGCAAGTTTGGTCAACCCCATGTAAGTTATGGGGCAGTAACAGCACACTTTTCAAAACGTGTTTTTCAGCCCGAGATAAACACGTTTTTTCAGACAGCTGTATCCCTATGTAACTGCAAGGCTCAGAAGAGCCAACACACTCAGGTCTTAACCCCAGTGTGCTGAAAGTGTCAAAACATGTTTTTCAGCAGAAATAAACATGTTTCTGCAAGTTTGGTCAACCCCATGTAAGTTATGGGTCAGTAACAGCTCACTTTTCAAAACGTGTTTTTCAGCCCGAAATAAACGCGTTTTTTCAGACAGCTGTATCCCTATGTAACTGCAAGGCTCAGAAGAGCCCACACACTCAGGTCTTAACCCCAGTGTGCTGACAGTGTCAAAACATGTTTTTCAGAAGAAATAAACATGTTTCTGCAAGTTTGGTCAACCCCATGTAAGTTATGGGGCAGTAACAGCACACTTTTCAAAACGTGTTTTTCAGCCCGAGATAAACACGTTTTTTCAGACAGCTGTATCCCTATGTAACTGCAAGGCTCAGAAGAGCCCACACACTCAGGTCTTAACCCCAGTGTGCTGAAAGTGTCAAAACATGTTTTTCAGCAGAAATAAACATGTTTCTGCAAGTTTGGTCAACCCCATGTAAGTTATGGGTCAGTAACAGCTCACTTTTCAAAACGTGTTTTTCAGCCCGAAATAAACACGTTTTTTCAGACTTCAGAATCTCCATGTAACTGCAAGGCTCAGAAGAGCCCACACACTCAGGTCTTAACCCCAGTGTGCTGAAAGTGTCAAAACATGTTTTTTCAGCAGAAATAAACATGTTTCTGCAAGTTTGGTCAACCCCATGTAAGTTATGGGTCAGTAACAGCTCACTTTTCAAAACGTGTTTTTCAGCCCGAAATAAACGCGTTTTTTCAGACAGCTGTATCCCTATGTAACTGCAAGGCTCAGAAGAGCCCACACACTCAGGTCTTAACCCCAGTGTGCTGAAAGTGTCAAAACATGTTTTTCAGCAGAAATAAACATGTTTCTGCAAGTTTGGTCAACCCCATGTAAGTTATGGGGTAGTAACAGCACACTTTTCAAAACGTGTTTTTCAGCCCGAAATAAACGCGTTTTTTTCAGACAGCTGTATCCCTATGTAACTGCAAGGCTCAGAAGAGCCAACACACTCAGGTCTTAACCCCAGTGTGCTGAAAGTGTCAAAACATGTTTTTCAGCAGAAATAAACATGTTTCTACAAGTTTGGTCAACCCCATGTAAGTTATGGGGCAGTAACAGCACACTTTTCAAAACGTGTTTTTCAGCCCGAGATAAACACGTTTTTTCAGACAGCTGTATCCCTATGTAACTGCAAGGCTCAGAAGAGCCCACACACTCAGGTCTTAACCCCAGTGTGCTGAAAGTGTCAAAACATGTTTTTCAGCAGAAATAAACATGTTTCTGCAAGTTTGGTCAACCCCATGTAAGTTATGGGTCAGTAACAGCTCACTTTTCAAAACGTGTTTTTCAGCCCGAAATAAACGCGTTTTTTCAGACAGCTGTATCCCTATGTAACTGCAAGGCTCAGAAGAGCCCACAAACTCAGGTCTTAACCCCAGTGTGCTGAAAGTGTCAAAACATGTTTTTCAGCAGAAATAAACATGTTTCTGCAAGTTTGGTCAACCCCATGTAACTTATGGGGCAGTAACAGCTCACTTTTCAAAACGTGTTTTTCAGCCCGAAATAAACGCGTTTTTTCAGACAGCTGTATCCCTATGTAACTGCAAGGCTCAGAAGAGCCCACACACTCAGGTCTTAACCCCAGTGTGCTGAAAGTGTCAAAACATGTTTTTCAGCAGAAATAAACATGTTTCTGCAAGTTTGGTCAACCCCATGTAAGTTATGGGGTAGTAACAGCACACTTTTCAAAACGTGTTTTTCAGCCCGAAATAAACGCGTTTTTTTCAGACAGCTGTATCCCTATGTAACTGCAAGGCTCAGAAGAGCCAACACACTCAGGTCTTAACCCCAGTGTGCTGAAAGTGTCAAAACATGTTTTTCAGCAGAAATAAACATGTTTCTGCAAGTTTGGTCAACCCCATGTAAGTTATGGGGCAGTAACAGCACACTTTTCAAAACGTGTTTTTCAGCCCGAGATAAACACGTTTTTTCAGACAGCTGTATCCCTATGTAACTGCAAGGCTCAGAAGAGCCAACACACTCAGGTCTTAACCCCAGTGTGCTGAAAGTGTCAAAACATGTTTTTCAGCAGAAATAAACATGTTTCTGCAAGTTTGGTCAACCCCATGTAAGTTATGGGTCAGTAACAGCTCACTTTTCAAAACGTGTTTTTCAGCCCGAAATAAACGCGTTTTTTCAGACAGCTGTATCCCTATGTAACTGCAAGGCTCAGAAGAGCCCACACACTCAGGTCTTAACCCCAGTGTGCTGAAAGTGTCAAAACATGTTTTTCAGCAGAAATAAACATGTTTCTGCAAGTTTGGTCAACCCCATGTAAGTTATGGGGCAGTAACAGCACACTTTTCAAAACGTGTTTTTCAGCCCGAGATAAACACGTTTTTTCAGACAGCTGTATCCCTATGTAACTGCAAGGCTCAGAAGAGCCAACACACTCAGGTCTTAACCCCAGTGTGCTGAAAGTGTCAAAACATGTTTTTCAGCAGAAATAAACATGTTTCTGCAAGTTTGGTCAACCCCATGTAAGTTATGGGTCAGTAACAGCTCACTTTTCAAAACGTGTTTTTCAGCCCGAAATAAACGCGTTTTTTCAGACAGCTGTATCCCTATGTAACTGCAAGGCTCAGAAGAGCCAACACACTCAGGTCTTAACCCCAGTGTGCTGACAGTGTCAAAACATGTTTTTCAGAAGAAATAAACATGTTTCTGCAAGTTTGGTCAACCCCATGTAAGTTATGGGGCAGTAACAGCACACTTTTCAAAACGTGTTTTTCAGCCCGAGATAAACACGTTTTTTCAGACAGCTGTATCCCTATGTAACTGCAAGGCTCAGAAGAGCCCACACACTCAGGTCTTAACCCCAGTGTGCTGAAAGTGTCAAAACATGTTTTTCAGCAGAAATAAACATGTTTCTGCAAGTTTGGTCAACCCCATGTAAGTTATGGGTCAGTAACAGCTCACTTTTCAAAACGTGTTTTTCAGCCCGAAATAAACACGTTTTTTCAGACTTCAGAATCTCCATGTAACTGCAAGGCTCAGAAGAGCCCACACACTCAGGTCTTAACCCCAGTGTGCTGAAAGTGTCAAAACATGTTTTTCAGCAGAAATAAACATGTTTCTGCAAGTTTGGTCAACCCCATGTAAGTTATGGGTTAGTAACAACACACTTTTCAAAACATGTTTTTCAGCCCGAAATAAACGCGTTTTTTCAGACAGCTGTATCCCTATGTAACTGCAAGGCTCAGAAGAGCCCACACACTCAGGTCTTAACCCCAGTGTGCTGACAGTGTCAAAACATGTTTTTCAGCAGAAATAAACATGTTTCTGCAAGTTTGGTCAACCCCATGTAAGTTATGGGGCAGTAACAGCACACTTTTCAAAACGTGTTTTTCAGCCCGAGATAAACACGTTTTTTCAGACAGCTGTATCCCTATGTAACTGCAAGGCTCAGAAGAGCCCACACACTCAGGTCTTAACCCCAGTGTGCTGAAAGTGTCAAAACATGTTTTTCAGCAGAAATAAACATGTTTCTGCAAGTTTGGTCAACCCCATGTAAGTTATGGGTCAGTAACAGCTCACTTTTCAAAACGTGTTTTTCAGCCCGAAATAAACACGTTTTTTCAGACTTCAGAATCTCCATGTAACTGCAAGGCTCAGAAGAGCCCACACACTCAGGTCTTAACCCCAGTGTGCTGAAAGTGTCAAAACATGTTTTTCAGCAGAAATAAACATGTTTCTGCAAGTCTGGTCAACCCCATGTAAGTTATGGGTCAGTAACAGCTCACTTTTCAAAACGTGTTTTTCAGCCCGAAATAAACGCGTTTTTTCACACAGCTGTATCCCTATGTAACTGCAAGGCTCAGAAGAGCCCACAAACTCAGGTCTTAACCCCAGTGTGCTGAAAGTGTCAAAACATGTTTTTTTGCAGAAATAAACATGTTTCTGCAAGTTTGGTCAACCCCATGTAACTTATGGGGCAGTAACAGCTCACTTTTCAAAACGTGTTTTTCAGCCCGAAATAAACGCGTTTTTTCAGACAGCTGTATCCCTATGTAACTGCAAGGCTCAGAAGAGCCCACACACTCAGGTCTTAACCCCAGTGTGCTGAAAG
Source organism: Lepisosteus platostomus (assembly GCF_059453375.1). Lineage (NCBI taxonomy): Eukaryota > Metazoa > Chordata > Actinopteri > Semionotiformes > Lepisosteidae > Lepisosteus > Lepisosteus platostomus. Next base: position 107,843 of record NW_028291688.1, read on the forward strand.
TGTCAAAACATGTTTTTCAGCAGAAATAAACATGTTTCTGCAAGTTTGGTCAACCCCATGTAACTTATGGGGCAGTAACAGCTCACTTTTCAAAACGTGTTTTTCAGCCCGAAATAAACGCGTTTTTTCAGACAGCTGTATCCCTATGTAACTGCAAGGCTCAGAAGAGCCCACACACTCAGGACTTAACCCCAGTGTGCTGACAGTGTCAAAACATGTTTTTCAGAAGAAATAAACATGTTTCTGCAAGTTTGGTCAACCCCATGTAAGTTATGGGGCAGTAACAGCACACTTTTCAAAACGTGTTTTTCAGCCCGAGATAAACACGTTTTTTCAGACAGCTGTATCCCTATGTAACTGCAAGGCTCAGAAGAGCCCACACACTCAGGTCTTAACCCCAGTGTGCTGAAAGTGTCAAAACATGTTTTTCAGCAGAAATAAACATGTTTCTGCAAGTTTGGTCAACCCCATGTAACTTATGGGGCAGTAACAGCTCACTTTTCAAAACATGTTTTTCAGCCCGAAATAAACGCGTTTTTTCAAACAGCTGTATCCCTATGTAACTGCAAGGCTCAGAAGAGCCCACACACTCAGGTCTTAACCCCAGTGTGCTGAAAGTGTCAAAACATGTTTTTCAGCAGAAATAAACATGTTTCTGCAAGTTTGGTCAACCCCATGTAAGTTATGGGTCAGTAACAGCTCACTTTTCAAAACGTGTTTTTCAGCCCGAAATAAACGCGTTTTTTCAGACAGCTGTATCCCTATGTAACTGCAAGGCTCAGAAGAGCCCACAAACTCAGGTCTTAACCCCAGTGTGCTGAAAGTGTCAAAACATGTTTTTCAGCAGAAATAAACATGTTTCTGCAAGTTTGGTCAACCCCATGTAACTTATGGGGCAGTAACAGCTCACTTTTCAAAACGTGTTTTTCAGCCCGAAATAAACGCGTTTTTTCAGACAGCTGTATCCCTATGTAACTGCAAGGCTCAGAAGAGCCCACACACTCAGGTCTTAACCCCAGTGTGCTGAAAGTGTCAAAACATGTTTTTCAGCAGAAATAAACATGTTTCTGCAAGTTTGGTCAACCCCATGTAAGTTATGGGTCAGTAACAGCTCACTTTTCAAAACGTGTTTTTCAGCCCGAAATAAACGCGTTTTTTCAGACAGCTGTATCCCTATGTAACTGCAAGGCTCAGAAGAGCCAACACACTCAGGTCTTAACCCCAGTGTGCTGACAGTGTCAAAACATGTTTTTCAGCAGAAATAAACATGTTTCTGCAAGTTTGGTCAACCCCATGTAACTTATGGGGCAGTAACAGCTCACTTTTCAAAACGTGTTTTATAGCCCTAAATAAACGCGTTTTTTTCTGACAGCTGTATCCCTATGTAACTGCAAGGCTCAGAAGAGCCCACACACTCAGGTCTTAAGCCCAGTGTGCTGACAGTGTCAAAACATGTTTTTCAGAAGAAATAAACATGTTTCTGCAAGTTTGGTCAACCCCATGTAAGTTATGGGGCAGTAACAGCACACTTTTCAAAACGTGTTTTTCAGCCCGAGATAAACACGTTTTTTTCAGACAGCTGTATCCCTATGTAACTGCAAGGCTCAGAAGAGCCCACACACTCAGGACTTAACCCCAGTGTGCTGACAGTGTCAAAACATGTTTTTCAGAAGAAATAAACATGTTTCTGCAAGTTTGGTCAACCCCATGTAAGTTATGGGGCAGTAACAGCACACTTTTCAAAACGTGTTTTTCAGCCCGAGATAAACACGTTTTTTCAGACAGCTGTATCCCTATGTAACTGCAAGGCTCAGAAGAGCCCACACACTCAGGTCTTAACCCCAGTGTGCTGAAAGTGTCAAAACATGTTTTTCAGCAGAAATAAACATGTTTCTGCAAGTTTGGTCAACCCCATGTAACTTATGGGGCAGTAACAGCTCACTTTTCAAAACATGTTTTTCAGCCCGAAATAAACGCGTTTTTTCAAACAGCTGTATCCCTATGTAACTGCAAGGCTCAGAAGAGCCCACACACTCAGGTCTTAACCCCAGTGTGCTGAAAGTGTCAAAACATGTTTTTCAGCAGAAATAAACATGTTTCTGCAAGTTTGGTCAACCCCATGTAAGTTATGGGTCAGTAACAGCTCACTTTTCAAAACGTGTTTTTCAGCCCGAAATAAACGCGTTTTTTCAGACAGCTGTATCCCTATGTAACTGCAAGGCTCAGAAGAGCCCACAAACTCAGGTCTTAACCCCAGTGTGCTGAAAGTGTCAAAACATGTTTTTCAGCAGAAATAAACATGTTTCTGCAAGTTTGGTCAACCCCATGTAACTTATGGGGCAGTAACAGCTCACTTTTCAAAACGTGTTTTTCAGCCCGAAATAAACGCGTTTTTTCAGACAGCTGTATCCCTATGTAACTGCAAGGCTCAGAAGAGCCCACACACTCAGGTCTTAACCCCAGTGTGCTGAAAGTGTCAAAACATGTTTTTCAGCAGAAATAAACATGTTTCTGCAAGTTTGGTCAACCCCATGTAAGTTATGGGTCAGTAACAGCTCACTTTTCAAAACGTGTTTTTCAGCCCGAAATAAACGCGTTTTTTCAGACAGCTGTATCCCTATGTAACTGCAAGGCTCAGAAGAGCCAACACACTCAGGTCTTAACCCCAGTGTGCTGACAGTGTCAAAACATGTTTTTCAGCAGAAATAAACATGTTTCTGCAAGTTTGGTCAACCCCATGTAACTTATGGGGCAGTAACAGCTCACTTTTCAAAACGTGTTTTATAGCCCTAAATAAACGCGTTTTTTCTGACAGCTGTATCCCTATGTAACTGCAAGGCTCAGAAGAGCCCACACACTCAGGTCTTAAGCCCAGTGTGCTGACAGTGTCAAAACATGTTTTTCAGAAGAAATAAACATGTTTCTGCAAGTTTGGTCAACCCCATGTAAGTTATGGGGCAGTAACAGCACACTTTTCAAAACGTGTTTTTCAGCCCGAGATAAACACGTTTTTTTCAGACAGCTGTATCCCTATGTAACTGCAAGGCTCAGAAGAGCCAACACACTCAGGTCTTAACCCCAGTGTGCTGAAAGTGTCAAAACATGTTTTTCAGCAGAAATAAACATGTTTCTGCAAGTTTGGTCAACCCCATGTAAGTTATGGGTCAGTAACAGCTCACTTTTCAAATCGTGTTTTTCAGCCCGAAATAAACGCGTTTTTTCAGACAGCTGTATCCCTATGTAACTGCAAGGCTAAGAAGAGCCCACACACTCAGGTCTTAACCCCAGTGTGCTGAAAGTGTCAAAACATGTTTTTCAGCAGAAATAAACATGTTTCTGCAAGTTTGGTCAACCCCATGTAAGTTATGGGGCAGTAACAGCACACTTTTCAAAACGTGTTTTTCAGCCCGAGATAAACACGTTTTTTCAGACAGCTGTATCCCTATGTAACTGCAAGGCTCAGAAGAGCCAACACACTCAGGTCTTAACCCCAGTGTGCTGAAAGTGTCAAAACATGTTTTTCAGCAGAAATAAACATGTTTCTGCAAGTTTGGTCAACCCCATGTAAGTTATGGGTCAGTAACAGCTCACTTTTCAAAACGTGTTTTTCAGCCCGAAATAAACGCGTTTTTTCAGACAGCTGTATCCCTATGTAACTGCAAGGCTCAGAAGAGCCCACACACTCAGGTCTTAACCCCAGTGTGCTGACAGTGTCAAAACATGTTTTTCAGAAGAAATAAACATGTTTCTGCAAGTTTGGTCAACCCCATGTAAGTTATGGGGCAGTAACAGCACACTTTTCAAAACGTGTTTTTCAGCCCGAGATAAACACGTTTTTTCAGACAGCTGTATCCCTATGTAACTGCAAGGCTCAGAAGAGCCCACACACTCAGGTCTTAACCCCAGTGTGCTGAAAGTGTCAAAACATGTTTTTCAGCAGAAATAAACATGTTTCTGCAAGTTTGGTCAACCCCATGTAAGTTATGGGTCAGTAACAGCTCACTTTTCAAAACGTGTTTTTCAGCCCGAAATAAACACGTTTTTTCAGACTTCAGAATCTCCATGTAACTGCAAGGCTCAGAAGAGCCCACACACTCAGGTCTTAACCCCAGTGTGCTGAAAGTGTCAAAACATGTTTTTTCAGCAGAAATAAACATGTTTCTGCAAGTTTGGTCAACCCCATGTAAGTTATGGGTCAGTAACAGCTCACTTTTCAAAACGTGTTTTTCAGCCCGAAATAAACGCGTTTTTTCAGACAGCTGTATCCCTATGTAACTGCAAGGCTCAGAAGAGCCCACACACTCAGGTCTTAACCCCAGTGTGCTGAAAGTGTCAAAACATGTTTTTCAGCAGAAATAAACATGTTTCTGCAAGTTTGGTCAACCCCATGTAACTTATGGGGCAGTAACAGCTCACTTTTCAAAACGTGTTTTTCAGCCCGAAATAAACGCGTTTTTTCAGACAGCTGTATCCCTATGTAACTGCAAGGCTCAGAAGAGCCCACACACTCAGGTCTTAACCCCAGTGTGCTGAAAGTGTCAAAACATGTTTTTCAGCAGAAATAAACATGTTTCTGCAAGTTTGGTCAACCCCATGTAAGTTATGGGGTAGTAACAGCACACTTTTCAAAACGTGTTTTTCAGCCCGAGATAAACACGTTTTTTCAGACAGCTGTATCCCTATGTAACTGCAAGGCTCAGAAGAGCCAACACACTCAGGTCTTAACCCCAGTGTGCTGAAAGTGTCAAAACATGTTTTTCAGCAGAAATAAACATGTTTCTGCAAGTTTGGTCAACCCCATGTAAGTTATGGGTCAGTAACAGCTCACTTTTCAAAACGTGTTTTTCAGCCCGAAATAAACGCGTTTTTTCAGACAGCTGTATCCCTATGTAACTGCAAGGCTCAGAAGAGCCCACACACTCAGGTCTTAACCCCAGTGTGCTGAAAGTGTCAAAACATGTTTTTCAGCAGAAATAAACATGTTTCTGCAAGTTTGGTCAACCCCATGTAAGTTATGGGGCAGTAACAGCACACTTTTCAAAACGTGTTTTTCAGCCCGAGATAAACACGTTTTTTCAGACAGCTGTATCCCTATGTAACTGCAAGGCTCAGAAGAGCCAACACACTCAGGTCTTAACCCCAGTGTGCTGAAAGTGTCAAAACATGTTTTTCAGCAGAAATAACCATGTTTCTGCAAGTTTGGTCAACCCCATGTAAGTTATGGGTCAGTAACAGCTCACTTTTCAAAACGTGTTTTTCAGCCCGAAATAAACGCGTTTTTTCAGACAGCTGTATCCCTTTGTAACTGCAAGGCTCAGAAGAGCCCACACACTCAGGTCTTAACCCCAGTGTGCTGACAGTGTCAAAACATGTTTTTCAGAAGAAATAAACATGTTTCTGCAAGTTTGGTCAACCCCATGTAAGTTATGGGGCAGTAACAGCACACTTTTCAAAACGTGTTTTTCAGCCCGAGATAAACACGTTTTTTCAGACAGCTGTATCCCTATGTAACTGCAAGGCTCAGAAGAGCCCACACACTCAGGTCTTAACCCCAGTGTGCTGAAAGTTTCAAAACATGTTTTTCAGCAGAAATAAACATGTTTCTGCAAGTTTGGTCAACCCCATGTAAGTTATGGGTCAGTAACAGCTCACATTTCAAAACGTGTTTTTCAGCCCGAAATAAACACGTTTTTTCAGACTTCAGAATCTCCATGTAACTGCAAGGCTCAGAAGAGCCCACACACTCAGGTCTTAACCCCAGTGTGCTGAAAGTGTCAAAACATGTTTTTCAGCAGAAATAAACATGTTTCTGCAAGTTTGGTCAACCCCATGTAAGTTATGGGGTAGTAACAACACACTTTTCAAAACATGTTTTTCAGCCCGAAATAAACGCGTTTTTTCAGACAGCTGTATCCCTATGTAACTGCAAGGCTCAGAAGAGCCCACACACTCAGGTCTTAACCCCAGTGTGCTGACAGTGTCAAAACATGTTTTTCAGCAGAAATAAACATGTTTCTGCAAGTTTGGTCAACCCCATGTAAGTTATGGGGCAGTAACAGCACACTTTTCAAAACGTGTTTTTCATCCCGAGATAAACACGTTTTTTCAGACAGCTGTATCCCTATGTAACTGCAAGGCTCAGAAGAGCCCACACACTCAGGTCTTAACCCCAGTGTGCTGAAAGTGTCAAAACATGTTTTTCAGCAGAAATAAACATGTTTCTGCAAGTTTGGTCAACCCCATGTAAGTTATGGGTCAGTAACAGCTCACTTTTCAAAACGTGTTTTTCAGCCCGAAATAAACACGTTTTTTCAGACTTCAGAATCTCCATGTAACTGCAAGGCTCAGAAGAGCCCACACACTCAGGTCTTAACCCCAGTGTGCTGAAAGTGTCAAAACATGTTTTTCAGCAGAAATAAACATGTTTCTGCAAGTTTGGTCAACCCCATGTAAGTTATGGGTCAGTAACAGCTCACTTTTCAAAACGTGTTTTTCAGCCCGAAATAAACGCGTTTTTTCAGACAGCTGTATCCCTATGTAACTGCAAGGCTCAGAAGAGCCCACAAACTCAGGTCTTAACCCCAGTGTGCTGAAAGTGTCAAAACATGTTTTTCAGCAGAAATAAACATGTTTCTGCAAGTTTGGTCAACCCCATGTAACTTATGGGGCAGTAACAGCTCACTTTTCAAAACGTGTTTTTCAGCCCGAAATAAACGCGTTTTTTCAGACAGCTGTATCCCTATGTAACTACAAGGCTCAGAAGAGCCCACACACTCAGGTCTTAACCCCAGTGTGCTGAAAGTGTCAAAACATGTTTTTCAGCAGAAATAAACATGTTTCTGCAAGTTTGGTCAACCCCATGTAAGTTATGGGGTAGTAACAGCACACTTTTCAAAACGTGTTTTTCAGCCCGAAATAAACGCGTTTTTTCAGACAGCTGTATCCCTATGTAACTGCAAGGCTCAGAAGAGCCAACACACTCAGGTCTTAACCCCAGTGTGCTGAAAGTGTCAAAACATGTTTTTCAGCAAAAATAAACATGTTTCTGCAAGTTTGGTCAACCCCATGTAAGTTATGGGGCAGTAACAGCACACTTTTCAAAACGTGTTTTTCAGCCCGAGATAAACACGTTTTTTCAGACAGCTGTATCCCTATGTAACTGCAAGGCTCAGAAGAGCCAACACACTCAGGTCTTAACCCCAGTGTGCTGAAAGTGTCAAAACATGTTTTTCAGCAGAAATAAACATGTTTCTGCAAGTTTGGTCAACCCCATGTAAGTTATGGGTCAGTAACAGCTCACTTTTCAAAACGTGTTTTTCAGCCCGAAATAAACGCGTTTTTTCAGACAGCTGTATCCCTATGTAACTGCAAGGCTCAGAAGAGCCCACACACTCAGGTCTTAACCCCAGTGTGCTGAAAGTGTCAAAACATGTTTTTCAGCAGAAATAAACAAGTTTCTGCAAGTTTGGTCAACCCCATGTAAGTTATGGGGCAGTAACAGCACACTTTTCAAAACGTGTTTTTCAGCCCGAGATAAACACGTTTTTTCAAACAGCTGTATCCCTATGTAACTGCAAGGCTCAGAAGAGCCAACACACTCAGGTCTTAACCCCAGTGTGCTGAAAGTGTCAAAACATGTTTTTCAGCAGAAATAAACATGTTTCTGCAAGTTTGGTCAACCCCATGTAAGTTATGGGTCAGTAACAGCTCACTTTTCAAAACGTGTTTTTCAGCCCGAAATAAACGCGTTTTTTCAGACAGCTGTATCCCTATGTAACTGCAAGGCTCAGAAGAGCCCACACACTCAGGTCTTAACCCCAGTGTGCTGACAGTGTCAAAACATGTTTTTCAGAAGAAATAAACATGTTTCTGCAAGTTTGGTCAACCCCATGTAAGTTATGGGGCAGTAACAGCACACTTTTCAAAACGTGTTTTTCAGCCCGAGATAAACACGTTTTTTCAGACAGCTGTATCCCTATGTAACTGCAAGGCTCAGAAGAGCCCACACACTCAGGTCTTAACCCCAGTGTGCTGAAAGTGTCAAAACATGTTTTTCAGCAGAAATAAACATGTTTCTGCAAGTTTGGTCAACCCCATGTAAGTTATGGGTCAGTAACAGCTCACTTTTCAAAACGTGTTTTTCAGCCCGAAATAAACACGTTTTTTCAGACTTCAGAATCTCCATGTAACTGCAAGGCTCAGAAGAGCCCACACACTCAGGTCTTAACCCCAGTGTGCTGAAAGTGTCAAAACATGTTTTTCAGCAGAAATAAACATGTTTCTGCAAGTTTGGTCAACCCCATGTAAGTTATGGGGTAGTAACAACACACTTTTCAAAACATGTTTTTCAGCCCGAAATAAACGCGTTTTTTCAGACAGCTGTATCCCTATGTAACTGCAAGGCTCAGAAGAGCCCACACACTCAGGTCTTAACCCCAGTGTGCTGACAGTGTCAAAACATGTTTTTCAGCAGAAATAAACATGTTTCTGCAAGTTTGGTCAACCCCATGTAACTTATGGGGCAGTAACAGCTCACTTTTCAAAACGTGTTTTTCAGCCCGAAATAAACGCGTTTTTTCTGACAGCTGTATCCCTATGTAACTGCAAGGCTCAGAAGAGCCCACACACTCAGGTCTTAACCCCAGTGTGCTGACAGTGTCAAAACATGTTTTTCAGAAGAAATAAACATGTTTCTGCAAGTTTGGTCAACCCCATGTAAGTTATGGGGCAGTAACAGCACACTTTTCAAAACGTGTTTTTCAGCCCGAGATAAACACGTTTTTTCAGACAGCTGTATCCCTATGTAACTGCAAGGCTCAGAAGAGCCCACACACTCAGGTCTTAACCCCAGTGTGCTGAAAGTGTCAAAACATGTTTTTCAGCAGAAATAAACATGTTTCTGCAAGTTTGGTCAACCCCATGTAACTTATGGGGCAGTAACAGCTCACTTTTCAAAACGTGTTTTTCAGCCCGAAATAAACGCGTTTTTTCAGACAGCTGTATCCCTATGTAACTGCAAGGCTCAGAAGAGCCCACACACTCAGGTCTTAACCCCACTGTGCAGAAAGTGTCAAAACATGTTTTTCAGCAGAAATAAACATGTTTCTGCAAGTTTTGTCAACCCCATGTAAGTTATGGGGTAGTAACAACACACTTTTCAAAACATGTTTTTCAGCCCGAAATAAACGCGTTTTTTCAGACAGCTGTATCCCTATGTAACTGCAAGGCTCAGAAGAGCCCACACACTCAGGTCTTAACCCCAGTGTGCTGAAAGTGTCAAAACATGTTTTTCAGCAGAAATAAACATGTTTCTGCAAGTTTTGTCAACCCCATGTAAGTTATGGGGTAGTAACAACACACTTTTCAAAACATGTTTTTCAGCCCGAAATAAACGCGTTTTTTCAGACAGCTGTATCCCTATGTAACTGCAAGGCTCAGAAGAGCCCACACACTCAGGTCTTAACCCCAGTGTGCTGACAGTGTCAAAACATGTTTTTCAGCAGAAATAAACATGTTTCTGCAAGTTTGGTCAACCCCATGTAACTTATGGGGCAGTAACAGCTCACTTTTCAAAACGTGTTTTTCAGCCCGAAATAAACGCGTTTTTTCTGACAGCTGTATCCCTATGTAACTGCAAGGCTCAGAAGAGCCCACACACTCAGGTCTTAACCCCAGTGTGCTGAAAGTGTCAAAACATGTTTTTCAGAAGAAATAAACATGTTTCTGCAAGTTTGGTCAACCCCATGTAAGTTATGGGGCAGTAACAGCACACTTTTCAAAACGTGTTTTTCAGCCCGAGATAAACACGTTTTTTCAGACAGCTGTATCCCTATGTAACTGCAAGGCTCAGAAGAGCCCACACACTCAGGTCTTAACCCCAGTGTGCTGAAAGTGTCAAAACATGTTTTTCAGCAGAAATAAACATGTTTCTGCAAGTTTGGTCAACCCCATGTAACTTATGGGGCAGTAACAGCTCACTTTTCAAAACGTGTTTTTCAGCCCGAAATAAACGCGTTTTTTCAAACAGCTGTATCCCTATGTAACTGCAAGGCTCAGAAGAGCCCACACACTCAGGTCTTAACCCCAGTGTGCTGAAAGTGTCAAAACATGTTTTTCAGCAGAAATAAACATGTTTCTGCAAGTTTGGTCAACCCCATGTAACTTATGGGGCAGTAACAGGTCACTTTTCAAAACGTGTTTTTCAGCCCGAAATAAACACGTTTTTTCAGACAGCTGTATCCCTATGTAACTGCAAGGCTCAGAAGAGCCCACACACTCAGGTCTTAACCCCAGTGTGCTGAAAGTGTCAAAACATGTTTTTCAGCAGAAATAAACATGTTTCTGCAAGTTTGGTCAACCCCATGTAACTTATGGGGCATTAACAGCTCACTTTTCAAAACGTGTTTTTCAGCCTGAAATAAACGCGTTTTTTCAGACAGCTGTATCCCTATGTAACTGCAAGGCTCAGAAGAGCCCACACAATCAGGTCTTAACCCCAGTGTGCTGAAAGTGTCAAAACATGTTTTTCAGCAGAAATAAACATGTTTCTGCAAGTTTGGTCAACCCCATGTAAGTTATGGGTCAGTAACAGCTCACTTTTCAAAACGTGTTTTTCAGCCCGAAATAAACGCGTTTTTTCAGACAGCTGTATCCCTATGTAACTGCAAGGCTCAGAAGAGCCCACAAACTCAGGTCTTAACCCCAGTGTGCTGAAAGTGTCAAAACATGTTTTTCAGAAGAAATAAACATGTTTCTGCAAGTTTGGTCAACCCCATGTAACTTATGGGGCAGTAACAGCTCACTTTTCAAAACGTGTTTTTCAGCCCGAAATAAACGCGTTTTTTCAGACAGCTGTATCCCTATGTAACTGCAAGGCTCAGAAGAGCCCACACACTCAGGTCTTAACCCCAGTGTGCTGAAAGTGTCAAAACATGTTTTTCAGCAGAAATAAACATGTTTCTGCAAGTTTGGTCAACCCCATGTAAGTTATGGGTCAGTAACAGCTCACTTTTCAAAACGTGTTTTTCAGCCCGAAATAAACGCGTTTTTTCAGACAGCTGTATCCCTATGTAACTGCAAGGCTCAGAAGAGCCCACACACTCAGGTCTTAACCCCAGTGTGCTGACAGTGTCAAAACATGTTTTTCAGCAGAAATAAACATGTTTCTGCAAGTTTGGTCAACCCCATGTAACTTATGGGGCAGTAACAGCTCACTTTTCAAAACGTGTTTTATAGCCCTAAATAAACGCGTTTTTTCTGACAGCTGTATCCCTATGTAACTGCAAGGCTCAGAAGAGCCCACACACTCAGGTCTTAAGCCCAGTGTGCTGACAGTGTCAAAACATGTTTTTCAGAAGAAATAAACATGTTTCTGCAAGTTTGGTCAACCCCATGTAAGTTATGGGGCAGTAACAGCACACTTTTCAAAACGTGTTTTTCAGCCCGAGATAAACACGTTTTTTCAGACAGCTGTATCCCTATGTAACTGCAAGGCTCAGAAGAGCCCACACACTCAGGTCTTAACCCCAGTGTGCTGAAAGTGTCAAAACATGTTTTTCAGCAGAAATAAACATGTTTCTGCAAGTTTGGTCAACCCCATGTAAGTTATGGGTCAGTAACAGCTCACTTTTCAAAACGTGTTTTTCAGCCCGAAATAAACACGTTTTTTCAGACTTCAGAATCTCCATGTAACTGCAAGGCTCAGAAGAGCCCACACACTCAGGTCTTAACCCCAGTGTGCTGAAAGTGTCAAAACATGTTTTTCAGCAGAAATAAACATGTTTCTGCAAGTTTGGTCAACCCCATGTAAGTTATGGGGTAGTAACAACACACTTTTCAAAACATGTTTTTCAGCCCGAAATAAACGCGTTTTTTCAGACAGCTGTATCCCTATGTAACTGCAAGGCTCAGAAGAGCCCACACACTCAGGTCTTAACCCCAGTGTGCTGACAGTGTCAAAACATGTTTTTCAGCAGAAATAAACATGTTTCTGCAAGTTTGGTCAACCCCATGTAACTTATGGGGCAGTAACAGCTCACTTTTCAAAACGTGTTTTTCAGCCCGAAATAAACGCGTTTTTTCTGACAGCTGTATCCCTATGTAACTGCAAGGCTCAGAAGAGCCCACACACTCAGGTCTTAACCCCAGTGTGCTGACAGTGTCAAAACATGTTTTTCAGAAGAAATAAACATGTTTCTGCAAGTTTGGTCAACCCCATGTAAGTTATGGGGCAGTAACAGCACACTTTTCAAAACGTGTTTTTCAGCCCGAGATAAACACGTTTTTTCAGACAGCTGTATCCCTATGTAACTGCAAGGCTCAGAAGAGCCCACACACTCAGGTCTTAACCCCAGTGTGCTGAAAGTGTCAAAACATGTTTTTCAGCAGAAATAAACATGTTTCTGCAAGTTTGGTCAACCCCATGTAACTTATGGGGCAGTAACAGCTCACTTTTCAAAACGTGTTTTTCAGCCCGAAATAAACGCGTTTTTTCAGACAGCTGTATCCCTATGTAACTGCAAGGCTCAGAAGAGCCCACACACTCAGGTCTTAACCCCACTGTGCAGAAAGTGTCAAAACATGTTTTTCAGCAGAAATAAACATGTTTCTGCAAGTTTTGTCAACCCCATGTAAGTTATGGGGTAGTAACAACACACTTTTCAAAACATGTTTTTCAGCCCGAAATAAACGCGTTTTTTCAGACAGCTGTATCCCTATGTAACTGCAAGGCTCAGAAGAGCCCACACACTCAGGTCTTAACCCCAGTGTGCTGAAAGTGTCAAAACATGTTTTTCAGCAGAAATAAACATGTTTCTGCAAGTTTTGTCAACCCCATGTAAGTTATGGGGTAGTAACAACACACTTTTCAAAACATGTTTTTCAGCCCGAAATAAACGCGTTTTTTCAGACAGCTGTATCCCTATGTAACTGCAAGGCTCAGAAGAGCCCACACACTCAGGTCTTAACCCCAGTGTGCTGACAGTGTCAAAACATGTTTTTCAGCAGAAATAAACATGTTTCTGCAAGTTTGGTCAACCCCATGTAACTTATGGGGCAGTAACAGCTCACTTTTCAAAACGTGTTTTTCAGCCCGAAATAAACGCGTTTTTTCTGACAGCTGTATCCCTATGTAACTGCAAGGCTCAGAAGAGCCCACACACTCAGGTCTTAACCCCAGTGTGCTGAAAGTGTCAAAACATGTTTTTCAGAAGAAATAAACATGTTTCTGCAAGTTTGGTCAACCCCATGTAAGTTATGGGGCAGTAACAGCACACTTTTCAAAACGTGTTTTTCAGCCCGAGATAAACACGTTTTTTCAGACAGCTGTATCCCTATGTAACTGCAAGGCTCAGAAGAGCCCACACACTCAGGTCTTAACCCCAGTGTGCTGAAAGTGTCAAAACATGTTTTTCAGCAGAAATAAACATGTTTCTGCAAGTTTGGTCAACCCCATGTAACTTATGGGGCAGTAACAGCTCACTTTTCAAAACGTGTTTTTCAGCCCGAAATAAACGCGTTTTTTCAAACAGCTGTATCCCTATGTAACTGCAAGGCTCAGAAGAGCCCACACACTCAGGTCTTAACCCCAGTGTGCTGAAAGTGTCAAAACATGTTTTTCAGCAGAAATAAACATGTTTCTGCAAGTTTGGTCAACCCCATGTAACTTATGGGGCAGTAACAGGTCACTTTTCAAAACGTGTTTTTCAGCCCGAAATAAACACGTTTTTTCAGACAGCTGTATCCCTATGTAACTGCAAGGCTCAGAAGAGCCCACACACTCAGGTCTTAACCCCAGTGTGCTGAAAGTGTCAAAACATGTTTTTCAGCAGAAATAAACATGTTTCTGCAAGTTTGGTCAACCCCATGTAACTTATGGGGCATTAACAGCTCACTTTTCAAAACGTGTTTTTCAGCCTGAAATAAACGCGTTTTTTCAGACAGCTGTATCCCTATGTAACTGCAAGGCTCAGAAGAGCCCACACAATCAGGTCTTAACCCCAGTGTGCTGAAAGTGTCAAAACATGTTTTTCAGCAGAAATAAACATGTTTCTGCAAGTTTGGTCAACCCCATGTAAGTTATGGGTCAGTAACAGCTCACTTTTCAAAACGTGTTTTTCAGCCCGAAATAAACGCGTTTTTTCAGACAGCTGTATCCCTATGTAACTGCAAGGCTCAGAAGAGCCCACAAACTCAGGTCTTAACCCCAGTGTGCTGAAAGTGTCAAAACATGTTTTTCAGAAGAAATAAACATGTTTCTGCAAGTTTGGTCAACCCCATGTAACTTATGGGGCAGTAACAGCTCACTTTTCAAAACGTGTTTTTCAGCCCGAAATAAACGCGTTTTTTCAGACAGCTGTATCCCTATGTAACTGCAAGGCTCAGAAGAGCCCACACACTCAGGTCTTAACCCCAGTGTGCTGAAAGTGTCAAAACATGTTTTTCAGCAGAAATAAACATGTTTCTGCAAGTTTGGTCAACCCCATGTAAGTTATGGGTCAGTAACAGCTCACTTTTCAAAACGTGTTTTTCAGCCCGAAATAAACGCGTTTTTTCAGACAGCTGTATCCCTATGTAACTGCAAGGCTCAGAAGAGCCCACACACTCAGGTCTTAACCCCAGTGTGCTGACAGTGTCAAAACATGTTTTTCAGCAGAAATAAACATGTTTCTGCAAGTTTGGTCAACCCCATGTAACTTATGGGGCAGTAACAGCTCACTTTTCAAAACGTGTTTTTCAGCCCGAAATAAACGCGTTTTTTCAAACAGCTGTATCCCTATGTAACTGCAAGGCTCAGAAGAGCCCACACACTCAGGTCTTAACCCCAGTGTGCTGAAAGTGTCAAAACATGTTTTTCAGCAGAAATAAACATGTTTCTGCAAGTTTGGTCAACCCCATGTAACTTATGGGGCAGTAACAGGTCACTTTTCAAAACGTGTTTTTCAGCCCGAAATAAACACGTTTTTTCAGACAGCTGTATCCCTATGTAACTGCAAGGCTCAGAAGAGCCCACACACTCAGGTCTTAACCCCAGTGTGCTGAAAGTGTCAAAACATGTTTTTCAGCAGAAATAAACATGTTTCTGCAAGTTTGGTCAACCCCATGTAACTTATGGGGCATTAACAGCTCACTTTTCAAAACGTGTTTTTCAGCCTGAAATAAACGCGTTTTTTCAGACAGCTGTATCCCTATGTAACTGCAAGGCTCAGAAGAGCCCACACAATCAGGTCTTAACCCCAGTGTGCTGAAAGTGTCAAAACATGTTTTTCAGCAGAAATAAACATGTTTCTGCAAGTTTGGTCAACCCCATGTAAGTTATGGGTCAGTAACAGCTCACTTTTCAAAACGTGTTTTTCAGCCCGAAATAAACGCGTTTTTTCAGACAGCTGTATCCCTATGTAACTGCAAGGCTCAGAAGAGCCCACAAACTCAGGTCTTAACCCCAGTGTGCTGAAAGTGTCAAAACATGTTTTTCAGAAGAAATAAACATGTTTCTGCAAGTTTGGTCAACCCCATGTAACTTATGGGGCAGTAACAGCTCACTTTTCAAAACGTGTTTTTCAGCCCGAAATAAACGCGTTTTTTCAGACAGCTGTATCCCTATGTAACTGCAAGGCTCAGAAGAGCCCACACACTCAGGTCTTAACCCCAGTGTGCTGAAAGTGTCAAAACATGTTTTTCAGCAGAAATAAACATGTTTCTGCAAGTTTGGTCAACCCCATGTAAGTTATGGGTCAGTAACAGCTCACTTTTCAAAACGTGTTTTTCAGCCCGAAATAAACGCGTTTTTTCAGACAGCTGTATCCCTATGTAACTGCAAGGCTCAGAAGAGCCCACACACTCAGGTCTTAACCCCAGTGTGCTGACAGTGTCAAAACATGTTTTTCAGCAGAAATAAACATGTTTCTGCAAGTTTGGTCAACCCCATGTAACTTATGGGGCAGTAACAGCTCACTTTTCAAAACGTGTTTTATAGCCCTAAATAAACGCGTTTTTTCTGACAGCTGTATCCCTATGTAACTGCAAGGCTCAGAAGAGCCCACACACTCAGGTCTTAAGCCCAGTGTGCTGACAGTGTCAAAACATGTTTTTCAGAAGAAATAAACATGTTTCTGCAAGTTTGGTCAACCCCATGTAAGTTATGGGGCAGTAACAGCACACTTTTCAAAACGTGTTTTTCAGCCCGAGATAAACACGTTTTTTCAGACAGCTGTATCCCTATGTAACTGCAAGGCTCAGAAGAGCCCACACACTCAGGTCTTAACCCCAGTGTGCTGAAAGTGTCAAAACATGTTTTTCAGCAGAAATAAACATGTTTCTGCAAGTTTGGTCAACCCCATGTAAGTTATGGGTCAGTAACAGCTCACTTTTCAAAACGTGTTTTTCAGCCCGAAATAAACACGTTTTTTCAGACTTCAGAATCTCCATGTAACTGCAAGGCTCAGAAGAGCCCACACACTCAGGTCTTAACCCCAGTGTGCTGAAAGTGTCAAAACATGTTTTTCAGCAGAAATAAACATGTTTCTGCAAGTTTGGTCAACCCCATGTAAGTTATGGGGTAGTAACAACACACTTTTCAAAACATGTTTTTCAGCCCGAAATAAACGCGTTTTTTCAGACAGCTGTATCCCTATGTAACTGCAAGGCTCAGAAGAGCCCACACACTCAGGTCTTAACCCCAGTGTGCTGACAGTGTCAAAACATGTTTTTCAGCAGAAATAAACATGTTTCTGCAAGTTTGGTCAACCCCATGTAACTTATGGGGCAGTAACAGCTCACTTTTCAAAACGTGTTTTTCAGCCCGAAATAAACGCGTTTTTTCTGACAGCTGTATCCCTATGTAACTGCAAGGCTCAGAAGAGCCCACACACTCAGGTCTTAACCCCAGTGTGCTGACAGTGTCAAAACATGTTTTTCAGAAGAAATAAACATGTTTCTGCAAGTTTGGTCAACCCCATGTAAGTTATGGGGCAGTAACAGCACACTTTTCAAAACGTGTTTTTCAGCCCGAGATAAACACGTTTTTTCAGACAGCTGTATCCCTATGTAACTGCAAGGCTCAGAAGAGCCCACACACTCAGGTCTTAACCCCAGTGTGCTGAAAGTGTCAAAACATGTTTTTCAGCAGAAATAAACATGTTTCTGCAAGTTTGGTCAACCCCATGTAACTTATGGGGCAGTAACAGCTCACTTTTCAAAACGTGTTTTTCAGCCCGAAATAAACGCGTTTTTTCAGACAGCTGTATCCCTATGTAACTGCAAGGCTCAGAAGAGCCCACACACTCAGGTCTTAACCCCACTGTGCAGAAAGTGTCAAAACATGTTTTTCAGCAGAAATAAACATGTTTCTGCAAGTTTTGTCAACCCCATGTAAGTTATGGGGTAGTAACAACACACTTTTCAAAACATGTTTTTCAGCCCGAAATAAACGCGTTTTTTCAGACAGCTGTATCCCTATGTAACTGCAAGGCTCAGAAGAGCCCACACACTCAGGTCTTAACCCCAGTGTGCTGAAAGTGTCAAAACATGTTTTTCAGCAGAAATAAACATGTTTCTGCAAGTTTTGTCAACCCCATGTAAGTTATGGGGTAGTAACAACACACTTTTCAAAACATGTTTTTCAGCCCGAAATAAACGCGTTTTTTCAGACAGCTGTATCCCTATGTAACTGCAAGGCTCAGAAGAGCCCACACACTCAGGTCTTAACCCCAGTGTGCTGACAGTGTCAAAACATGTTTTTCAGCAGAAATAAACATGTTTCTGCAAGTTTGGTCAACCCCATGTAACTTATGGGGCAGTAACAGCTCACTTTTCAAAACGTGTTTTTCAGCCCGAAATAAACGCGTTTTTTCTGACAGCTGTATCCCTATGTAACTGCAAGGCTCAGAAGAGCCCACACACTCAGGTCTTAACCCCAGTGTGCTGAAAGTGTCAAAACATGTTTTTCAGAAGAAATAAACATGTTTCTGCAAGTTTGGTCAACCCCATGTAAGTTATGGGGCAGTAACAGCACACTTTTCAAAACGTGTTTTTCAGCCCGAGATAAACACGTTTTTTCAGACAGCTGTATCCCTATGTAACTGCAAGGCTCAGAAGAGCCCACACACTCAGGTCTTAACCCCAGTGTGCTGAAAGTGTCAAAACATGTTTTTCAGCAGAAATAAACATGTTTCTGCAAGTTTGGTCAACCCCATGTAACTTATGGGGCAGTAACAGCTCACTTTTCAAAACGTGTTTTTCAGCCCGAAATAAACGCGTTTTTTCAAACAGCTGTATCCCTATGTAACTGCAAGGCTCAGAAGAGCCCACACACTCAGGTCTTAACCCCAGTGTGCTGAAAGTGTCAAAACATGTTTTTCAGCAGAAATAAACATGTTTCTGCAAGTTTGGTCAACCCCATGTAACTTATGGGGCAGTAACAGGTCACTTTTCAAAACGTGTTTTTCAGCCCGAAATAAACACGTTTTTTCAGACAGCTGTATCCCTATGTAACTGCAAGGCTCAGAAGAGCCCACACACTCAGGTCTTAACCCCAGTGTGCTGAAAGTGTCAAAACATGTTTTTCAGCAGAAATAAACATGTTTCTGCAAGTTTGGTCAACCCCATGTAACTTATGGGGCATTAACAGCTCACTTTTCAAAACGTGTTTTTCAGCCTGAAATAAACGCGTTTTTTCAGACAGCTGTATCCCTATGTAACTGCAAGGCTCAGAAGAGCCCACACAATCAGGTCTTAACCCCAGTGTGCTGAAAGTGTCAAAACATGTTTTTCAGCAGAAATAAACATGTTTCTGCAAGTTTGGTCAACCCCATGTAAGTTATGGGTCAGTAACAGCTCACTTTTCAAAACGTGTTTTTCAGCCCGAAATAAACGCGTTTTTTCAGACAGCTGTATCCCTATGTAACTGCAAGGCTCAGAAGAGCCCACAAACTCAGGTCTTAACCCCAGTGTGCTGAAAGTGTCAAAACATGTTTTTCAGAAGAAATAAACATGTTTCTGCAAGTTTGGTCAACCCCATGTAACTTATGGGGCAGTAACAGCTCACTTTTCAAAACGTGTTTTTCAGCCCGAAATAAACGCGTTTTTTCAGACAGCTGTATCCCTATGTAACTGCAAGGCTCAGAAGAGCCCACACACTCAGGTCTTAACCCCAGTGTGCTGAAAGTGTCAAAACATGTTTTTCAGCAGAAATAAACATGTTTCTGCAAGTTTGGTCAACCCCATGTAAGTTATGGGTCAGTAACAGCTCACTTTTCAAAACGTGTTTTTCAGCCCGAAATAAACGCGTTTTTTCAGACAGCTGTATCCCTATGTAACTGCAAGGCTCAGAAGAGCCCACACACTCAGGTCTTAACCCCAGTGTGCTGACAGTGTCAAAACATGTTTTTCAGCAGAAATAAACATGTTTCTGCAAGTTTGGTCAACCCCATGTAACTTATGGGGCAGTAACAGCTCACTTTTCAAAACGTGTTTTATAGCCCTAAATAAACGCGTTTTTTCTGACAGCTGTATCCCTATGTAACTGCAAGGCTCAGAAGAGCCCACACACTCAGGTCTTAAGCCCAGTGTGCTGACAGTGTCAAAACATGTTTTTCAGAAGAAATAAACATGTTTCTGCAAGTTTGGTCAACCCCATGTAAGTTATGGGGCAGTAACAGCACACTTTTCAAAACGTGTTTTTCAGCCCGAGATAAACACGTTTTTTCAGACAGCTGTATCCCTATGTAACTGCAAGGCTCAGAAGAGCCAACACACTCAGGTCTTAACCCCAGTGTGCTGAAAGTGTCAAAACATGTTTTTCAGCAGAAATAAACATGTTTCTGCAAGTTTGGTCAACCCCATGTAAGTTATGGGTCAGTAACAGCTCACTTTTCAAAACGTGTTTTTCAGCCCGAAATAAACGCGTTTTTTCAGACAGCTGTATCCCTATGTAACTGCAAGGCTCAGAAGAGCCCACACACTCAGGTCTTAACCCCAGTGTGCTGAAAGTGTCAAAACATGTTTTTCAGCAGAAATAAACATGTTTCTGCAAGTTTGGTCAAACCCATGTAAGTTATGGGGCAGTAACAGCTCACTTTTCAAAACGTGTTTTTCAGCCCGAAATAAACGCGTTTTTTCAGACAGCTGTATCCCTATGTAACTGCAAGGCTCAGAAGAGCCCACACACTCAGGTCTTAACCCCAGTGTGCTGACAGTGTCAAAACATGTTTTTCAGAAGAAATAAACATGTTTCTGCAAGTTTGGTCAACCCCATGTAAGTTATGGTGCAGTAACAGCACACTTTTCAAAACGTGTTTTTCAGCCCGAGATAAACACGTTTTTTCAGACAGCTGTATCCCTATGTAACTGCAAGGCTCAGAAGAGCCCACACACTCAGGTCTTAACCCCAGTGTGCTGACAGTGTCAAAACATGTTTTTCAGCAGAAATAAACATGTTTCTGCAAGTTTGGTCAACCCCATGTATCTTATGGGGCAGTAACAGGTCACTTTTCAAAACGTGTTTTTCAGCCCGAAATAAACACGTTTTTTCAGACAGCTGTATCCCTATGTAACTGCAAGGCTCAGAAGAGCCCACACACTCAGGTCTTAACCCCAGTGTGCTGACAGTGTCAAAACATGTTTTTCAGAAGAAATAAACATGTTTCTGCAAGTTTGGTCAACCCCATGTAAGTTATGGGGCAGAAATAGCACACTTTTCAAAACGTGTTTTTCAGCCCGAGATAAACACGTTTTTTCAGACAGCTGTATCCCTATGTAACTGCAAGGCTCAGAAGAGCCAACACACTCAGGTCTTAACCCCAGTGTGCTGAAAGTGTCAAAACATGTTTTTCAGCAGAAATAAACATGTTTCTGCAAGTTTGGTCAACCCCATGTAAGTTATGGGGCAGTAACAGCACACTTTTCAAAACGTGTTTTTCAGCCCGAGATAAACACGTTTTTTCAGACAGCTGTATCCCTATGTAACTGCAAGGCTCAGAAGAGCCAACACACTCAGGTCTTAACCCCAGTGTGCTGAAAGTGTCAAAACATGTTTTTCAGCAGAAATAAACATGTTTCTGCAAGTTTGGTCAACCCCATGTAAGTTATGGGTCAGTAATAGCTCACTTTTCAAAACGTGTTTTTCAGCCCGAAATAAACGCGTTTTTTCAGACAGCTGTATCCCTATGTAACTGCAAGGCTCAGAAGAGCCCACACACTCAGGTCTTAACCCCAGTGTGCTGAAAGTGTCAAAACATGTTTTTCAGCAGAAATAAACATGTTTCTGCAAGTTTGGTCAACCCCATGTAAGTTATGGGACAGTAACAGCACACTTTTCAAAACGTGTTTTTCAGCCCGAGATAAACACGTTTTTTCAGACAGCTGTATCCCTATGTAACTGCAAGGCTCAGAAGAGCCCACACACTCAGGTCTTAACCCCAGTGTGCTGACAGTGTCAAAACATGTTTTTCAGCAGAAATAAACATGTTTCTGCAAGTTTGGTCAACCCCATGTATCTTATGGGGCAGTAACAGGTCACTTTTCAAAACGTGTTTTTCAGCCCGAAATAAACACGTTTTTTCAGACAGCTGTATCCCTATGTAACTGCAAGGCTCAGAAGAGCCCACACACTCAGGTCTTAACCCCAGTGTGCTGAAAGTGTCAAAACATGTTTTTCAGCAGAAATAAACATGTTTCTGCAAGTTTGGTCAACCCCATGTAACTTATGGGGCAGTAACAGCTCACTTTTCAAAACGTGTTTTTCAGCCCGAAATAAACGCGTTTTTTCAAACAGCTGTATCCCTATGTAACTGCAAGGCTCAGAAGAGCCCACACACTCAGGTCTTAACCCCAGTGTGCTGAAAGTGTCAAAACATGTTTTTCAGCAGAAATAAACATGTTTCTGCAAGTTTGGTCAACCCCATGTAACTTATGGGGCAGTAACAGGTCACTTTTCAAAACGTGTTTTTCAGCCCGAAATAAACACGTTTTTTCAGACAGCTGTATCCCTATGTAACTGCAAGGCTCAGAAGAGCCCACACACTCAGGTCTTAACCCCAGTGTGCTGAAAGTGTCAAAACATGTTTTTCAGCAGAAATAAACATGTTTCTGCAAGTTTGGTCAACCCCATGTAAGTTATGGGGTAGTAACAACACACTTTTCAAAACATGTTTTTCAGCCCGAAATAAACGCGTTTTTTCAGACAGCTGTATCCCTATGTAACTGCAAGGCTCAGAAGAGCCCACACACTCAGGTCTTAACCCCAGTGTGCTGACAGTGTCAAAACATGTTTTTCAGCAGAAATAAACATGTTTCTGCAAGTTTGGTCAACCCCATGTAACTTATGGGGCAGTAACAGCTCACTTTTCAAAACGTGTTTTTCAGCCCGAAATAAACGCGTTTTTTCTGACAGCTGTATCCCTATGTAACTGCAAGGCTCAGAAGAGCCCACACACTCAGGTCTTAACCCCAGTGTGCTGACAGTGTCAAAACATGTTTTTCAGAAGAAATAAACATGTTTCTGCAAGTTTGGTCAACCCCATGTAAGTTATGGGGCAGTAACAGCACACTTTTCAAAACGTGTTTTTCAGCCCGAGATAAACACGTTTTTTCAGACAGCTGTATCCCTATGTAACTGCAAGGCTCAGAAGAGCCCACACACTCAGGTCTTAACCCCAGTGTGCTGAAAGTGTCAAAACATGTTTTTCAGCAGAAATAAACATGTTTCTGCAAGTTTGGTCAACCCCATGTAACTTATGGGGCAGTAACAGCTCACTTTTCAAAACGTGTTTTTCAGCCCGAAATAAACGCGTTTTTTCAGACAGCTGTATCCCTATGTAACTGCAAGGCTCAGAAGAGCCCACACACTCAGGTCTTAACCCCACTGTGCAGAAAGTGTCAAAACATGTTTTTCAGCAGAAATAAACATGTTTCTGCAAGTTTTGTCAACCCCATGTAAGTTATGGGGTAGTAACAACACACTTTTCAAAACATGTTTTTCAGCCCGAAATAAACGCGTTTTTTCAGACAGCTGTATCCCTATGTAACTGCAAGGCTCAGAAGAGCCCACACACTCAGGTCTTAACCCCAGTGTGCTGACAGTGTCAAAACATGTTTTTCAGCAGAAATAAACATGTTTCTGCAAGTTTGGTCAACCCCATGTAACTTATGGGGCAGTAACAGCTCACTTTTCAAAACGTGTTTTTCAGCCCGAAATAAACGCGTTTTTTCAGACAGCTGTATCCCTATGTAACTGCAAGGCTCAGAAGAGCCCACACAATCAGGTCTTAACCCCAGTGTGCTGAAAGTGTCAAAACATGTTTTTCAGAAGAAATAAACATGTTTCTGCAAGTTTGGTCAACCCCATGTAAGTTATGGGGCAGTAACAGCACACTTTTCAAAACGTGTTTTTCAGCCCGAGATAAACACGTTTTTTCAGACAGCTGTATCCCTATGTAACTGCAAGGCTCAGAAGAGCCCACACACTCAGGTCTTAACCCCAGTGTGCTGAAAGTGTCAAAACATGTTTTTCAGCAGAAATAAACATGTTTCTGCAAGTTTGGTCAACCCCATGTAACTTATGGGGCAGTAACAGCTCACTTTTCAAAACGTGTTTTTCAGCCCGAAATAAACGCGTTTTTTCAAACAGCTGTATCCCTATGTAACTGCAAGGCTCAGAAGAGCCCACACACTCAGGTCTTAACCCCAGTGTGCTGAAAGTGTCAAAACATGTTTTTCAGCAGAAATAAACATGTTTCTGCAAGTTTGGTCAACCCCATGTAACTTATGGGGCAGTAACAGGTCACTTTTCAAAACGTGTTTTTCAGCCCGAAATAAACGCGTTTTTTCAGACAGCTGTATCCCTATGTAACTGCAAGGCTCAGAAGAGCCCACACAATCAGGTCTTAACCCCAGTGTGCTGAAAGTGTCAAAACATGTTTTTCAGCAGAAATAAACATGTTTCTGCAAGTTTGGTCAACCCCATGTAAGTTATGGGTCAGTAACAGCTCACTTTTCAAAACGTGTTTTTCAGCCCGAAATAAACGCGTTTTTTCAGACAGCTGTATCCCTATGTAACTGCAAGGCTCAGAAGAGCCCACAAACTCAGGTCTTAACCCCAGTGTGCTGAAAGTGTCAAAACATGTTTTTCAGCAGAAATAAACATGTTTCTGCAAGTTTGGTCAACCCCATGTAACTTATGGGGCAGTAACAGCTCACTTTTCAAAACGTGTTTTTCAGCCCGAAATAAACGCGTTTTTTCAGACAGCTGTATCCCTATGTAACTGCAAGGCTCAGAAGAGCCCACACACTCAGGTCTTAACCCCAGTGTGCTGAAAGTGTCAAAACATGTTTTTCAGCAGAAATAAACATGTTTCTGCAAGTTTGGTCAACCCCATGTAAGTTATGGGTCAGTAACAGCTCACTTTTCAAAACGTGTTTTTCAGCCCGAAATAAACGCGTTTTTTCAGACAGCTGTATCCCTATGTAACTGCAAGGCTCAGAAGAGCCCACACACTCAGGTCTTAACCCCAGTGTGCTGACAGTGTCAAAACATGTTTTTCAGCAGAAATAAACATGTTTCTGCAAGTTTGGTCAACCCCATGTAACTTATGGGGCAGTAACAGCTCACTTTTCAAAACGTGTTTTATAGCCCTAAATAAACGCGTTTTTTCTGACAGCTGTATCCCTATGTAACTGCAAGGCTCAGAAGAGCCCACACACTCAGGTCTTAAGCCCAGTGTGCTGACAGTGTCAAAACATGTTTTTCAGAAGAAATAAACATGTTTCTGCAAGTTTGGTCAACCCCATGTAAGTTATGGGGCAGTAACAGCACACTTTTCAAAACGTGTTTTTCAGCCCGAGATAAACACGTTTTTTCAGACAGCTGTATCCCTATGTAACTGCAAGGCTCAGAAGAGCCAACACACTCAGGTCTTAACCCCAGTGTGCTGAAAGTGTCAAAACATGTTTTTCAGCAGAAATAAACATGTTTCTGCAAGTTTGGTCAACCCCATGTAAGTTATGGGTCAGTAACAGCTCACTTTTCAAAACGTGTTTTTCAGCCCGAAATAAACGCGTTTTTTCAGACAGCTGTATCCCTATGTAACTGCAAGGCTCAGAAGAGCCCACACACTCAGGTCTTAACCCCAGTGTGCTGAAAGTGTCAAAACATGTTTTTCAGCAGAAATAAACATGTTTCTGCAAGTTTGGTCAAACCCATGTAAGTTATGGGGCAGTAACAGCACACTTTTCAAAACGTGTTTTTCAGCCCGAGATAAACACGTTTTTTCAGACAGCTGTATCCCTATGTAACTGCAAGGCTCAGAAGAGCCAACACACTCAGGTCTTAACCCCAGTGTGCTGAAAGTGTCAAAACATGTTTTTCAGCAGAAATAAACATGTTTCTGCAGGTTTGGTCAACCCCATGTAAGTTATGGGTCAGTAACAGCTCACTTTTCAAAACGTGTTTTTCAGCCCGAAATAAACGCGTTTTTTCAGACAGCTGTATCCCTATGTAACTGCAAGGCTCAGAAGAGCCCACACACTCAGGTCTTAACCCCAGTGTGCTGACAGTGTCAAAACATGTTTTTCAGAAGAAATAAACATGTTTCTGCAAGTTTGGTCAACCCCATGTAAGTTATGGGGCAGTAACAGCACACTTTTCAAAACGTGTTTTTCAGCCCGAGATAAACACGTTTTTTCAGACAGCTGTATCCCTATGTAACTGCAAGGCTCAGAAGAGCCCACACACTCAGGTCTTAACCCCAGTGTGCTGACAGTGTCAAAACATGTTTTTCAGCAGAAATAAACATGTTTCTGCAAGTTTGGTCAACCCCATGTATCTTATGGGGCAGTAACAGGTCACTTTTCAAAACGTGTTTTTCAGCCCGAAATAAACACGTTTTTTCAGACAGCTGTATCCCTATGTAACTGCAAGGCTCAGAAGAGCCCACACACTCAGGTCTTAACCCCAGTGTGCTGACAGTGTCAAAACATGTTTTTCAGAAGAAATAAACATGTTTCTGCAATTTTGGTCAACCCCATGTAAGTTATAGGGCAGAAATAGCACACTTTTCAAAACGTGTTTTTCAGCCCGAGATAAACACGTTTTTTCAGACAGCTGTATCCCTATGTAACTGCAAGGCTCAGAAGAGCCCACACACTCAGGTCTTAACCCCAGTGTGCTGAAAGTGTCAAAACATGTTTTTCAGCAGAAATAAACATGTTTCTGCAAGTTTGGTCAACCCCATGTAACTTATGGGGCAGTAACAGCTCACTTTTCAAAACGTGTTTTTCAGCCCGAAATAAACGCGTTTTTTCAAACAGCTGTATCCCTATGTAACTGCAAGGCTCAGAAGAGCCCACACACTCAGGTCTTAACCCCAGTGTGCTGAAAGTGTCAAAACATGTTTTTCAGCAGAAATAAACATGTTTCTGCAAGTTTGGTCAACCCCATGTAACTTATGGGGCAGTAACAGGTCACTTTTCAAAACGTGTTTTTCAGCCCGAAATAAACACGTTTTTTCAGACAGCTGTATCCCTATGTAACTGCAAGGCTCAGAAGAGCCGACACACTCAGGTCTTAACCCCAGTGTGCTGAAAGTGTCAAAACATGTTTTTCAGCAGAAATAAACATGTTTCTGCAAGTTTGGTCAACCCCATGTAAGTTATGGGGCATTAACAGCTCACTTTTCAAAACGTGTTTTTCAGCCCGAAATAAACGCGTTTTTTCAGACAGCTGTATCCCTATGTAACTGCAAGGCTCAGAAGAGCCCACACAATCAGGTCTTAACCCCAGTGTGCTGAAAGTGTCAAAACATGTTTTTCAGCAGAAATAAACATGTTTCTGCAAGTTTGGTCAACCCCATGTAAGTTATGGGGCAGTAACAGCACACTTTTCAAAACGTGTTTTTCAGCCCGAGATAAACACGTTTTTTCAGACAGCTGTATCCCTATGTAACTGCAAGGCTCAGAAGAGCCAACACACTCAGGTCTTAACCCCAGTGTGCTGAAAGTGTCAAAACATGTTTTTCAGCAGAAATAAACATGTTTCTGCAAGTTTGGTCAACCCCATGTAAGTTATGGGGCAGTAACAGCACACTTTTCAAAACGTGTTTTTCAGCCCGAGATAAACACGTTTTTTCAGACAGCTGTATCCCTATGTAACTGCAAGGCTCAGAAGAGCCAACACACTCAGGTCTTAACCCCAGTGTGCTGAAAGTGTCAAAACATGTTTTTCAGCAGAAATAAACATGTTTCTGCAAGTTTGGTCAACCCCATGTAAGTTATGGGTCAGTAATAGCTCACTTTTCAAAACGTGTTTTTCAGCCCGAAATAATCGCGTTTTTTCAGACAGCTGTATCCCTATGTAACTGCAAGGCTCAGAAGAGCCCACACACTCAGGTCTTAACCCCAGTGTGCTGAAAGTGTCAAAACATGTTTTTCAGCAGAAATAAACATGTTTCTGCAAGTTTGGTCAACCCCATGTAAGTTATGGGACAGTAACAGCACACTTTTCAAAACGTGTTTTTCAGCCCGAGATAAACACGTTTTTTCAGACAGCTGTATCCCTATGTAACTGCAAGGCTCAGAAGAGCCCACACACTCAGGTCTTAACCCCAGTGTGCTGACAGTGTCAAAACATGTTTTTCAGCAGAAATAAACATGTTTCTGCAAGTTTGGTCAACCCCATGTATCTTATGGGGCAGTAACAGGTCACTTTTCAAAACGTGTTTTTCAGCCCGAAATAAACACGTTTTTTCAGACAGCTGTATCCCTATGTAACTGCAAGGCTCAGAAGAGCCCACACACTCAGGTCTTAACCCCAGTGTGCTGAAAGTGTCAAAACATGTTTTTCAGCAGAAATAAACATGTTTCTGCAAGTTTGGTCAACCCCATGTAACTTATGGGGCAGTAACAGCTCACTTTTCAAAACGTGTTTTTCAGCCCGAAATAAACGCGTTTTTTCAAACAGCTGTATCCCTATGTAACTGCAAGGCTCAGAAGAGCCCACACACTCAGGTCTTAACCCCAGTGTGCTGAAAGTGTCAAAACATGTTTTTCAGCAGAAATAAACATGTTTCTGCAAGTTTGGTCAACCCCATGTAACTTATGGGGCAGTAACAGGTCACTTTTCAAAACGTGTTTTTCAGCCCGAAATAAACACGTTTTTTCAGACAGCTGTATCCCTATGTAATTGCAAGGCTCAGAAGAGCCCACACACTCAGGTCTTAACCCCAGTGTGCTGAAAGTGTCAAAACATGTTTTTCAGCAGAAATAAACATGTTTCTGCAAGTTTGGTCAACCCCATGTAACTTATGGGGCATTAACAGCTCACTTTTCAAAACGTGTTTTTCAGCCCGAAATAAACGCGTTTTTTCAGACAGCTGTATCCCTATGTAACTGCAAGGCTCAGAAGAGCCCACACAATCAGGTCTTAACCCCAGTGTGCTGAAAGTGTCAAAACATGTTTTTCAGCAGAAATAAACATGTTTCTGCAAGTTTGGTCAACCCCATGTAAGTTATGGGTCAGTAACAGCTCACTTTTCAAAACGTGTTTTTCAGCCCGAAATAAACGCGTTTTTTCAGACAGCTGTATCCCTATGTAACTGCAAGGCTCAGAAGAGCCCACAAACTCAGGTCTTAACCCCAGTGTGCTGAACGTGTCAAAACATGTTTTTCAGCAGAAATAAACATGTTTCTGCAAGTTTGGTCAACCCCATGTAACTTATGGGGCAGTAACAGCTCACTTTTCAAAACGTGTTTTTCAGCCCGAAATAAACGCGTTTTTTCAGACAGCTGTATCCCTATGTAACTGCAAGGCTCAGAAGAGCCCACACACTCAGGTCTTAACCCCAGTGTGCTGAAAGTGTCAAAACATGTTTTTCAGCAGAAATAAACATGTTTCTGCAAGTTTGGTCAACCCCATGTAAGTTATGGGTCAGTAACAGCTCACTTTTCAAAACGTGTTTTTCAGCCCGAAATAAACGCGTTTTTTCAGACAGCTGTATCCCTATGTAACTGCAAGGCTCAGAAGAGCCCACACACTCAGGTCTTAACCCCAGTGTGCTGACAGTGTCAAAACATGTTTTTCAGCAGAAATAAACATGTTTCTGCAAGTTTGGTCAACCCCATGTAACTTATGGGGCAGTAACAGCTCACTTTTCAAAACGTGTTTTATAGCCCTAAATAAACGCGTTTTTTCTGACAGCTGTATCCCTATGTAACTGCAAGGCTCAGAAGAGCCCACACACTCAGGTCTTAAGCCCAGTGTGCTGACAGTGTCAAAACATGTTTTTCAGAAGAAATAAACATGTTTCTGCAAGTTTGGTCAACCCCATGTAAGTTATGGGGCAGTAACAGCACACTTTTCAAAACGTGTTTTTCAGCCCGAGATAAACACGTTTTTTCAGACAGCTGTATCCCTATGTAACTGCAAGGCTCAGAAGAGCCAACACACTCAGGTCTTAACCCCAGTGTGCTGAAAGTGTCAAAACATGTTTTTCAGCAGAAATAAACATGTTTCTGCAAGTTTGGTCAACCCCATGTAAGTTATGGGTCAGTAACAGCTCACTTTTCAAAACGTGTTTTTCAGCCCGAAATAAACGCGTTTTTTCAGACAGCTGTATCCCTATGTAACTGCAAGGCTCAGAAGAGCCCACACACTCAGGTCTTAACCCCAGTGTGCTGAAAGTGTCAAAACATGTTTTTCAGCAGAAATAAACATGTTTCTGCAAGTTTGGTCAACCCCATGTAAGTTATGGGTCAGTAACAGCTCACTTTTCAAAACGTGTTTTTCAGCCCGAAATAAACGCGTTTTTTCAGACAGCTGTATCCCTATGTAACTGCAAGGCTCAGAAGAGCCCACACACTCAGGTCTTAACCCCAGTGTGCTGACAGTGTCAAAACATGTTTTTCAGCAGAAATAAACATGTTTCTGCAAGTTTGGTCAACCCCATGTATCTTATGGGGCAGTAACAGGTCACTTTTCAAAACGTGTTTTTCAGCCCGAAATAAACACGTTTTTTCAGACAGCTGTATCCCTATGTAACTGCAAGGCTCAGAAGAGCCCACACACTCAGGTCTTAACCCCAGTGTGCTGACAGTGTCAAAACATGTTTTTCAGAAGAAAAAAACATGTTTCTGCAAGTTTGGTCAACCCCATGTAAGTTATGGGGCAGTAACAGCACACTTTTCAAAACGTGTTTTTCAGCCCGAGATAAACACGTTTTTTCAGACAGCTGTATCCCTATGTAACTGCAAGGCTCAGAAGAGCCCACACACTCAGGTCTTAACCCCAGTGTGCTGAAAGTGTCAAAACATGTTTTTCAGCAGAAATAAACATGTTTCTGCAAGTTTGGTCAACCCCATGTAACTTATGGGGCAGTAACAGCTCACTTTTCAAAACGTGTTTTTCAGCCCGAAATAAACGCGTTTTTTCAGACAGCTGTATCCCTATGTAACTGCAAGGCTCAGAAGAGCCCACACACTCAGGTCTTAACCCCAGTGTGCTGACAGTGTCAAAACATGTTTTTCAGCAGAAATAAACATGTTTCTGCAAGTTTGGTCAACCCCATGTATCTTATGGGGCAGTAACAGGTCACTTTTCAAAACGTGTTTTTCAGCCCGAAATAAACACGTTTTTTCAGACAGCTGTATCCCTATGTAACTGCAAGGCTCAGAAGAGCCCACACACTCAGGTCTTAACCCCAGTGTGCTGACAGTGTCAAAACATGTTTTTCAGAAGAAATAAACATGTTTCTGCAAGTTTGGTCAACCCCATGTAAGTTATGGGGCAGTAACAGCACACTTTTCAAAACGTGTTTTTCAGCCCGAGATAAACACGTTTTTTCAGACAGCTGTATCCCTATGTAACTGCAAGGCTCAGAAGAGCCCACACACTCAGGTCTTAACCCCAGTGTGCTGAAAGTGTCAAAACATGTTTTTCAGCAGAAATAAACATGTTTCTGCAAGTTTGGTCAACCCCATGTAACTTATGGGGCAGTAACAGCTCACTTTTCAAAACGTGTTTTTCAGCCCGAAATAAACGCGTTTTTTCAAACAGCTGTATCCCTATGTAACTGCAAGGCTCAGAAGAGCCCACACACTCAGGTCTTAACCCCAGTGTGCTGAAAGTGTCAAAACATGTTTTTCAGCAGAAATAAACATGTTTCTGCAAGTTTGGTCAACCCCATGTAACTTATGGGGCAGTAACAGGTCACTTTTCAAAACGTGTTTTTCAGCCCGAAATAAACACCTTTTTTCAGACAGCTGTATCCCTATGTAACTGCAAGGCTCAGAAGAGCCCACACACTCAGGTCTTAACCCCAGTGTGCTGAAAGTGTCAAAACATGTTTTTCAGCAGAAATAAACATGTTTCTGCAAGGTTGGTCAACCCCATGTAACTTATGGGGCATTAACAGCTCACTTTTCAAAACGTGTTTTTCAGCCCGAAATAAACGCGTTTTTTCAGACAGCTGTATCCCTATGTAACTGCAAGGCTCAGAAGAGCCCACACAATCAGGTCTTAACCCCAGTGTGCTGAAAGTGTCAAAACATGTTTTTCAGCAGAAATAAACATGTTTCTGCAAGTTTGGTCAACCCCATGTAAGTTATGGGTCAGTAACAGCTCACTTTTCAAAACGTGTTTTTCAGCCCGAAATAAACGCGTTTTTTCAGACAGCTGTATCCCTATGTAACTGCAAGGCTCAGAAGAGCCCACACACTCAGGTCTTAACCCCAGTGTGCTGAAAGTGTCAAAACATGTTTTTCAGCAGAAATAAACATGTTTCTGCAAGTTTGGTCAACCCCATGTAAGTTATGGGGCAGTAACAGCACACTTTTCAAAACGTGTTTTTCAGCCCGAGATAAACACGTTTTTTCAGACAGCTGTATCCCTATGTAACTGCAAGGCTCAGAAGAGCCAACACACTCAGGTCTTAACCCCAGTGTGCTGAAAGTGTCAAAACATGTTTTTCAGCAGAAATAAACATGTTTCTGCAAGTTTGGTCAACCCCATGTAACTTATGGGGCAGTAACAGCTCACTTTTCAAAACGTGTTTTTCAGCCCGAAATAAACGCGTTTTTTCAAACAGCTGTATCCCTATGTAACTGCAAGGCTCAGAAGAGCCCACACACTCAGGTCTTAACCCCAGTGTGCTGAAAGTGTCAAAACATGTTTTTCAGCAGAAATAAACATGTTTCTGCAAGTTTGGTCAACCCCATGTAACTTATGGGGCAGTAACAGGTCACTTTTCAAAACGTGTTTTTCAGCCCGAAATAAACACGTTTTTTCAGACAGCTGTATCCCTATGTAACTGCAAGGCTCAGAAGAGCCCACACACTCAGGTCTTAACCCCAGTGTGCTGACAGTGTCAAAACATGTTTTTCAGAAGAAATAAACATGTTTCTGCAAGTTTGGTCAACCCCATGTAAGTTATGGGGCAGTAACAGCACACTTTTCAAAACGTGTTTTTCAGCCCGAGATAAACACGTTTTTTCAGACAGCTGTATCCCTATGTAACTGCAAGGCTCAGAAGAGCCCACACACT
The DNA here is from genome assembly GCF_059453375.1 of Lepisosteus platostomus. Lineage (NCBI taxonomy): Eukaryota > Metazoa > Chordata > Actinopteri > Semionotiformes > Lepisosteidae > Lepisosteus > Lepisosteus platostomus. The sequence continues at coordinate 140,368 of NW_028291688.1, forward strand.
CAGGTCTTAACCCCAGTGTGCTGAAAGTGTCAAAACATGTTTTTCAGCAGAAATAAACATGTTTCTGCAAGTTTGGTCAACCCCATGTAACTTATGGGGCAGTAACAGCTCACTTTTCAAAACGTGTTTTTCAGCCCGAAATAAACGCGTTTTTTCAAACAGCTGTATCCCTATGTAACTGCAAGGCTCAGAAGAGCCCACACACTCAGGTCTTAACCCCAGTGTGCTGAAAGTGTCAAAACATGTTTTTCAGCAGAAATAAACATGTTTCTGCAAGTTTGGTCAACCCCATGTAACTTATGGGGCAGTAACAGGTCACTTTTCAAAACGTGTTTTTCAGCCCGAAATAAACACCTTTTTTCAGACAGCTGTATCCCTATGTAACTGCAAGGCTCAGAAGAGCCCACACACTCAGGTCTTAACCCCAGTGTGCTGAAAGTGTCAAAACATGTTTTTCAGCAGAAATAAACATGTTTCTGCAAGGTTGGTCAACCCCATGTAACTTATGGGGCATTAACAGCTCACTTTTCAAAACGTGTTTTTCAGCCCGAAATAAACGCGTTTTTTCAGACAGCTGTATCCCTATGTAACTGCAAGGCTCAGAAGAGCCCACACAATCAGGTCTTAACCCCAGTGTGCTGAAAGTGTCAAAACATGTTTTTCAGCAGAAATAAACATGTTTCTGCAAGTTTGGTCAACCCCATGTAAGTTATGGGTCAGTAACAGCTCACTTTTCAAAACGTGTTTTTCAGCCCGAAATAAACGCGTTTTTACAGACAGCTGTATCCCTATGTAACTGCAAGGCTCAGAAGAGCCCACACACTCAGGTCTTAACCCCAGTGTGCTGAAAGTGTCAAAACATGTTTTTCAGCAGAAATAAACATGTTTCTGCAAGTTTGGTCAACCCCATGTAAGTTATGGGGCAGTAACAGCACACTTTTCAAAACGTGTTTTTCAGCCCGAGATAAACACGTTTTTTCAGACAGCTGTATCCCTATGTAACTGCAAGGCTCAGAAGAGCCAACACACTCAGGTCTTAACCCCAGTGTGCTGAAAGTGTCAAAACATGTTTTTCAGCAGAAATAAACATGTTTCTGCAAGTTTGGTCAACCCCATGTAAGTTATGGGGCAGTAACAGCACACTTTTCAAAACGTGTTTTTCAGCCCGAGATAAACACGTTTTTTTCAGACAGCTGTATCCCTATGTAACTGCAAGGCTCAGAAGAGCCAACACACTCAGGTCTTAACCCCAGTGTGCTGAAAGTGTCAAAACATGTTTTTCAGCAGAAATAAACATGTTTCTGCAAGTTTGGTCAACCCCATGTAAGTTATGGGTCAGTAATAGCTCACTTTTCAAAACGTGTTTTTCAGCCCGAAATAAACGCGTTTTTTCAGACAGCTGTATCCCTATGTAACTGCAAGGCTCAGAAGAGCCCACACACTCAGGTCTTAACCCCAGTGTGCTGAAAGTGTCAAAACATGTTTTTCAGCAGAAATAAACATGTTTCTGCAAGTTTGGTCAACCCCATGTAAGTTATGGGGCAGTAACAGCACACTTTTCAAAACGTGTTTTTCAGCCCGAGATAAACACGTTTTTTCAGACAGCTGTATCCCTATGTAACTGCAAGGCTCAGAAGAGCCAACACACTCAGGTCTTAACCCCAGTGTGCTGAAAGTGTCAAAACATGTTTTTCAGCAGAAATAAACATGTTTCTGCAAGTTTGGTCAACCCCATGTAAGTTATGGGTCAGTAATAGCTCACTTTTCAAAACGTGTTTTTCAGCCCGAAATAAACGCGTTTTTTCAGACAGCTGTATCCCTATGTAACTGCAAGGCTCAGAAGAGCCCACACACTCAGGTCTTAACCCCAGTGTGCTGAAAGTGTCAAAACATGTTTTTCAGCAGAAATAAACATGTTTCTGCAAGTTTGGTCAACCCCATGTAAGTTATGGGGCAGTAACAGCACACTTTTCAAAACGTGTTTTTCAGCCCGAGATAAACACGTTTTTTCAGACAGCTGTATCCCTATGTAACTGCAAGGCTCAGAAGAGCCCACACACTCAGGTCTTAACCCCAGTGTGCTGACAGTGTCAAAACATGTTTTTCAGCAGAAATAAACATGTTTCTGCAAGTTTGGTCAACCCCATGTATCTTATGGGGCAGTAACAGGTCACTTTTCAAAACGTGTTTTTCAGCCCGAAATAAACACGTTTTTTCAGACAGCTGTATCCCTATGTAACTGCAAGGCTCAGAAGAGCCCACACACTCAGGTCTTAACCCCAGTGTGCTGAAAGTGTCAAAACATGTTTTTCAGCAGAAATAAACATGTTTCTGCAAGTTTGGTCAACCCCATGTAACTTATGGGGCAGTATCAGCTCACTTTTCAAAACGTGTTTTTCAGCCCGAAATAAACGCGTTTTTTCAAACAGCTGTATCCCTATGTAACTGCAAGGCTCAGAAGAGCCCACACACTCAGGTCTTAACCCCAGTGTGCTGAAAGTGTCAAAACATGTTTTTCAGCAGAAATAAACATGTTTCTGCAAGTTTGGTCAACCCCATGTAACTTATGGGGCAGTAACAGGTCACTTTTCAAAACGTGTTTTTCAGCCCGAAATAAACACGTTTTTTCAGACAGCTGTATCCCTATGTAACTGCAAGGCTCAGAAGAGCCCACACACTCAGGTCTTAACCCCAGTGTGCTGACAGTGTCAAAACATGTTTTTCAGAAGAAATAAACATGTTTCTGCAAGTTTGGTCAACCCCATGTAAGTTATGGGGCAGAAATAGCACACTTTTCAAAACGTGTTTTTCAGCCCGAGATAAACACGTTTTTTCAGACAGCTGTATCCCTATGTAACTGCAAGGCTCAGAAGAGCCCACACACTCAGGTCTTAACCCCAGTGTGCTGAAAGTGTCAAAACATGTTTTTCAGCAGAAATAAACATGTTTCTGCAAGTTTGGTCAACCCCATGTAACTTATGGGGCAGTAACAGCTCACTTTTCAAAACGTGTTTTTCAGCCCGAAATAAACGCGTTTTTTCAAACAGCTGTATCCCTATGTAACTGCAAGGCTCAGAAGAGCCCACACACTCAGGTCTTAACCCCAGTGTGCTGAAAGTGTCAAAACATGTTTTTCAGCAGAAATAAACATGTTTCTGCAAGTTTGGTCAACCCCATGTAACTTATGGGGCAGTAACAGGTCACTTTTCAAAACGTGTTTTTCAGCCCGAAATAAACACGTTTTTTCAGACAGCTGTATCCCTATGTAACTGCAAGGCTCAGAAGAGCCCACACACTCAGGTCTTAACCCCAGTGTGCTGAAAGTGTCAAAACATGTTTTTCAGCAGAAATAAACATGTTTCTGCAAGTTTGGTCAACCCCATGTAAGTTATGGGTCAGTAACAGCTCACTTTTCAAAACGTGTTTTTCAGCCCGAAATAAACGCGTTTTTTCAGACAGCTGTATCCCTATGTAACTGCAAGGCTCAGAAGAGCCCACACACTCAGGTCTTAACCCCAGTGTGCTGAAAGTGTCAAAACATGTTTTTCAGCAGAAATAAACATGTTTCTGCAAGTTTGGTCAACCCCATGTAAGTTATGGGGCAGTAACAGCACACTTTTCAAAACGTGTTTTTCAGCCCGAGATAAACACGTTTTTTCAGACAGCTGTATCCCTATGTAACTGCAAGGCTCAGAAGAGCCAACACACTCAGGTCTTAACCCCAGTGTGCTGAAAGTGTCAAAACATGTTTTTCAGCAGAAATAAACATGTTTCTGCAAGTTTGGTCAACCCCATGTAAGTTATGGGTCAGTAACAGCTCACTTTTCAAAACGTGTTTTTCAGCCCGAAATAAACGCGTTTTTTCAGACAGCTGTATCCCTATGTAACTGCAAGGCTCAGAAGAGCCCACACACTCAGGTCTTAACCCCAGTGTGCTGACAGTGTCAAAACATGTTTTTCAGAAGAAATAAACATGTTTCTGCAAGTTTGGTCAACCCCATGTAAGTTATGGGGCAGTAACAGAACACTTTTCAAAACGTGTTTTTCAGCCCGAGATAAACACGTTTTTTCAGACAGCTGTATCCCTATGTAACTGCAAGGCTCAGAAGAGCCCACACACTCAGGTCTTAACCCCAGTGTGCTGACAGTGTCAAAACATGTTTTTCAGCAGAAATAAACATGTTTCTGCAAGTTTGGTCAACCCCATGTATCTTATGGGGCAGTAACAGCTCACTTTTCAAAACGTGTTTTTCAGCCCGAAATAAACGCGTTTTTTCAAACAGCTGTATCCCTATGTAACTGCAAGGCTCAGAAGAGCCCACACACTCAGGTCTTAACCCCAGTGTGCTGAAAGTGTCAAAACATGTTTTTCAGCAGAAATAAACATGTTTCTGCAAGTTTGGTCAACCCCATGTAACTTATGGGGCAGTAACAGGTCACTTTTCAAAACGTGTTTTTCAGCCCGAAATAAACACGTTTTTTCAGACAGCTGTATCCCTATGTAACTGCAAGGCTCAGAAGAGCCCACACACTCAGGTCTTAACCCCAGTGTGCTGAAAGTGTCAAAACATGTTTTTCAGCAGAAATAAACATGTTTCTGCAAGGTTGGTCAACCCCATGTAACTTATGGGGCATTAACAGCTCACTTTTCAAAACGTGTTTTTCAGCCCGAAATAAACGCGTTTTTTCAGACAGCTGTATCCCTATGTAACTGCAAGGCTCAGAAGAGCCCACACAATCAGGTCTTAACCCCAGTGTGCTGAAAGTGTCAAAACATGTTTTTCAGCAGAAATAAACATGTTTCTGCAAGTTTGGTCAACCCCATGTAAGTTATGGGTCAGTAACAGCTCACTTTTCAAAACGTGTTTTTCAGCCCGAAATAAACGCGTTTTTTCAGACAGCTGTATCCCTATGAAACTGCAAGGCTCAGAAGAGCCCACACACTCAGGTCTTAACCCCAGTGTGCTGAAAGTGTCAAAACATGTTTTTCAGCAGAAATAAACATGTTTCTGCAAGTTTGGTCAACCCCATGTAAGTTATGGGGCAGTAACAGCACACTTTTCAAAACGTGTTTTTCAGCCCGAGATAAACACGTTTTTTCAGACAGCTGTATCCCTATGTAACTGCAAGGCTCAGAAGAGCCAACACACTCAGGTCTTAACCCCAGTGTGCTGAAAGTGTCAAAACATGTTTTTCAGCAGAAATAAACATGTTTCTGCAAGTTTGGTCAACCCCATGTAAGTTATGGGGCAGTAACAGCACACTTTTCAAAACGTGTTTTTCAGCCCGAGATAAACACGTTTTTTTCAGACAGCTGTATCCCTATGTAACTGCAAGGCTCAGAAGAGCCAACACACTCAGGTCTTAACCCCAGTGTGCTGAAAGTGTCAAAACATGTTTTTCAGCAGAAATAAACATGTTTCTGCAAGTTTGGTCAACCCCATGTAAGTTATGGGTCAGTAATAGCTCACTTTTCAAAACGTGTTTTTCAGCCCGAAATAAACGCGTTTTTTCAGACAGCTGTATCCCTATGTAACTGCAAGGCTCAGAAGAGCCCACACACTCAGGTCTTAACCCCAGTGTGCTGAAAGTGTCAAAACATGTTTTTCAGCAGAAATAAACATGTTTCTGCAAGTTTGGTCAACCCCATGTAAGTTATGGGGCATTAACAGCACACTTTTCAAAACGTGTTTTTCAGCCCGAAATAAACGCGTTTTTTCAGACAGCTGTATCCCTATGTAACTGCAAGGCTCAGAAGAGCCCACACAATCAGGTCTTAACCCCAGTGTGCTGAAAGTGTCAAAACATGTTTTTCAGCAGAAATAAACATGTTTCTGCAAGTTTGGTCAACCCAATGTAAGTTATGGGGCAGTAACAGCACACTTTTCAAAACGTGTTTTTCAGCCCGAGATAAACACGTTTTTTCAGACAGCTGTATCCCTATGTAACTGCAAGGCTCAGAAGAGCCCACACACTCAGGTCTTAACCCCAGTGTGCTGAAAGTGTCAAAACATGTTTTTCAGCAGAAATAAACATGTTTCTGCAAGTTTGGTCAACCCCATGTAACTTATGGGGCAGTAACAGCTCACTTTTCAAAACGTGTTTTTCAGCCCGAAATAAACGCGTTTTTTCAAACAGCTGTATCCCTATGTAACTGCAAGGCTCAGAAGAGCCCACACACTCAGGTCTTAACCCCAGTGTGCTGAAAGTGTCAAAACATGTTTTTCAGCAGAAATAAACATGTTTCTGCAAGTTTGGTCAACCCCATGTAACTTATGGGGCAGTAACAGGTCACTTTTCAAAACGTGTTTTTCAGCCCGAAATAAACACGTTTTTTCAGACAGCTGTATCCCTATGTAACTGCAAGGCTCAGAAGAGCCCACACACTCAGGTCTTAACCCCAGTGTGCTGACAGTGTCAAAACATGTTTTTCAGAAGAAATAAACATGTTTCTGCAAGTTTGGTCAACCCCATGTAAGTTATGGGGCAGTAACAGCACACTTTTCAAAACGTGTTTTTCAGCCCGAGATAAACACGTTTTTTCAGACAGCTGTATCCCTATGTAACTGCAAGGCTCAGAAGAGCCCACACACTCAGGTCTTAACCCCAGTGTGCTGAAAGTGTCAAAACATGTTTTTCAGCAGAAATAAACATGTTTCTGCAAGTTTGGTCAACCCCATGTAACTTATGGGGCAGTAACAGCTCACTTTTCAAAACGTGTTTTTCAGCCCGAAATAAACGCGTTTTTTCAAACAGCTGTATCCCTATGTAACTGCAAGGCTCAGAAGAGCCCACACACTCAGGTCTTAACCCCAGTGTGCTGAAAGTGTCAAAACATGTTTTTCAGCAGAAATAAACATGTTTCTGCAAGTTTGGTCAACCCCATGTAACTTATGGGGCAGTAACAGGTCACTTTTCAAAACGTGTTTTTCAGCCCGAAATAAACACCTTTTTTCAGACAGCTGTATCCCTATGTAACTGCAAGGCTCAGAAGAGCCCACACACTCAGGTCTTAACCCCAGTGTGCTGAAAGTGTCAAAACATGTTTTTCAGCAGAAATAAACATGTTTCTGCAAGGTTGGTCAACCCCATGTAACTTATGGGGCATTAACAGCTCACTTTTCAAAACGTGTTTTTCAGCCCGAAATAAACATGTTTCTGCAAGTTTGGTCAACCCCATGTAAGTTATGGGTCAGTAATAGCTCACTTTTCAAAACGTGTTTTTCAGCCCGAAATAAACGCGTTTTTTCAGACAGCTGTATCCCTATGTAACTGCAAGGCTCAGAAGAGCCCACACACTCAGGTCTTAACCCCAGTGTGCTGAAAGTGTCAAAACATGTTTTTCAGCAGAAATAAACATGTTTCTGCAAGTTTGGTCAACCCCATGTAAGTTATGGGGCAGTAACAGCACACTTTTCAAAACGTGTTTTTCAGCCCGAGATAAACACGTTTTTTCAGACAGCTGTATCCCTATGTAACTGCAAGGCTCAGAAGAGCCAACACACTCAGGTCTTAACCCCAGTGTGCTGAAAGTGTCAAAACATGTTTTTCAGCAGAAATAAACATGTTTCTGCAAGTTTGGTCAACCCCATGTAAGTTATGGGTCAGTAACAGCTCACTTTTCAAAACGTGTTTTTCAGCCCGAAATAAACGCGTTTTTTCAGACAGCTGTATCCCTATGTAACTGCAAGGCTCAGAAGAGCCCACACACTCAGGTCTTAACCCCAGTGTGCTGACAGTGTCAAAACATGTTTTTCAGCAGAAATAAACATGTTTCTGCAAGTTTGGTCAACCCCATGTAACTTATGGGGCAGTAACAGCTCACTTTTCAAAACGTGTTTTATAGCCCTAAATAAACGCGTTTTTTCTGACAGCTGTATCCCTATGTAACTGCAAGGCTCAGAAGAGCCCACACACTCAGGTCTTAAGCCCAGTGTGCTGACAGTGTCAAAACATGTTTTTCAGAAGAAATAAACATGTTTCTGCAAGTTTGGTCAACCCCATGTAAGTTATGGGGCAGTAACAGCACACTTTTCAAAACGTGTTTTTCAGCCCGAGATAAACACGTTTTTTCAGACAGCTGTATCCCTATGTAACTGCAAGGCTCAGAAGAGCCAACACACTCAGGTCTTAACCCCAGTGTGCTGAAAGTGTCAAAACATGTTTTTCAGCAGAAATAAACATGTTTCTGCAAGTTTGGTCAACCCCATGTAAGTTATGGGTCAGTAACAGCTCACTTTTCAAAACGTGTTTTTCAGCCCGAAATAAACGCGTTTTTTCAGACAGCTGTATCCCTATGTAACTGCAAGGCTCAGAAGAGCCCACACACTCAGGTCTTAACCCCAGTGTGCTGAAAGTGTCAAAACATGTTTTTCAGCAGAAATAAACATGTTTCTGCAAGTTTGGTCAAACCCATGTAAGTTATGGGGCAGTAACAGCTCACTTTTCAAAACGTGTTTTTCAGCCCGAAATAAACGCGTTTTTTCAGACAGCTGTATCCCTATGTAACTGCAAGGCTCAGAAGAGCCCACACACTCAGGTCTTAACCCCAGTGTGCTGACAGTGTCAAAACATGTTTTTCAGAAGAAATAAACATGTTTCTGCAAGTTTGGTCAACCCCATGTAAGTTATGGTGCAGTAACAGCACACTTTTCAAAACGTGTTTTTCAGCCCGAGATAAACACGTTTTTTCAGACAGCTGTATCCCTATGTAACTGCAAGGCTCAGAAGAGCCCACACACTCAGGTCTTAACCCCAGTGTGCTGACAGTGTCAAAACATGTTTTTCAGCAGAAATAAACATGTTTCTGCAAGTTTGGTCAACCCCATGTATCTTATGGGGCAGTAACAGGTCACTTTTCAAAACGTGTTTTTCAGCCCGAAATAAACACGTTTTTTCAGACAGCTGTATCCCTATGTAACTGCAAGGCTCAGAAGAGCCCACACACTCAGGTCTTAACCCCAGTGTGCTGACAGTGTCAAAACATGTTTTTCAGAAGAAATAAACATGTTTCTGCAAGTTTGGTCAACCCCATGTAAGTTATGGGGCAGAAATAGCACACTTTTCAAAACGTGTTTTTCAGCCCGAGATAAACACGTTTTTTCAGACAGCTGTATCCCTATGTAACTGCAAGGCTCAGAAGAGCCAACACACTCAGGTCTTAACCCCAGTGTGCTGAAAGTGTCAAAACATGTTTTTCAGCAGAAATAAACATGTTTCTGCAAGTTTGGTCAACCCCATGTAAGTTATGGGGCAGTAACAGCACACTTTTCAAAACGTGTTTTTCAGCCCGAGATAAACACGTTTTTTCAGACAGCTGTATCCCTATGTAACTGCAAGGCTCAGAAGAGCCAACACACTCAGGTCTTAACCCCAGTGTGCTGAAAGTGTCAAAACATGTTTTTCAGCAGAAATAAACATGTTTCTGCAAGTTTGGTCAACCCCATGTAAGTTATGGGTCAGTAATAGCTCACTTTTCAAAACGTGTTTTTCAGCCCGAAATAAACGCGTTTTTTCAGACAGCTGTATCCCTATGTAACTGCAAGGCTCAGAAGAGCCCACACACTCAGGTCTTAACCCCAGTGTGCTGAAAGTGTCAAAACATGTTTTTCAGCAGAAATAAACATGTTTCTGCAAGTTTGGTCAACCCCATGTAAGTTATGGGACAGTAACAGCACACTTTTCAAAACGTGTTTTTCAGCCCGAGATAAACACGTTTTTTCAGACAGCTGTATCCCTATGTAACTGCAAGGCTCAGAAGAGCCCACACACTCAGGTCTTAACCCCAGTGTGCTGACAGTGTCAAAACATGTTTTTCAGCAGAAATAAACATGTTTCTGCAAGTTTGGTCAACCCCATGTATCTTATGGGGCAGTAACAGGTCACTTTTCAAAACGTGTTTTTCAGCCCGAAATAAACACGTTTTTTCAGACAGCTGTATCCCTATGTAACTGCAAGGCTCAGAAGAGCCCACACACTCAGGTCTTAACCCCAGTGTGCTGAAAGTGTCAAAACATGTTTTTCAGCAGAAATAAACATGTTTCTGCAAGTTTGGTCAACCCCATGTAACTTATGGGGCAGTAACAGCTCACTTTTCAAAACGTGTTTTTCAGCCCGAAATAAACGCGTTTTTTCAAACAGCTGTATCCCTATGTAACTGCAAGGCTCAGAAGAGCCCACACACTCAGGTCTTAACCCCAGTGTGCTGAAAGTGTCAAAACATGTTTTTCAGCAGAAATAAACATGTTTCTGCAAGTTTGGTCAACCCCATGTAACTTATGGGGCAGTAACAGGTCACTTTTCAAAACGTGTTTTTCAGCCCGAAATAAACACGTTTTTTCAGACAGCTGTATCCCTATGTAACTGCAAGGCTCAGAAGAGCCCACACACTCAGGTCTTAACCCCAGTGTGCTGAAAGTGTCAAAACATGTTTTTCAGCAGAAATAAACATGTTTCTGCAAGTTTGGTCAACCCCATGTAAGTTATGGGGTAGTAACAACACACTTTTCAAAACATGTTTTTCAGCCCGAAATAAACGCGTTTTTTCAGACAGCTGTATCCCTATGTAACTGCAAGGCTCAGAAGAGCCCACACACTCAGGTCTTAACCCCAGTGTGCTGACAGTGTCAAAACATGTTTTTCAGCAGAAATAAACATGTTTCTGCAAGTTTGGTCAACCCCATGTAACTTATGGGGCAGTAACAGCTCACTTTTCAAAACGTGTTTTTCAGCCCGAAATAAACGCGTTTTTTCTGACAGCTGTATCCCTATGTAACTGCAAGGCTCAGAAGAGCCCACACACTCAGGTCTTAACCCCAGTGTGCTGACAGTGTCAAAACATGTTTTTCAGAAGAAATAAACATGTTTCTGCAAGTTTGGTCAACCCCATGTAAGTTATGGGGCAGTAACAGCACACTTTTCAAAACGTGTTTTTCAGCCCGAGATAAACACGTTTTTTCAGACAGCTGTATCCCTATGTAACTGCAAGGCTCAGAAGAGCCCACACACTCAGGTCTTAACCCCAGTGTGCTGAAAGTGTCAAAACATGTTTTTCAGCAGAAATAAACATGTTTCTGCAAGTTTGGTCAACCCCATGTAACTTATGGGGCAGTAACAGCTCACTTTTCAAAACGTGTTTTTCAGCCCGAAATAAACGCGTTTTTTCAGACAGCTGTATCCCTATGTAACTGCAAGGCTCAGAAGAGCCCACACACTCAGGTCTTAACCCCACTGTGCAGAAAGTGTCAAAACATGTTTTTCAGCAGAAATAAACATGTTTCTGCAAGTTTTGTCAACCCCATGTAAGTTATGGGGTAGTAACAACACACTTTTCAAAACATGTTTTTCAGCCCGAAATAAACGCGTTTTTTCAGACAGCTGTATCCCTATGTAACTGCAAGGCTCAGAAGAGCCCACACACTCAGGTCTTAACCCCAGTGTGCTGACAGTGTCAAAACATGTTTTTCAGCAGAAATAAACATGTTTCTGCAAGTTTGGTCAACCCCATGTAACTTATGGGGCAGTAACAGCTCACTTTTCAAAACGTGTTTTTCAGCCCGAAATAAACGCGTTTTTTCAGACAGCTGTATCCCTATGTAACTGCAAGGCTCAGAAGAGCCCACACAATCAGGTCTTAACCCCAGTGTGCTGAAAGTGTCAAAACATGTTTTTCAGAAGAAATAAACATGTTTCTGCAAGTTTGGTCAACCCCATGTAAGTTATGGGGCAGTAACAGCACACTTTTCAAAACGTGTTTTTCAGCCCGAGATAAACACGTTTTTTCAGACAGCTGTATCCCTATGTAACTGCAAGGCTCAGAAGAGCCCACACACTCAGGTCTTAACCCCAGTGTGCTGAAAGTGTCAAAACATGTTTTTCAGCAGAAATAAACATGTTTCTGCAAGTTTGGTCAACCCCATGTAACTTATGGGGCAGTAACAGCTCACTTTTCAAAACGTGTTTTTCAGCCCGAAATAAACGCGTTTTTTCAAACAGCTGTATCCCTATGTAACTGCAAGGCTCAGAAGAGCCCACACACTCAGGTCTTAACCCCAGTGTGCTGAAAGTGTCAAAACATGTTTTTCAGCAGAAATAAACATGTTTCTGCAAGTTTGGTCAACCCCATGTAACTTATGGGGCAGTAACAGGTCACTTTTCAAAACGTGTTTTTCAGCCCGAAATAAACGCGTTTTTTCAGACAGCTGTATCCCTATGTAACTGCAAGGCTCAGAAGAGCCCACACAATCAGGTCTTAACCCCAGTGTGCTGAAAGTGTCAAAACATGTTTTTCAGCAGAAATAAACATGTTTCTGCAAGTTTGGTCAACCCCATGTAAGTTATGGGTCAGTAACAGCTCACTTTTCAAAACGTGTTTTTCAGCCCGAAATAAACGCGTTTTTTCAGACAGCTGTATCCCTATGTAACTGCAAGGCTCAGAAGAGCCCACAAACTCAGGTCTTAACCCCAGTGTGCTGAAAGTGTCAAAACATGTTTTTCAGCAGAAATAAACATGTTTCTGCAAGTTTGGTCAACCCCATGTAACTTATGGGGCAGTAACAGCTCACTTTTCAAAACGTGTTTTTCAGCCCGAAATAAACGCGTTTTTTCAGACAGCTGTATCCCTATGTAACTGCAAGGCTCAGAAGAGCCCACACACTCAGGTCTTAACCCCAGTGTGCTGAAAGTGTCAAAACATGTTTTTCAGCAGAAATAAACATGTTTCTGCAAGTTTGGTCAACCCCATGTAAGTTATGGGTCAGTAACAGCTCACTTTTCAAAACGTGTTTTTCAGCCCGAAATAAACGCGTTTTTTCAGACAGCTGTATCCCTATGTAACTGCAAGGCTCAGAAGAGCCCACACACTCAGGTCTTAACCCCAGTGTGCTGACAGTGTCAAAACATGTTTTTCAGCAGAAATAAACATGTTTCTGCAAGTTTGGTCAACCCCATGTAACTTATGGGGCAGTAACAGCTCACTTTTCAAAACGTGTTTTATAGCCCTAAATAAACGCGTTTTTTCTGACAGCTGTATCCCTATGTAACTGCAAGGCTCAGAAGAGCCCACACACTCAGGTCTTAAGCCCAGTGTGCTGACAGTGTCAAAACATGTTTTTCAGAAGAAATAAACATGTTTCTGCAAGTTTGGTCAACCCCATGTAAGTTATGGGGCAGTAACAGCACACTTTTCAAAACGTGTTTTTCAGCCCGAGATAAACACGTTTTTTCAGACAGCTGTATCCCTATGTAACTGCAAGGCTCAGAAGAGCCAACACACTCAGGTCTTAACCCCAGTGTGCTGAAAGTGTCAAAACATGTTTTTCAGCAGAAATAAACATGTTTCTGCAAGTTTGGTCAACCCCATGTAAGTTATGGGTCAGTAACAGCTCACTTTTCAAAACGTGTTTTTCAGCCCGAAATAAACGCGTTTTTTCAGACAGCTGTATCCCTATGTAACTGCAAGGCTCAGAAGAGCCCACACACTCAGGTCTTAACCCCAGTGTGCTGAAAGTGTCAAAACATGTTTTTCAGCAGAAATAAACATGTTTCTGCAAGTTTGGTCAAACCCATGTAAGTTATGGGGCAGTAACAGCACACTTTTCAAAACGTGTTTTTCAGCCCGAGATAAACACGTTTTTTCAGACAGCTGTATCCCTATGTAACTGCAAGGCTCAGAAGAGCCAACACACTCAGGTCTTAACCCCAGTGTGCTGAAAGTGTCAAAACATGTTTTTCAGCAGAAATAAACATGTTTCTGCAGGTTTGGTCAACCCCATGTAAGTTATGGGTCAGTAACAGCTCACTTTTCAAAACGTGTTTTTCAGCCCGAAATAAACGCGTTTTTTCAGACAGCTGTATCCCTATGTAACTGCAAGGCTCAGAAGAGCCCACACACTCAGGTCTTAACCCCAGTGTGCTGACAGTGTCAAAACATGTTTTTCAGAAGAAATAAACATGTTTCTGCAAGTTTGGTCAACCCCATGTAAGTTATGGGGCAGTAACAGCACACTTTTCAAAACGTGTTTTTCAGCCCGAGATAAACACGTTTTTTCAGACAGCTGTATCCCTATGTAACTGCAAGGCTCAGAAGAGCCCACACACTCAGGTCTTAACCCCAGTGTGCTGACAGTGTCAAAACATGTTTTTCAGCAGAAATAAACATGTTTCTGCAAGTTTGGTCAACCCCATGTATCTTATGGGGCAGTAACAGGTCACTTTTCAAAACGTGTTTTTCAGCCCGAAATAAACACGTTTTTTCAGACAGCTGTATCCCTATGTAACTGCAAGGCTCAGAAGAGCCCACACACTCAGGTCTTAACCCCAGTGTGCTGACAGTGTCAAAACATGTTTTTCAGAAGAAATAAACATGTTTCTGCAATTTTGGTCAACCCCATGTAAGTTATGGGGCAGAAATAGCACACTTTTCAAAACGTGTTTTTCAGCCCGAGATAAACACGTTTTTTCAGACAGCTGTATCCCTATGTAACTGCAAGGCTCAGAAGAGCCCACACACTCAGGTCTTAACCCCAGTGTGCTGAAAGTGTCAAAACATGTTTTTCAGCAGAAATAAACATGTTTCTGCAAGTTTGGTCAACCCCATGTAACTTATGGGGCAGTAACAGCTCACTTTTCAAAACGTGTTTTTCAGCCCGAAATAAACGCGTTTTTTCAAACAGCTGTATCCCTATGTAACTGCAAGGCTCAGAAGAGCCCACACACTCAGGTCTTAACCCCAGTGTGCTGAAAGTGTCAAAACATGTTTTTCAGCAGAAATAAACATGTTTCTGCAAGTTTGGTCAACCCCATGTAACTTATGGGGCAGTAACAGGTCACTTTTCAAAACGTGTTTTTCAGCCCGAAATAAACACGTTTTTTCAGACAGCTGTATCCCTATGTAACTGCAAGGCTCAGAAGAGCCGACACACTCAGGTCTTAACCCCAGTGTGCTGAAAGTGTCAAAACATGTTTTTCAGCAGAAATAAACATGTTTCTGCAAGTTTGGTCAACCCCATGTAAGTTATGGGGCATTAACAGCTCACTTTTCAAAACGTGTTTTTCAGCCCGAAATAAACGCGTTTTTTCAGACAGCTGTATCCCTATGTAACTGCAAGGCTCAGAAGAGCCCACACAATCAGGTCTTAACCCCAGTGTGCTGAAAGTGTCAAAACATGTTTTTCAGCAGAAATAAACATGTTTCTGCAAGTTTGGTCAACCCCATGTAAGTTATGGGGCAGTAACAGCACACTTTTCAAAACGTGTTTTTCAGCCCGAGATAAACACGTTTTTTCAGACAGCTGTATCCCTATGTAACTGCAAGGCTCAGAAGAGCCAACACACTCAGGTCTTAACCCCAGTGTGCTGAAAGTGTCAAAACATGTTTTTCAGCAGAAATAAACATGTTTCTGCAAGTTTGGTCAACCCCATGTAAGTTATGGGGCAGTAACAGCACACTTTTCAAAACGTGTTTTTCAGCCCGAGATAAACACGTTTTTTCAGACAGCTGTATCCCTATGTAACTGCAAGGCTCAGAAGAGCCAACACACTCAGGTCTTAACCCCAGTGTGCTGAAAGTGTCAAAACATGTTTTTCAGCAGAAATAAACATGTTTCTGCAAGTTTGGTCAACCCCATGTAAGTTATGGGTCAGTAATAGCTCACTTTTCAAAACGTGTTTTTCAGCCCGAAATAATCGCGTTTTTTCAGACAGCTGTATCCCTATGTAACTGCAAGGCTCAGAAGAGCCCACACACTCAGGTCTTAACCCCAGTGTGCTGAAAGTGTCAAAACATGTTTTTCAGCAGAAATAAACATGTTTCTGCAAGTTTGGTCAACCCCATGTAAGTTATGGGACAGTAACAGCACACTTTTCAAAACGTGTTTTTCAGCCCGAGATAAACACGTTTTTTCAGACAGCTGTATCCCTATGTAACTGCAAGGCTCAGAAGAGCCCACACACTCAGGTCTTAACCCCAGTGTGCTGACAGTGTCAAAACATGTTTTTCAGCAGAAATAAACATGTTTCTGCAAGTTTGGTCAACCCCATGTATCTTATGGGGCAGTAACAGGTCACTTTTCAAAACGTGTTTTTCAGCCCGAAATAAACACGTTTTTTCAGACAGCTGTATCCCTATGTAACTGCAAGGCTCAGAAGAGCCCACACACTCAGGTCTTAACCCCAGTGTGCTGAAAGTGTCAAAACATGTTTTTCAGCAGAAATAAACATGTTTCTGCAAGTTTGGTCAACCCCATGTAACTTATGGGGCAGTAACAGCTCACTTTTCAAAACGTGTTTTTCAGCCCGAAATAAACGCGTTTTTTCAAACAGCTGTATCCCTATGTAACTGCAAGGCTCAGAAGAGCCCACACACTCAGGTCTTAACCCCAGTGTGCTGAAAGTGTCAAAACATGTTTTTCAGCAGAAATAAACATGTTTCTGCAAGTTTGGTCAACCCCATGTAACTTATGGGGCAGTAACAGGTCACTTTTCAAAACGTGTTTTTCAGCCCGAAATAAACACGTTTTTTCAGACAGCTGTATCCCTATGTAATTGCAAGGCTCAGAAGAGCCCACACACTCAGGTCTTAACCCCAGTGTGCTGAAAGTGTCAAAACATGTTTTTCAGCAGAAATAAACATGTTTCTGCAAGTTTGGTCAACCCCATGTAACTTATGGGGCATTAACAGCTCACTTTTCAAAACGTGTTTTTCAGCCCGAAATAAACGCGTTTTTTCAGACAGCTGTATCCCTATGTAACTGCAAGGCTCAGAAGAGCCCACACAATCAGGTCTTAACCCCAGTGTGCTGAAAGTGTCAAAACATGTTTTTCAGCAGAAATAAACATGTTTCTGCAAGTTTGGTCAACCCCATGTAAGTTATGGGTCAGTAACAGCTCACTTTTCAAAACGTGTTTTTCAGCCCGAAATAAACGCGTTTTTTCAGACAGCTGTATCCCTATGTAACTGCAAGGCTCAGAAGAGCCCACAAACTCAGGTCTTAACCCCAGTGTGCTGAACGTGTCAAAACATGTTTTTCAGCAGAAATAAACATGTTTCTGCAAGTTTGGTCAACCCCATGTAACTTATGGGGCAGTAACAGCTCACTTTTCAAAACGTGTTTTTCAGCCCGAAATAAACGCGTTTTTTCAGACAGCTGTATCCCTATGTAACTGCAAGGCTCAGAAGAGCCCACACACTCAGGTCTTAACCCCAGTGTGCTGAAAGTGTCAAAACATGTTTTTCAGCAGAAATAAACATGTTTCTGCAAGTTTGGTCAACCCCATGTAAGTTATGGGTCAGTAACAGCTCACTTTTCAAAACGTGTTTTTCAGCCCGAAATAAACGCGTTTTTTCAGACAGCTGTATCCCTATGTAACTGCAAGGCTCAGAAGAGCCCACACACTCAGGTCTTAACCCCAGTGTGCTGACAGTGTCAAAACATGTTTTTCAGCAGAAATAAACATGTTTCTGCAAGTTTGGTCAACCCCATGTAACTTATGGGGCAGTAACAGCTCACTTTTCAAAACGTGTTTTATAGCCCTAAATAAACGCGTTTTTTCTGACAGCTGTATCCCTATGTAACTGCAAGGCTCAGAAGAGCCCACACACTCAGGTCTTAAGCCCAGTGTGCTGACAGTGTCAAAACATGTTTTTCAGAAGAAATAAACATGTTTCTGCAAGTTTGGTCAACCCCATGTAAGTTATGGGGCAGTAACAGCACACTTTTCAAAACGTGTTTTTCAGCCCGAGATAAACACGTTTTTTCAGACAGCTGTATCCCTATGTAACTGCAAGGCTCAGAAGAGCCAACACACTCAGGTCTTAACCCCAGTGTGCTGAAAGTGTCAAAACATGTTTTTCAGCAGAAATAAACATGTTTCTGCAAGTTTGGTCAACCCCATGTAAGTTATGGGTCAGTAACAGCTCACTTTTCAAAACGTGTTTTTCAGCCCGAAATAAACGCGTTTTTTCAGACAGCTGTATCCCTATGTAACTGCAAGGCTCAGAAGAGCCCACACACTCAGGTCTTAACCCCAGTGTGCTGAAAGTGTCAAAACATGTTTTTCAGCAGAAATAAACATGTTTCTGCAAGTTTGGTCAACCCCATGTAAGTTATGGGTCAGTAACAGCTCACTTTTCAAAACGTGTTTTTCAGCCCGAAATAAACGCGTTTTTTCAGACAGCTGTATCCCTATGTAACTGCAAGGCTCAGAAGAGCCCACACACTCAGGTCTTAACCCCAGTGTGCTGACAGTGTCAAAACATGTTTTTCAGCAGAAATAAACATGTTTCTGCAAGTTTGGTCAACCCCATGTATCTTATGGGGCAGTAACAGGTCACTTTTCAAAACGTGTTTTTCAGCCCGAAATAAACACGTTTTTTCAGACAGCTGTATCCCTATGTAACTGCAAGGCTCAGAAGAGCCCACACACTCAGGTCTTAACCCCAGTGTGCTGACAGTGTCAAAACATGTTTTTCAGAAGAAAAAAACATGTTTCTGCAAGTTTGGTCAACCCCATGTAAGTTATGGGGCAGTAACAGCACACTTTTCAAAACGTGTTTTTCAGCCCGAGATAAACACGTTTTTTCAGACAGCTGTATCCCTATGTAACTGCAAGGCTCAGAAGAGCCCACACACTCAGGTCTTAACCCCAGTGTGCTGAAAGTGTCAAAACATGTTTTTCAGCAGAAATAAACATGTTTCTGCAAGTTTGGTCAACCCCATGTAACTTATGGGGCAGTAACAGCTCACTTTTCAAAACGTGTTTTTCAGCCCGAAATAAACGCGTTTTTTCAGACAGCTGTATCCCTATGTAACTGCAAGGCTCAGAAGAGCCCACACACTCAGGTCTTAACCCCAGTGTGCTGACAGTGTCAAAACATGTTTTTCAGCAGAAATAAACATGTTTCTGCAAGTTTGGTCAACCCCATGTATCTTATGGGGCAGTAACAGGTCACTTTTCAAAACGTGTTTTTCAGCCCGAAATAAACACGTTTTTTCAGACAGCTGTATCCCTATGTAACTGCAAGGCTCAGAAGAGCCCACACACTCAGGTCTTAACCCCAGTGTGCTGACAGTGTCAAAACATGTTTTTCAGAAGAAATAAACATGTTTCTGCAAGTTTGGTCAACCCCATGTAAGTTATGGGGCAGTAACAGCACACTTTTCAAAACGTGTTTTTCAGCCCGAGATAAACACGTTTTTTCAGACAGCTGTATCCCTATGTAACTGCAAGGCTCAGAAGAGCCCACACACTCAGGTCTTAACCCCAGTGTGCTGAAAGTGTCAAAACATGTTTTTCAGCAGAAATAAACATGTTTCTGCAAGTTTGGTCAACCCCATGTAACTTATGGGGCAGTAACAGCTCACTTTTCAAAACGTGTTTTTCAGCCCGAAATAAACGCGTTTTTTCAAACAGCTGTATCCCTATGTAACTGCAAGGCTCAGAAGAGCCCACACACTCAGGTCTTAACCCCAGTGTGCTGAAAGTGTCAAAACATGTTTTTCAGCAGAAATAAACATGTTTCTGCAAGTTTGGTCAACCCCATGTAACTTATGGGGCAGTAACAGGTCACTTTTCAAAACGTGTTTTTCAGCCCGAAATAAACACCTTTTTTCAGACAGCTGTATCCCTATGTAACTGCAAGGCTCAGAAGAGCCCACACACTCAGGTCTTAACCCCAGTGTGCTGAAAGTGTCAAAACATGTTTTTCAGCAGAAATAAACATGTTTCTGCAAGGTTGGTCAACCCCATGTAACTTATGGGGCATTAACAGCTCACTTTTCAAAACGTGTTTTTCAGCCCGAAATAAACGCGTTTTTTCAGACAGCTGTATCCCTATGTAACTGCAAGGCTCAGAAGAGCCCACACAATCAGGTCTTAACCCCAGTGTGCTGAAAGTGTCAAAACATGTTTTTCAGCAGAAATAAACATGTTTCTGCAAGTTTGGTCAACCCCATGTAAGTTATGGGTCAGTAACAGCTCACTTTTCAAAACGTGTTTTTCAGCCCGAAATAAACGCGTTTTTTCAGACAGCTGTATCCCTATGTAACTGCAAGGCTCAGAAGAGCCCACACACTCAGGTCTTAACCCCAGTGTGCTGAAAGTGTCAAAACATGTTTTTCAGCAGAAATAAACATGTTTCTGCAAGTTTGGTCAACCCCATGTAAGTTATGGGGCAGTAACAGCACACTTTTCAAAACGTGTTTTTCAGCCCGAGATAAACACGTTTTTTCAGACAGCTGTATCCCTATGTAACTGCAAGGCTCAGAAGAGCCAACACACTCAGGTCTTAACCCCAGTGTGCTGAAAGTGTCAAAACATGTTTTTCAGCAGAAATAAACATGTTTCTGCAAGTTTGGTCAACCCCATGTAAGTTATGGGGCAGTAACAGCACACTTTTCAAAACGTGTTTTTCAGCCCGAGATAAACACGTTTTTTTCAGACAGCTGTATCCCTATGTAACTGCAAGGCTCAGAAGAGCCAACACACTCAGGTCTTAACCCCAGTGTGCTGAAAGTGTCAAAACATGTTTTTCAGCAGAAATAAACATGTTTCTGCAAGTTTGGTCAACCCCATGTAAGTTATGGGTCAGTAATAGCTCACTTTTCAAAACGTGTTTTTCAGCCCGAAATAAACGCGTTTTTTCAGACAGCTGTATCCCTATGTAACTGCAAGGCTCAGAAGAGCCCACACACTCAGGTCTTAACCCCAGTGTGCTGAAAGTGTCAAAACATGTTTTTCAGCAGAAATAAACATGTTTCTGCAAGTTTGGTCAACCCCATGTAACTTATGGGGCAGTAACAGCTCACTTTTCAAAACGTGTTTTTCAGCCCGAAATAAACGCGTTTTTTCAAACAGCTGTATCCCTATGTAACTGCAAGGCTCAGAAGAGCCCACACACTCAGGTCTTAACCCCAGTGTGCTGAAAGTGTCAAAACATGTTTTTCAGCAGAAATAAACATGTTTCTGCAAGTTTGGTCAACCCCATGTAACTTATGGGGCAGTAACAGGTCACTTTTCAAAACGTGTTTTTCAGCCCGAAATAAACACGTTTTTTCAGACAGCTGTATCCCTATGTAACTGCAAGGCTCAGAAGAGCCCACACACTCAGGTCTTAACCCCAGTGTGCTGACAGTGTCAAAACATGTTTTTCAGAAGAAATAAACATGTTTCTGCAAGTTTGGTCAACCCCATGTAAGTTATGGGGCAGTAACAGCACACTTTTCAAAACGTGTTTTTCAGCCCGAGATAAACACGTTTTTTCAGACAGCTGTATCCCTATGTAACTGCAAGGCTCAGAAGAGCCCACACACTCAGGTCTTAACCCCAGTGTGCTGAAAGTGTCAAAACATGTTTTTCAGCAGAAATAAACATGTTTCTGCAAGTTTGGTCAACCCCATGTAACTTATGGGGCAGTAACAGCTCACTTTTCAAAACGTGTTTTTCAGCCCGAAATAAACGCGTTTTTTCAAACAGCTGTATCCCTATGTAACTGCAAGGCTCAGAAGAGCCCACACACTCAGGTCTTAACCCCAGTGTGCTGAAAGTGTCAAAACATGTTTTTCAGCAGAAATAAACATGTTTCTGCAAGTTTGGTCAACCCCATGTAACTTATGGGGCAGTAACAGGTCACTTTTCAAAACGTGTTTTTCAGCCCGAAATAAACACCTTTTTTCAGACAGCTGTATCCCTATGTAACTGCAAGGCTCAGAAGAGCCCACACACTCAGGTCTTAACCCCAGTGTGCTGAAAGTGTCAAAACATGTTTTTCAGCAGAAATAAACATGTTTCTGCAAGGTTGGTCAACCCCATGTAACTTATGGGGCATTAACAGCTCACTTTTCAAAACGTGTTTTTCAGCCCGAAATAAACGCGTTTTTTCAGACAGCTGTATCCCTATGTAACTGCAAGGCTCAGAAGAGCCCACACAATCAGGTCTTAACCCCAGTGTGCTGAAAGTGTCAAAACATGTTTTTCAGCAGAAATAAACATGTTTCTGCAAGTTTGGTCAACCCCATGTAAGTTATGGGTCAGTAACAGCTCACTTTTCAAAACGTGTTTTTCAGCCCGAAATAAACGCGTTTTTACAGACAGCTGTATCCCTATGTAACTGCAAGGCTCAGAAGAGCCCACACACTCAGGTCTTAACCCCAGTGTGCTGAAAGTGTCAAAACATGTTTTTCAGCAGAAATAAACATGTTTCTGCAAGTTTGGTCAACCCCATGTAAGTTATGGGGCAGTAACAGCACACTTTTCAAAACGTGTTTTTCAGCCCGAGATAAACACGTTTTTTCAGACAGCTGTATCCCTATGTAACTGCAAGGCTCAGAAGAGCCAACACACTCAGGTCTTAACCCCAGTGTGCTGAAAGTGTCAAAACATGTTTTTCAGCAGAAATAAACATGTTTCTGCAAGTTTGGTCAACCCCATGTAAGTTATGGGGCAGTAACAGCACACTTTTCAAAACGTGTTTTTCAGCCCGAAATAAACGCGTTTTTTCAGACAGCTGTATCCCTATGTAACTGCAAGGCTCAGAAGAGCCCACACACTCAGGTCTTAACCCCAGTGTGCTGAAAGTGTCAAAACATGTTTTTCAGCAGAAATAAACATGTTTCTGCAAGTTTGGTCAACCCCATGTAAGTTATGGGGCAGTAACAGCACACTTTTCAAAACGTGTTTTTCAGCCCGAGATAAACACGTTTTTTCAGACAGCTGTATCCCTATGTAACTGCAAGGCTCAGAAGAGCCAACACACTCAGGTCTTAACCCCAGTGTGCTGAAAGTGTCAAAACATGTTTTTCAGCAGAAATAAACATGTTTCTGCAAGTTTGGTCAACCCCATGTAAGTTATGGGTCAGTAATAGCTCACTTTTCAAAACGTGTTTTTCAGCCCGAAATAAACGCGTTTTTTCAGACAGCTGTATCCCTATGTAACTGCAAGGCTCAGAAGAGCCCACACACTCAGGTCTTAACCCCAGTGTGCTGAAAGTGTCAAAACATGTTTTTCAGCAGAAATAAACATGTTTCTGCAAGTTTGGTCAACCCCATGTAAGTTATGGGGCAGTAACAGCACACTTTTCAAAACGTGTTTTTCAGCCCGAGATAAACACGTTTTTTCAGACAGCTGTATCCCTATGTAACTGCAAGGCTCAGAAGAGCCCACACACTCAGGTCTTAACCCCAGTGTGCTGACAGTGTCAAAACATGTTTTTCAGCAGAAATAAACATGTTTCTGCAAGTTTGGTCAACCCCATGTATCTTATGGGGCAGTAACAGGTCACTTTTCAAAACGTGTTTTTCAGCCCGAAATAAACACGTTTTTTCAGACAGCTGTATCCCTATGTAACTGCAAGGCTCAGAAGAGCCCACACACTCAGGTCTTAACCCCAGTGTGCTGAAAGTGTCAAAACATGTTTTTCAGCAGAAATAAACATGTTTCTGCAAGTTTGGTCAACCCCATGTAACTTATGGGGCAGTATCAGCTCACTTTTCAAAACGTGTTTTTCAGCCCGAAATAAACGCGTTTTTTCAAACAGCTGTATCCCTATGTAACTGCAAGGCTCAGAAGAGCCCACACACTCAGGTCTTAACCCCAGTGTGCTGAAAGTGTCAAAACATGTTTTTCAGCAGAAATAAACATGTTTCTGCAAGTTTGGTCAACCCCATGTAACTTATGGGGCAGTAACAGGTCACTTTTCAAAACGTGTTTTTCAGCCCGAAATAAACACGTTTTTTCAGACAGCTGTATCCCTATGTAACTGCAAGGCTCAGAAGAGCCCACACACTCAGGTCTTAACCCCAGTGTGCTGACAGTGTCAAAACATGTTTTTCAGAAGAAATAAACATGTTTCTGCAAGTTTGGTCAACCCCATGTAAGTTATGGGGCAGAAATAGCACACTTTTCAAAACGTGTTTTTCAGCCCGAGATAAACACGTTTTTTCAGACAGCTGTATCCCTATGTAACTGCAAGGCTCAGAAGAGCCCACACACTCAGGTCTTAACCCCAGTGTGCTGAAAGTGTCAAAACATGTTTTTCAGCAGAAATAAACATGTTTCTGCAAGTTTGGTCAACCCCATGTAACTTATGGGGCAGTAACAGCTCACTTTTCAAAACGTGTTTTTCAGCCCGAAATAAACGCGTTTTTTCAAACAGCTGTATCCCTATGTAACTGCAAGGCTCAGAAGAGCCCACACACTCAGGTCTTAACCCCAGTGTGCTGAAAGTGTCAAAACATGTTTTTCAGCAGAAATAAACATGTTTCTGCAAGTTTGGTCAACCCCATGTAACTTATGGGGCAGTAACAGGTCACTTTTCAAAACGTGTTTTTCAGCCCGAAATAAACACGTTTTTTCAGACAGCTGTATCCCTATGTAACTGCAAGGCTCAGAAGAGCCCACACACTCAGGTCTTAACCCCAGTGTGCTGAAAGTGTCAAAACATGTTTTTCAGCAGAAATAAACATGTTTCTGCAAGTTTGGTCAACCCCATGTAAGTTATGGGTCAGTAACAGCTCACTTTTCAAAACGTGTTTTTCAGCCCGAAATAAACGCGTTTTTTCAGACAGCTGTATCCCTATGTAACTGCAAGGCTCAGAAGAGCCCACACACTCAGGTCTTAACCCCAGTGTGCTGAAAGTGTCAAAACATGTTTTTCAGCAGAAATAAACATGTTTCTGCAAGTTTGGTCAACCCCATGTAAGTTATGGGGCAGTAACAGCACACTTTTCAAAACGTGTTTTTCAGCCCGAGATAAACACGTTTTTTCAGACAGCTGTATCCCTATGTAACTGCAAGGCTCAGAAGAGCCAACACACTCAGGTCTTAACCCCAGTGTGCTGAAAGTGTCAAAACATGTTTTTCAGCAGAAATAAACATGTTTCTGCAAGTTTGGTCAACCCCATGTAAGTTATGGGTCAGTAACAGCTCACTTTTCAAAACGTGTTTTTCAGCCCGAAATAAACGCGTTTTTTCAGACAGCTGTATCCCTATGTAACTGCAAGGCTCAGAAGAGCCCACACACTCAGGTCTTAACCCCAGTGTGCTGACAGTGTCAAAACATGTTTTTCAGAAGAAATAAACATGTTTCTGCAAGTTTGGTCAACCCCATGTAAGTTATGGGGCAGTAACAGAACACTTTTCAAAACGTGTTTTTCAGCCCGAGATAAACACGTTTTTTCAGACAGCTGTATCCCTATGTAACTGCAAGGCTCAGAAGAGCCCACACACTCAGGTCTTAACCCCAGTGTGCTGACAGTGTCAAAACATGTTTTTCAGCAGAAATAAACATGTTTCTGCAAGTTTGGTCAACCCCATGTATCTTATGGGGCAGTAACAGCTCACTTTTCAAAACGTGTTTTTCAGCCCGAAATAAACGCGTTTTTTCAAACAGCTGTATCCCTATGTAACTGCAAGGCTCAGAAGAGCCCACACACTCAGGTCTTAACCCCAGTGTGCTGAAAGTGTCAAAACATGTTTTTCAGCAGAAATAAACATGTTTCTGCAAGTTTGGTCAACCCCATGTAACTTATGGGGCAGTAACAGGTCACTTTTCAAAACGTGTTTTTCAGCCCGAAATAAACACGTTTTTTCAGACAGCTGTATCCCTATGTAACTGCAAGGCTCAGAAGAGCCCACACACTCAGGTCTTAACCCCAGTGTGCTGAAAGTGTCAAAACATGTTTTTCAGCAGAAATAAACATGTTTCTGCAAGGTTGGTCAACCCCATGTAACTTATGGGGCATTAACAGCTCACTTTTCAAAACGTGTTTTTCAGCCCGAAATAAACGCGTTTTTTCAGACAGCTGTATCCCTATGTAACTGCAAGGCTCAGAAGAGCCCACACAATCAGGTCTTAACCCCAGTGTGCTGAAAGTGTCAAAACATGTTTTTCAGCAGAAATAAACATGTTTCTGCAAGTTTGGTCAACCCCATGTAAGTTATGGGTCAGTAACAGCTCACTTTTCAAAACGTGTTTTTCAGCCCGAAATAAACGCGTTTTTTCAGACAGCTGTATCCCTATGAAACTGCAAGGCTCAGAAGAGCCCACACACTCAGGTCTTAACCCCAGTGTGCTGAAAGTGTCAAAACATGTTTTTCAGCAGAAATAAACATGTTTCTGCAAGTTTGGTCAACCCCATGTAAGTTATGGGGCAGTAACAGCACACTTTTCAAAACGTGTTTTTCAGCCCGAGATAAACACGTTTTTTCAGACAGCTGTATCCCTATGTAACTGCAAGGCTCAGAAGAGCCAACACACTCAGGTCTTAACCCCAGTGTGCTGAAAGTGTCAAAACATGTTTTTCAGCAGAAATAAACATGTTTCTGCAAGTTTGGTCAACCCCATGTAAGTTATGGGGCAGTAACAGCACACTTTTCAAAACGTGTTTTTCAGCCCGAGATAAACACGTTTTTTTCAGACAGCTGTATCCCTATGTAACTGCAAGGCTCAGAAGAGCCAACACACTCAGGTCTTAACCCCAGTGTGCTGAAAGTGTCAAAACATGTTTTTCAGCAGAAATAAACATGTTTCTGCAAGTTTGGTCAACCCCATGTAAGTTATGGGTCAGTAATAGCTCACTTTTCAAAACGTGTTTTTCAGCCCGAAATAAACGCGTTTTTTCAGACAGCTGTATCCCTATGTAACTGCAAGGCTCAGAAGAGCCCACACACTCAGGTCTTAACCCCAGTGTGCTGAAAGTGTCAAAACATGTTTTTCAGCAGAAATAAACATGTTTCTGCAAGTTTGGTCAACCCCATGTAAGTTATGGGGCATTAACAGCACACTTTTCAAAACGTGTTTTTCAGCCCGAAATAAACGCGTTTTTTCAGACAGCTGTATCCCTATGTAACTGCAAGGCTCAGAAGAGCCCACACAATCAGGTCTTAACCCCAGTGTGCTGAAAGTGTCAAAACATGTTTTTCAGCAGAAATAAACATGTTTCTGCAAGTTTGGTCAACTCAATGTAAGTTATGGGGCAGTAACAGCACACTTTTCAAAACGTGTTTTTCAGCCCGAGATAAACACGTTTTTTCAGACAGCTGTATCCCTATGTAACTGCAAGGCTCAGAAGAGCCCACACACTCAGGTCTTAACCCCAGTGTGCTGAAAGTGTCAAAACATGTTTTTCAGCAGAAATAAACATGTTTCTGCAAGTTTGGTCAACCCCATGTAACTTATGGGGCAGTAACAGCTCACTTTTCAAAACGTGTTTTTCAGCCCGAAATAAACGCGTTTTTTCAAACAGCTGTATCCCTATGTAACTGCAAGGCTCAGAAGAGCCCACACACTCAGGTCTTAACCCCAGTGTGCTGAAAGTGTCAAAACATGTTTTTCAGCAGAAATAAACATGTTTCTGCAAGTTTGGTCAACCCCATGTAACTTATGGGGCAGTAACAGGTCACTTTTCAAAACGTGTTTTTCAGCCCGAAATAAACACGTTTTTTCAGACAGCTGTATCCCTATGTAACTGCAAGGCTCAGAAGAGCCCACACACTCAGGTCTTAACCCCAGTGTGCTGACAGTGTCAAAACATGTTTTTCAGAAGAAATAAACATGTTTCTGCAAGTTTGGTCAACCCCATGTAAGTTATGGGGCAGTAACAGCACACTTTTCAAAACGTGTTTTTCAGCCCGAGATAAACACGTTTTTTCAGACAGCTGTATCCCTATGTAACTGCAAGGCTCAGAAGAGCCCACACACTCAGGTCTTAACCCCAGTGTGCTGAAAGTGTCAAAACATGTTTTTCAGCAGAAATAAACATGTTTCTGCAAGTTTGGTCAACCCCATGTAACTTATGGGGCAGTAACAGCTCACTTTTCAAAACGTGTTTTTCAGCCCGAAATAAACGCGTTTTTTCAAACAGCTGTATCCCTATGTAACTGCAAGGCTCAGAAGAGCCCACACACTCAGGTCTTAACCCCAGTGTGCTGAAAGTGTCAAAACATGTTTTTCAGCAGAAATAAACATGTTTCTGCAAGTTTGGTCAACCCCATGTAACTTATGGGGCAGTAACAGGTCACTTTTCAAAACGTGTTTTTCAGCCCGAAATAAACACCTTTTTTCAGACAGCTGTATCCCTATGTAACTGCAAGGCTCAGAAGAGCCCACACACTCAGGTCTTAACCCCAGTGTGCTGAAAGTGTCAAAACATGTTTTTCAGCAGAAATAAACATGTTTCTGCAAGGTTGGTCAACCCCATGTAACTTATGGGGCATTAACAGCTCACTTTTCAAAACGTGTTTTTCAGCCCGAAATAAACGCGTTTTTTCAGACAGCTGTATCCCTATGTAACTGCAAGGCTCAGAAGAGCCCACACAATCAGGTCTTAACCCCAGTGTGCTGTAAGTGTCAAAACATGTTTTTCAGCAGAAATAAACATGTTTCTGCAAGTTTGGTCAACCCCATGTAAGTTATGGGTCAGTAACAGCTCACTTTTCAAAACGTGTTTTTCAGCCCGAAATAAACGCGTTTTTACAGACAGCTGTATCCCTATGTAACTGCAAGGCTCAGAAGAGCCCACACACTCAGGTCTTAACCCCAGTGTGCTGAAAGTGTCAAAACATGTTTTTCAGCAGAAATAAACATGTTTCTGCAAGTTTGGTCAACCCCATGTAAGTTATGGGGCAGTAACAGCACACTTTTCAAAACGTGTTTTTCAGCCCGAGATAAACACGTTTTTTCAGACAGCTGTATCCCTATGTAACTGCAAGGCTCAGAAGAGCCAACACACTCAGGTCTTAACCCCAGTGTGCTGAAAGTGTCAAAACATGTTTTTCAGCAGAAATAAACATGTTTCTGCAAGTTTGGTCAACCCCATGTAAGTTATGGGGCAGTAACAGCACACTTTTCAAAACGTGTTTTTCAGCCCGAGATAAACACGTTTTTTTCAGACAGCTGTATCCCTATGTAACTGCAAGGCTCAGAAGAGCCAACACACTCAGGTCTTAACCCCAGTGTGCTGAAAGTGTCAAAACATGTTTTTCAGCAGAAATAAACATGTTTCTGCAAGTTTGGTCAACCCCATGTAAGTTATGGGTCAGTAATAGCTCACTTTTCAAAACGTGTTTTTCAGCCCGAAATAAACGCGTTTTTTCAGACAGCTGTATCCCTATGTAACTGCAAGGCTCAGAAGAGCCCACACACTCAGGTCTTAACCCCAGTGTGCTGAAAGTGTCAAAACATGTTTTTCAGCAGAAATAAACATGTTTCTGCAAGTTTGGTCAACCCCATGTAAGTTATGGGGCAGTAACAGCACACTTTTCAAAACGTGTTTTTCAGCCCGAGATAAACACGTTTTTTCAGACAGCTGTATCCCTATGTAACTGCAAGGCTCAGAAGAGCCAACACACTCAGGTCTTAACCCCAGTGTGCTGAAAGTGTCAAAACATGTTTTTCAGCAGAAATAAACATGTTTCTGCAAGTTTGGTCAACCCCATGTAAGTTATGGGTCAGTAATAGCTCACTTTTCAAAACGTGTTTTTCAGCCCGAAATAAACGCGTTTTTTCAGACAGCTGTATCCCTATGTAACTGCAAGGCTCAGAAGAGCCCACACACTCAGGTCTTAACCCCAGTGTGCTGAAAGTGTCAAAACATGTTTTTCAGCAGAAATAAACATGTTTCTGCAAGTTTGGTCAACCCCATGTAAGTTATGGGGCAGTAACAGCACACTTTTCAAAACGTGTTTTTCAGCCCGAGATAAACACGTTTTTTCAGACAGCTGTATCCCTATGTAACTGCAAGGCTCAGAAGAGCCCACACACTCAGGTCTTAACCCCAGTGTGCTGAAAGTGTCAAAACATGTTTTTCAGCAGAAATAAACATGTTTCTGCAAGTTTGGTCAACCCCATGTAACTTATGGGGCAGTATCAGCTCACTTTTCAAAACGTGTTTTTCAGCCCGAAATAAACGCGTTTTTTCAAACAAATGTATCCCTATGTAACTGCAAGGCTCAGAAGAGCCCACACACTCAGGTCTTAACCCCAGTGTGCTGAAAGTGTCAAAACATGTTTTTCAGCAGAAATAAACATGTTTCTGCAAGTTTGGTCAACCCCATGTAACTTATGGGGCAGTAACAGGTCACTTTTCAAAACGTGTTTTTCAGCCCGAAATAAACACGTTTTTTCAGACAGCTGTATCCCTATGTAACTGCAAGGCTCAGAAGAGCCCACACACTCAGGTCTTAACCCCAGTGTGCTGACAGTGTCAAAACATGTTTTTCAGAAGAAATAAACATGTTTCTGCAAGTTTGGTCAACCCCATGTAAGTTATGGGGCAGAAATAGCACACTTTTCAAAACGTGTTTTTCAGCCCGAGATAAACACGTTTTTTCAGACAGCTGTATCCCTATGTAACTGCAAGGCTCAGAAGAGCCCACACACTCAGGTCTTAACCCCAGTGTGCTGAAAGTGTCAAAACATGTTTTTCAGCAGAAATAAACATGTTTCTGCAAGTTTGGTCAACCCCATGTAACTTATGGGGCAGTAACAGCTCACTTTTCAAAACGTGTTTTTCAGCCCGAAATAAACGCGTTTTTTCAAACAGCTGTATCCCTATGTAACTGCAAGGCTCAGAAGAGCCCACACACTCAGGTCTTAACCCCAGTGTGCTGAAAGTGTCAAAACATGTTTTTCAGCAGAAATAAACATGTTTCTGCAAGTTTGGTCAACCCCATGTAACTTATGGGGCAGTAACAGGTCACTTTTCAAAACGTGTTTTTCAGCCCGAAATAAACACGTTTTTTCAGACAGCTGTATCCCTATGTAACTGCAAGGCTCAGAAGAGCCCACACACTCAGGTCTTAACCCCAGTGTGCTGAAAGTGTCAAAACATGTTTTTCAGCAGAAATAAACATGTTTCTGCAAGTTTGGTCAACCCCATGTAAGTTATGGGTCAGTAACAGCTCACTTTTCAAAACGTGTTTTTCAGCCCGAAATAAACGCGTTTTTTCACAAAGCTGTATCCCTATGTAACTGCAAGGCTCAGAAGAGCCCACACACTCAGGTCTTAACCCCAGTGTGCTGACAGTGTCAAAACATGTTTTTCAGCAGAAATAAACATGTTTCTGCAAGTTTGGTCAACCCCATGTAACTTATGGGGCAGTAACAGCTCACTTTTCAAAACGTGTTTTATAGCCCTAAATAAACGCGTTTTTTCTGACAGCTGTATCCCTATGTAACTGCAAGGCTCAGAAGAGCCCACACACTCAGGTCTTAAGCCCAGTGTGCTGACAGTGTCAAAACATGTTTTTCAGAAGAAATAAACATGTTTCTGCAAGTTTGGTCAACCCCATGTAAGTTATGGGGCAGTAACAGCACACTTTTCAAAACGTGTTTTTCAGCCCGAGATAAACACGTTTTTTCAGACAGCTGTATCCCTATGTAACTGCAAGGCTCAGAAGAGCCAACACACTCAGGTCTTAACCCCAGTGTGCTGAAAGTGTCAAAACATGTTTTTCAGCAGAAATAAACATGTTTCTGCAAGTTTGGTCAACCCCATGTAAGTTATGGGTCAGTAACAGCTCACTTTTCAAAACGTGTTTTTCAGCCCGAAATAAACGCGTTTTTTCAGACAGCTGTATCCCTATGTAACTGCAAGGCTCAGAAGAGCCCACACACTCAGGTCTTAACCCCAGTGTGCTGAAAGTGTCAAAACATGTTTTTCAGCAGAAATAAACATGTTTCTGCAAGTTTGGTCAACCCCATGTAAGTTATGGGGCAGTAACAGCACACTTTTCAAAACGTGTTTTTCAGCCCGAGATAAACACGTTTTTTCAGACAGCTGTATCCCTATGTAACTGCAAGGCTCAGAAGAGCCAACACACTCAGGTCTTAACCCCAGTGTGCTGAAAGTGTCAAAACATGTTTTTCAGCAGAAATAAACATGTTTCTGCAAGTTTGGTCAACCCCATGTAAGTTATGGGTCAGTAACAGCTCACTTTTCAAAACGTGTTTTTCAGCCCGAAATAAACGCGTTTTTTCAGACAGCTGTATCCCTATGTAACTGCAAGGCTCAGAAGAGCCCACACACTCAGGTCTTAACCCCAGTGTGCTGACAGTGTCAAAACATGTTTTTCAGAAGAAATAAACATGTTTCTGCAAGTTTGGTCAACCCCATGTAAGTTATGGGGCAGTAACAGAACACTTTTCAAAACGTGTTTTTCAGCCCGAGATAAACACGTTTTTTCAGACAGCTGTATCCCTATGTAACTGCAAGGCTCAGAAGAGCCCACACACTCAGGTCTTAACCCCAGTGTGCTGACAGTGTCAAAACATGTTTTTCAGCAGAAATAAACATGTTTCTGCAAGTTTGGTCAACCCCATGTATCTTATGGGGCAGTAACAGCTCACTTTTCAAAACGTGTTTTTCAGCCCGAAATAAACGCGTTTTTTCAAACAGCTGTATCCCTATGTAACTGCAAGGCTCAGAAGAGCCCACACACTCAGGTCTTAACCCCAGTGTGCTGAAAGTGTCAAAACATGTTTTTCAGCAGAAATAAACATGTTTCTGCAAGTTTGGTCAACCCCATGTAACTTATGGGGCAGTAACAGGTCACTTTTCAAAACGTGTTTTTCAGCCCGAAATAAACACGTTTTTTCAGACAGCTGTATCCCTATGTAACTGCAAGGCTCAGAAGAGCCCACACACTCAGGTCTTAACCCCAGTGTGCTGAAAGTGTCAAAACATGTTTTTCAGCAGAAATAAACATGTTTCTGCAAGGTTGGTCAACCCCATGTAACTTATGGGGCATTAACAGCTCACTTTTCAAAACGTGTTTTTCAGCCCGAAATAAACGCGTTTTTTCAGACAGCTGTATCCCTATGTAACTGCAAGGCTCAGAAGAGCCCACACAATCAGGTCTTAACCCCAGTGTGCTGAAAGTGTCAAAACATGTTTTTCAGCAGAAATAAACATGTTTCTGCAAGTTTGGTCAACCCCATGTAAGTTATGGGTCAGTAACAGCTCACTTTTCAAAACGTGTTTTTCAGCCCGAAATAAACGCGTTTTTTCAGACAGCTGTATCCCTATGTAACTGCAAGGCTCAGAAGAGCCCACACACTCAGGTCTTAACCCCAGTGTGCTGAAAGTGTCAAAACATGTTTTTCAGCAGAAATAAACATGTTTCTGCAAGTTTGGTCAACCCCATGTAAGTTATGGGGCAGTAACAGCACACTTTTCAAAACGTGTTTTTCAGCCCGAGATAAACACGTTTTTTCAGACAGCTGTATCCCTATGTAACTGCAAGGCTCAGAAGAGCCAACACACTCAGGTCTTAACCCCAGTGTGCTGAAAGTGTCAAAACATGTTTTTCAGCAGAAATAAACATGTTTCTGCAAGTTTGGTCAACCCCATGTAAGTTATGGGGCAGTAACAGCACACTTTTCAAAACGTGTTTTTCAGCCCGAGATAAACACGTTTTTTTCAGACAGCTGTATCCCTATGTAACTGCAAGGCTCAGAAGAGCCAACACACTCAGGTCTTAACCCCAGTGTGCTGAAAGTGTCAAAACATGTTTTTCAGCAGAAATAAACATGTTTCTGCAAGTTTGGTCAACCCCATGTAAGTTATGGGTCAGTAATAGCTCACTTTTCAAAACGTGTTTTTCAGCCCGAAATAAACGCGTTTTTTCAGACAGCTGTATCCCTATGTAACTGCAAGGCTCAGAAGAGCCCACACACTCAGGTCTTAACCCCAGTGTGCTGAAAGTGTCAAAACATGTTTTTCAGCAGAAATAAACATGTTTCTGCAAGTTTGGTCAACCCCATGTAAGTTATGGGGCATTAACAGCACACTTTTCAAAACGTGTTTTTCAGCCCGAAATAAACGCGTTTTTTCAGACAGCTGTATCCCTATGTAACTGCAAGGCTCAGAAGAGCCCACACAATCAGGTCTTAACCCCAGTGTGCTGAAAGTGTCAAAACATGTTTTTCAGCAGAAATAAACATGTTTCTGCAAGTTTGGTCAACCCAATGTAAGTTATGGGGCAGTAACAGCACACTTTTCAAAACGTGTTTTTCAGCCCGAGATAAACACGTTTTTTCAGACAGCTGTATCCCTATGTAACTGCAAGGCTCAGAAGAGCCAACACACTCAGGTCTTAACCCCAGTGTGCTGAAAGTGTCAAAACATGTTTTTCAGCAGAAATAAACATGTTTCTGCAAGTTTGGTCAACCCCATGTAAGTTATGGGGCAGTAACAGCACACTTTTCAAAACGTGTTTTTCAGCCCGAGATAAACACGTTTTTTCAGACAGCTGTATCACTATGTAACTGCAAGGCTCAGAAGAGCCAACACACTCAGGTCTTAACCCCAGTGTGCTGAAAGTGTCAAAACATGTTTTTCAGCAGAAATAAACATGTTTCTGCAAGTTTGGTCAACCCCATGTAAGTTATGGGTCAGTAATAGCTCACTTTTCAAAACGTGTTTTTCAGCCCGAAAAAAACGCGTTTTTTCAGACAGCTGTATCCCTATGTAACTGCAAGGCTCAGAAGAGCCCACACACTCAGGTCTTAACCCCAGTGTGCTGAAAGTGTCAAAACATGTTTTTCAGCAGAAATAAACATGTTTCTGCAAGTTTGGTCAACCCCATGTAAGTTATGGGGCAGTAACAGCACACTTTTCAAAACGTGTTTTTCAGCCCGAGATAAACACGTTTTTTCAGACAGCTGTATCCCTATGTAACTGCAAGGCTCAGAAGAGCCCACACACTCAGGTCTTAACCCCAGTGTGCTGACAGTGTCAAAACATGTTTTTCAGCAGAAATAAACATGTTTCTGCAAGTTTGGTCAACCCCATGTAACTTATGGGGCAGTAACAGCTCACTTTTCAAAACGTGTTTTTCAGCCCGAAATAAACGCGTTTTTTCAAACAGCTGTATCCCTATGTAACTGCAAGGCTCAGAAGAGCCCACACACTCAGGTCTTAACCCCAGTGTGCTGAAAGTGTCAAAACATGTTTTTCAGCAGAAATAAACATGTTTCTGCAAGTTTGGTCAACCCCATGTAACTTATGGGGCAGTAACAGGTCACTTTTCAAAACGTGTTTTTCAGCCCGAAATAAACACGTTTTTTCAGACAGCTGTATCCCTATGTAACTGCAAGGCTCAGAAGAGCCCACACACTCAGGTCTTAACCCCAGTGTGCTGAAAGTGTCAAAACATGTTTTTCAGCAGAAATAAACATGTTTCTGCAAGTTTGGTCAACCCCATGTAACTTATGGGGCATTAACAGCTCACTTTTCAAAACGTGTTTTTCAGCCCGAAATAAACGCGTTTTTTCAGACAGCTGTATCCCTATGTAACTGCAAGGCTCAGAAGAGCCCACACAATCAGGTCTTAACCCCAGTGTGCTGAAAGTGTCAAAACATGTTTTTCAGCAGAAATAAACATGTTTCTGCAAGTTTGGTCAACCCCATGTAAGTTATGGGTCAGTAACAGCTCACTTTTCAAAACGTGTTTTTCAGCCCGAAATAAACGCGTTTTTTCAGACAGCTGTATCCCTATGTAACTGCAAGGCTCAGAAGAGCCCACAAACTCAGGTCTTAACCCCAGTGTGCTGAACGTGTCAAAACATGTTTTTCAGCAGAAATAAACATGTTTCTGCAAGTTTGGTCAACCCCATGTAACTTATGGGGCAGTAACAGCTCACTTTTCAAAACGTGTTTTTCAGCCCGAAATAAACGCGTTTTTTCAGACAGCTGTATCCCTATGTAACTGCAAGGCTCAGAAGAGCCCACACACTCAGGTCTTAACCCCAGTGTGCTGAAAGTGTCAAAACATGTTTTTCAGCAGAAATAAACATGTTTCTGCAAGTTTGGTCAACCCCATGTAAGTTATGGGTCAGTAACAGCTCACTTTTCAAAACGTGTTTTTCAGCCCGAAATAAACGCGTTTTTTCAGACAGCTGTATCCCTATGTAACTGCAAGGCTCAGAAGAGCCCACACACTCAGGTCTTAACCCCAGTGTGCTGACAGTGTCAAAACATGTTTTTCAGCAGAAATAAACATGTTTCTGCAAGTTTGGTCAACCCCATGTAACTTATGGGGCAGTAACAGCTCACTTTTCAAAACGTGTTTTATAGCCCTAAATAAACGCGTTTTTTCTGACAGCTGTATCCCTATGTAACTGCAAGGCTCAGAAGAGCCCACACACTCAGGTCTTAAGCCCAGTGTGCTGACAGTGTCAAAACATGTTTTTCAGAAGAAATAAACATGTTTCTGCAAGTTTGGTCAACCCCATGTAAGTTATGGGGCAGTAACAGCACACTTTTCAAAACGTGTTTTTCAGCCCGAGATAAACACGTTTTTTCAGACAGCTGTATCCCTATGTAACTGCAAGGCTCAGAAGAGCCAACACACTCAGGTCTTAACCCCAGTGTGCTGAAAGTGTCAAAACATGTTTTTCAGCAGAAATAAACATGTTTCTGCAAGTTTGGTCAACCCCATGTAAGTTATGGGTCAGTAACAGCTCACTTTTCAAAACGTGTTTTTCAGCCCGAAATAAACGCGTTTTTTCAGACAGCTGTATCCCTATGTAACTGCAAGGCTCAGAAGAGCCCACACACTCAGGTCTTAACCCCAGTGTGCTGAAAGTGTCAAAACATGTTTTTCAGCAGAAATAAACATGTTTCTGCAAGTTTGGTCAACCCCATGTAAGTTATGGGGCAGTAACAGCACACTTTTCAAAACGTGTTTTTCAGCCCGAGATAAACACGTTTTTTCAGACAGCTGTATCCCTATGTAACTGCAAGGCTCAGAAGAGCCAACACACTCAGGTCTTAACCCCAGTGTGCTGAAAGTGTCAAAACATGTTTTTCAGCAGAAATAAACATGTTTCTGCAAGTTTGGTCAACCCCATGTAAGTTATGGGTCAGTAACAGCTCACTTTTCAAAACGTGTTTTTCAGCCCGAAATAAACGCGTTTTTTCAGACAGCTGTATCCCTATGTAACTGCAAGGCTCAGAAGAGCCCACACACTCAGGTCTTAACCCCAGTGTGCTGACAGTGTCAAAACATGTTTTTCAGAAGAAATAAACATGTTTCTGCAAGTTTGGTCAACCCCATGTAAGTTATGGGGCAGTAACAGAACACTTTTCAAAACGTGTTTTTCAGCCCGAGATAAACACGTTTTTTCAGACAGCTGTATCCCTATGTAACTGCAAGGCTCAGAAGAGCCCACACACTCAGGTCTTAACCCCAGTGTGCTGACAGTGTCAAAACATGTTTTTCAGCAGAAATAAACATGTTTCTGCAAGTTTGGTCAACCCCATGTATCTTATGGGGCAGTAACAGCTCACTTTTCAAAACGTGTTTTTCAGCCCGAAATAAACGCGTTTTTTCAAACAGCTGTATCCCTATGTAACTGCAAGGCTCAGAAGAGCCCACACACTCAGGTCTTAACCCCAGTGTGCTGAAAGTGTCAAAACATGTTTTTCAGCAGAAATAAACATGTTTCTGCAAGTTTGGTCAACCCCATGTAACTTATGGGGCAGTAACAGGTCACTTTTCAAAACGTGTTTTTCAGCCCGAAATAAACACGTTTTTTCAGACAGCTGTATCCCTATGTAACTGCAAGGCTCAGAAGAGCCCACACACTCAGGTCTTAACCCCAGTGTGCTGAAAGTGTCAAAACATGTTTTTCAGCAGAAATAAACATGTTTCTGCAAGGTTGGTCAACCCCATGTAACTTATGGGGCATTAACAGCTCACTTTTCAAAACGTGTTTTTCAGCCCGAAATAAACGCGTTTTTTCAGACAGCTGTATCCCTATGTAACTGCAAGGCTCAGAAGAGCCCACACAATCAGGTCTTAACCCCAGTGTGCTGAAAGTGTCAAAACATGTTTTTCAGCAGAAATAAACATGTTTCTGCAAGTTTGGTCAACCCCATGTAAGTTATGGGTCAGTAACAGCTCACTTTTCAAAACGTGTTTTTCAGCCCGAAATAAACGCGTTTTTTCAGACAGCTGTATCCCTATGTAACTGCAAGGCTCAGAAGAGCCCACACACTCAGGTCTTAACCCCAGTGTGCTGAAAGTGTCAAAACATGTTTTTCAGCAGAAATAAACATGTTTCTGCAAGTTTGGTCAACCCCATGTAAGTTATGGGGCAGTAACAGCACACTTTTCAAAACGTGTTTTTCAGCCCGAGATAAACACGTTTTTTCAGACAGCTGTATCCCTATGTAACTGCAAGGCTCAGAAGAGCCAACACACTCAGGTCTTAACCCCAGTGTGCTGAAAGTGTCAAAACATGTTTTTCAGCAGAAATAAACATGTTTCTGCAAGTTTGGTCAACCCCATGTAAGTTATGGGGCAGTAACAGCACACTTTTCAAAACGTGTTTTTCAGCCCGAGATAAACACGTTTTTTTCAGACAGCTGTATCCCTATGTAACTGCAAGGCTCAGAAGAGCCAACACACTCAGGTCTTAACCCCAGTGTGCTGAAAGTGTCAAAACATGTTTTTCAGCAGAAATAAACATGTTTCTGCAAGTTTGGTCAACCCCATGTAAGTTATGGGTCAGTAATAGCTCACTTTTCAAAACGTGTTTTTCAGCCCGAAATAAACGCGTTTTTTCAGACAGCTGTATCCCTATGTAACTGCAAGGCTCAGAAGAGCCCACACACTCAGGTCTTAACCCCAGTGTGCTGAAAGTGTCAAAACATGTTTTTCAGCAGAAATAAACATGTTTCTGCAAGTTTGGTCAACCCCATGTAAGTTATGGGGCATTAACAGCACACTTTTCAAAACGTGTTTTTCAGCCCGAAATAAACGCGTTTTTTCAGACAGCTGTATCCCTATGTAACTGCAAGGCTCAGAAGAGCCCACACAATCAGGTCTTAACCCCAGTGTGCTGAAAGTGTCAAAACATGTTTTTCAGCAGAAATAAACATGTTTCTGCAAGTTTGGTCAACCCCATGTAAGTTATGGGGCAGTAACAGCACACTTTTCAAAACGTGTTTTTCAGCCCGAGATAAACACGTTTTTTCAGACAGCTGTATCCCTATGTAACTGCAAGGCTCAGAAGAGCCAACACACTCAGGTCTTAACCCCAGTGTGCTGAAAGTGTCAAAACATGTTTTTCAGCAGAAATAAACATGTTTCTGCAAGTTTGGTCAACCCCATGTAAGTTATGGGGCAGTAACAGCACACTTTTCAAAACGTGTTTTTCAGCCCGAGATAAACACGTTTTTTCAGACAGCTGTATCACTATGTAACTGCAAGGCTCAGAAGAGCCAACACACTCAGGTCTTAACCCCAGTGTGCTGAAAGTGTCAAAACATGTTTTTCAGCAGAAATAAACATGTTTCTGCAAGTTTGGTCAACCCCATGTAAGTTATGGGTCAGTAATAGCTCACTTTTCAAAACGTGTTTTTCAGCCCGAAATAAACGCGTTTTTTCAGACAGCTGTATCCCTATGTAACTGCAAGGCTCAGAAGAGCCCACACACTCAGGTCTTAACCCCAGTGTGCTGAAAGTGTCAAAACATGTTTTTCAGCAGAAATAAACATGTTTCTGCAAGTTTGGTCAACCCCATGTAAGTTATGGGGCAGTAACAGCACACTTTTCAAAACGTGTTTTTCAGCCCGAGATAAACACGTTTTTTCAGACAGCTGTATCCCTATGTAACTGCAAGGCTCAGAAGAGCCCACACACTCAGGTCTTAACCCCAGTGTGCTGACAGTGTCAAAACATGTTTTTCAGCAGAAATAAACATGTTTCTGCAAGTTTGGTCAACCCCCATGTATCTTATGGGGCAGTAACAGGTCACTTTTCAAAACGTGTTTTTCAGCCCGAAATAAACACGTTTTTTCAGACAGCAGTATCCCTATGTAACTGCAAGGCTCAGAAGAGCCCACACACTCAGGTCTTAACCCCAGTGTGCTGAAAGTGTCAAAACATGTTTTTCAGCAGAAATAAACATGTTTCTGCAAGTTTGGTCAACCCCATGTAACTTATGGGGCAGTAACAGCTCACTTTTCAAAACGTGTTTTTCAGCCCGAAATAAACGCGTTTTTTCAAACAGCTGTATCCCTATGTAACTGCAAGGCTCAGAAGAGCCCACAGACTCAGGTCTTAACCCCAGTGTGCTGAAAGTGTCAAAACATGTTTTTCAGCAGAAATAAACATGTTTCTGCAAGTTTGGTCAACCCCATGTAACTTATGGGGCAGTAACAGGTCACTTTTCAAAACGTGTTTTTCAGCCCGAAATAAACACGTTTTTTCAGACAGCTGTATCCCTATGTAACTGCAAGGCTCAGAAGAGCCCACACACTCAGGTCTTAACCCCAGTGTGCTGAAAGTGTCAAAACATGTTTTTCAGCAGAAATAAACATGTTTCTGCAAGTTTGGTCAACCCCATGTAACTTATGGGGCATTAACAGCTCACTTTTCAAAACGTGTTTTTCAGCCCGAAATAAACGCGTTTTTTCAGACAGCTGTATCCCTATGTAACTGCAAGGCTCAGAAGAGCCCACACAATCAGGTCTTAACCCCAGTGTGCTGAAAGTGTCAAAACATGTTTTTCAGCAGAAATAAACATGTTTCTGCAAGTTTGGTCAACCCCATGTAAGTTATGGGTCAGTAACAGCTCACTTTTCAAAACGTGTTTTTCAGCCCGAAATAAACGCGTTTTTTCAGACAGCTGTATCCCTATGTAACTGCAAGGCTCAGAAGTGCCCACAAACTCAGGTCTTAACCCCAGTGTGCTGAACGTGTCAAAACATGTTTTTCAGCAGAAATAAACATGTTTCTGCAAGTTTGGTCAACCCCATGTAACTTATGGGGCAGTAACAGCTCACTTTTCAAAACGTGTTTTTCAGCCCGAAATAAACGCGTTTTTTCAGACAGCTGTATCCCTATGTAACTGCAAGGCTCAGAAGAGCCCACACACTCAGGTCTTAACCCCAGTGTGCTGAAAGTGTCAAAACATGTTTTTCAGCAGAAATAAACATGTTTCTGCAAGTTTGGTCAACCCCATGTAAGTTATGGGTCAGTAACAGCTCACTTTTCAAAACGTGTTTTTCAGCCCGAAATAAACGCGTTTTTTCAGACAGCTGTATCCCTATGTAACTGCAAGGCTCAGAAGAGCCCACACACTCAGGTCTTAACCCCAGTGTGCTGACAGTGTCAAAACATGTTTTTCAGCAGAAATAAACATGTTTCTGCAAGTTTGGTCAACCCCATGTAACTTATGGGGCAGTAACAGCTCACTTTTCAAAACGTGTTTTATAGCCCTAAATAAACGCGTTTTTTCTGACAGCTGTATCCCTATGTAACTGCAAGGCTCAGAAGAGCCCACACACTCAGGTCTTAAGCCCAGTGTGCTGACAGTGTCAAAACATGTTTTTCAGAAGAAATAAACATGTTTCTGCAAGTTTGGTCAACCCCATGTAACTTATGGGGCAGTAACAGCTCACTTTTCAAAACGTGTTTTATAGCCCTAAATAAACGCGTTTTTTCTGACAGCTGTATCCCTATGTAACTGCAAGGCTCAGAAGAGCCCACACACTCAGGTCTTAACCCCAGTGTGCTGACAGTGTCAAAACATGTTTTTCAGCAGAAATAAACATGTTTCTGCAAGTTTGGTCAACCCCATGTAACTTATGGGGCAGTAACAGCTCACTTTTCAAAACGTGTTTTATAGCCCTAAATAAACGCGTTTTTTCTGACAGCTGTATCCCTATGTAACTGCAAGGCTCAGAAGAGCCCACACACTCAGGTCTTAAGCCCAGTGTGCTGACAGTGTCAAAACATGTTTTTCAGAAGAAATAAACATGTTTCTGCAAGTTTGGTCAACCCCATGTAAGTTATGGGGCAGTAACAGCACACTTTTCAAAACGTGTTTTTCAGCCCGAGATAAACACGTTTTTTCAGACAGCTGTATCCCTATGTAACTGCAAGGCTCAGAAGAGCCAACACACTCAGGTCTTAACCCCAGTGTGCTGAAAGTGTCAAAACATGTTTTTCAGCAGAAATAAACATGTTTCTGCAAGTTTGGTCAACCCCATGTAAGTTATGGGTCAGTAACAGCTCACTTTTCAAAACGTGTTTTTCAGCCCGAAATAAACGCGTTTTTTCAGACAGCTGTATCCCTATGTAACTGCAAGGCTCAGAAGAGCCCACACACTCAGGTCTTAACCCCAGTGTGCTGACAGTGTCAAAACATGTTTTTCAGAAGAAATAAACATGTTTCTGCAAGTTTGGTCAACCCCATGTAAGTTATGGGGCAGTAACAGAACACTTTTCAAAACGTGTTTTTCAGCCCGAGATAAACACGTTTTTTCAGACAGCTGTATCCCTATGTAACTGCAAGGCTCAGAAGAGCCCACACACTCAGGTCTTAACCCCAGTGTGCTGACAGTGTCAAAACATGTTTTTCAGCAGAAATAAACATGTTTCTGCAAGTTTGGTCAACCCCATGTATCTTATGGGGCAGTAACAGCTCACTTTTCAAAACGTGTTTTTCAGCCCGAAATAAACGCGTTTTTTCAAACAGCTGTATCCCTATGTAACTGCAAGGCTCAGAAGAGCCCACACACTCAGGTCTTAACCCCAGTGTGCTGAAAGTGTCAAAACATGTTTTTCAGCAGAAATAAACATGTTTCTGCAAGTTTGGTCAACCCCATGTAACTTATGGGGCAGTAACAGGTCACTTTTCAAAACGTGTTTTTCAGCCCGAAATAAACACGTTTTTTCAGACAGCTGTATCCCTATGTAACTGCAAGGCTCAGAAGAGCCCACACACTCAGGTCTTAACCCCAGTGTGCTGAAAGTGTCAAAACATGTTTTTCAGCAGAAATAAACATGTTTCTGCAAGGTTGGTCAACCCCATGTAACTTATGGGGCATTAACAGCTCACTTTTCAAAACGTGTTTTTCAGCCCGAAATAAACGCGTTTTTTCAGACAGCTGTATCCCTATGTAACTGCAAGGCTCAGAAGAGCCCACACAATCAGGTCTTAACCCCAGTGTGCTGAAAGTGTCAAAACATGTTTTTCAGCAGAAATAAACATGTTTCTGCAAGTTTGGTCAACCCCATGTAAGTTATGGGTCAGTAACAGCTCACTTTTCAAAACGTGTTTTTCAGCCCGAAATAAACGCGTTTTTTCAGACAGCTGTATCCCTATGTAACTGCAAGGCTCAGAAGAGCCCACACACTCAGGTCTTAACCCCAGTGTGCTGAAAGTGTCAAAACATGTTTTTCAGCAGAAATAAACATGTTTCTGCAAGTTTGGTCAACCCCATGTAAGTTATGGGGCAGTAACAGCACACTTTTCAAAACGTGTTTTTCAGCCCGAGATAAACACGTTTTTTCAGACAGCTGTATCCCTATGTAACTGCAAGGCTCAGAAGAGCCAACACACTCAGGTCTTAACCCCAGTGTGCTGAAAGTGTCAAAACATGTTTTTCAGCAGAAATAAACATGTTTCTGCAAGTTTGGTCAACCCCATGTAAGTTATGGGGCAGTAACAGCACACTTTTCAAAACGTGTTTTTCAGCCCGAGATAAACACGTTTTTTTCAGACAGCTGTATCCCTATGTAACTGCAAGGCTCAGAAGAGCCAACACACTCAGGTCTTAACCCCAGTGTGCTGAAAGTGTCAAAACATGTTTTTCAGCAGAAATAAACATGTTTCTGCAAGTTTGGTCAACCCCATGTAAGTTATGGGGCAGTAACAGCACACTTTTCAAAACGTGTTTTTCAGCCCGAGATAAACACGTTTTTTCAGACAGCTGTATCACTATGTAACTGCAAGGCTCAGAAGAGCCAACACACTCAGGTCTTAACCCCAGTGTGCTGAAAGTGTCAAAACATGTTTTTCAGCAGAAATAAACATGTTTCTGCAAGTTTGGTCAACCCCATGTAAGTTATGGGTCAGTAATAGCTCACTTTTCAAAACGTGTTTTTCAGCCCGAAATAAACACGTTTTTTCAGACAGCTGTATCCCTATGTAACTGCAAGGCTCAGAAGAGCCCACACACTCAGGTCTTAACCCCAGTGTGCTGACAGTGTCAAAACATGTTTTTCAGCAGAAATAAACATGTTTCTGCAAGTTTGGTCAACCCCATGTATCTTATGGGGCAGTAACAGGTCACTTTTCAAAACGTGTTTTTCAGCCTGAAATAAACACGTTTTTTCAGACAGCTGTATCCCTATGTAACTGCAAGGCTCAGAAGAGCCCACACACTCAGGTCTTAACCCCAGTGTGCTGAAAGTGTCAAAACATGTTTTTCAGCAGAAATAAACATGTTTCTGCAAGTTTGGTCAACCCCTTGTAACTTATGGGGCAGTAACAGCTCACTTTTCAAAACGTGTTTTTCAGCCCGAAATAAACGCGTTTTTTCAAACAGCTGTATCCCTATGTAACTGCAAGGCTCAGAAGAGCCCACACACTCAGGTCTTAACCCCAGTGTGCTGAAAGTGTCAAAACATGTTTTTCAGCAGAAATAAACATGTTTCTGCAAGTTTGGTC
Organism: Lepisosteus platostomus; assembly: GCF_059453375.1. Lineage (NCBI taxonomy): Eukaryota > Metazoa > Chordata > Actinopteri > Semionotiformes > Lepisosteidae > Lepisosteus > Lepisosteus platostomus. The sequence goes on from NW_028291688.1 coordinate 184,833, forward strand.
AACCCCATGTAACTTATGGGGCAGTAACAGGTCACTTTTCAAAACGTGTTTTTCAGCCCGAAATAAACACGTTTTTTCAGACAGCTGTATCCCTATGTAACTGCAAGGCTCAGAAGAGCCCACACACTCAGGTCTTAACCCCAGTGTGCTGAAAGTGTCAAAACATGTTTTTCAGCAGAAATAAACATGTTTCTGCAAGTTTGGTCAACCCCATGTAACTTATGGGGCATTAACAGCTCACTTTTCAAAACGTGTTTTTCAGCCCGAAATAAACGCGTTTTTTCAGACAGCTGTATCCCTATGTAACTGCAAGGCTCAGAAGAGCCCACACAATCAGGTCTTAACCCCAGTGTGCTGAAAGTGTCAAAACATGTTTTTCAGCAGAAATAAACATGTTTCTGCAAGTTTGGTCAACCCCATGTAAGTTATGGGTCAGTAACAGCTCACTTTTCAAAACGTGTTTTTCAGCCCGAAATAAACGCGTTTTTTCAGACAGCTGTATCCCTATGTAACTGCAAGGCTCAGAAGAGCCCACACACTCAGGTCTTAACCCCAGTGTGCTGAAAGTGTCAAAACATGTTTTTCAGCAGAAATAAACATGTTTCTGCAAGTTTGGTCAACCCCATGTAAGTTATGGGGCATTAACAGCACACTTTTCAAAACGTGTTTTTCAGCCCGAAATAAACGCGTTTTTTCAGACAGCTGTATCCCTATGTAACTGCAAGGCTCAGAAGAGCCCACACAATCAGGTCTTAACCCCAGTGTGCTGAAAGTGTCAAAACATGTTTTTCAGCAGAAATAAACATGTTTCTGCAAGTTTGGTCAACCCAATGTAAGTTATGGGGCAGTAACAGCACACTTTTCAAAACGTGTTTTTCAGCCCGAGATAAACACGTTTTTTCAGACAGCTGTATCCCTATGTAACTGCAAGGCTCAGAAGAGCCAACACACTCAGGTCTTAACCCCAGTGTGCTGAAAGTGTCAAAACATGTTTTTCAGCAGAAATAAACATGTTTCTGCAAGTTTGGTCAACCCCATGTAAGTTATGGGGCAGTAACAGCACACTTTTCAAAACGTGTTTTTCAGCCCGAGATAAACACGTTTTTTCAGACAGCTGTATCACTATGTAACTGCAAGGCTCAGAAGAGCCAACACACTCAGGTCTTAACCCCAGTGTGCTGAAAGTGTCAAAACATGTTTTTCAGCAGAAATAAACATGTTTCTGCAAGTTTGGTCAACCCCATGTAAGTTATGGGTCAGTAATAGCTCATTTTTCAAAACGTGTTTTTCAGCCCGAAATAAACACGTTTTTTCAGACAGCTGTATCCCTATGTAACTGCAAGGCTCAGAAGAGCCCACACACTCAGGTCTTAACGCCAGTGTGCTGACAGTGTCAAAACATGTTTTTCAGCAGAAATAAACATGTTTCTGCAAGTTTGGTCAACCCCATGTATCTTATGGGGCAGTAACAGGTCACTTTTCAAAACGTGTTTTTCAGCCTGAAATAAACACGTTTTTTCAGACAGCTGTATCCCTATGTAACTGCAAGGCTCAGAAGAGCCCACACACTCAGGTCTTAACCCCAGTGTGCTGAAAGTGTCAAAACATGTTTTTCAGCAGAAATAAACATGTTTCTGCAAGTTTGGTCAACCCCATGTAACTTATGGGGCAGTAACAGCTCACTTTTCAAAACGTGTTTTTCAGCCCGAAATAAACGCGTTTTTTCAAACAGCTGTATCCCTATGTAACTGCAAGGCTCAGAAGAGCCCACACACTCAGGTCTTAACCCCAGTGTGCTGAAAGTGTCAAAACATGTTTTTCAGCAGAAATAAACATGTTTCTGCAAGTTTGGTCAACCCCATGTAACTTATGGGGCAGTAACAGGTCACTTTTCAAAACGTGTTTTTCAGCCCGAAATAAACACGTTTTTTCAGACAGCTGTATCCCTATGTAACTGCAAGGCTCAGAAGAGCCCACACACTCAGGTCTTAACCCCAGTGTGCTGAAAGTGTCAAAACATGTTTTTCAGCAGAAATAAACATGTTTCTGCAAGTTTGGTCAACCCCATGTAACTTATGGGGCATTAACAGCTCACTTTTCAAAACGTGTTTTTCAGCCCGAAATAAACGCGTTTTTTCAGACAGCTGTATCCCTATGTAACTGCAAGGCTCAGAAGAGCCCACACAATCAGGTCTTAACCCCAGTGTGCTGAAAGTGTCAAAACATGTTTTTCAGCAGAAATAAACATGTTTCTGCAAGTTTGGTCAACCCCATGTAAGTTATGGGTCAGTAACAGCTCACTTTTCAAAACGTGTTTTTCAGCCCGAAATAAACGCGTTTTTTCAGACAGCTGTATCCCTATGTAACTGCAAGGCTCAGAAGAGCCCACAAACTCAGGTCTTAACCCCAGTGTGCTGAACGTGTCAAAACATGTTTTTCAGCAGAAATAAACATGTTTCTGCAAGTTTGGTCAACCCCATGTAACTTATGGGGCAGTAACAGCTCACTTTTCAAAACGTGTTTTTCAGCCCGAAATAAACGCGTTTTTTCAGACAGCTGTATCCCTATGTAACTGCAAGGCTCAGAAGAGCCCACACACTCAGGTCTTAACCCCAGTGTGCTGAAAGTGTCAAAACATGTTTTTCAGCAGAAATAAACATGTTTCTGCAAGTTTGGTCAACCCCATGTAAGTTATGGGTCAGTAACAGCTCACTTTTCAAAACGTGTTTTTCAGCCCGAAATAAACGCGTTTTTTCAGACAGCTGTATCCCTATGTAACTGCAAGGCTCAGAAGAGCCCACACACTCAGGTCTTAACCCCAGTGTGCTGACAGTGTCAAAACATGTTTTTCAGCAGAAATAAACATGTTTCTGCAAGTTTGGTCAACCCCATGTAACTTATGGGGCAGTAACAGCTCACTTTTCAAAACGTGTTTTATAGCCCTAAATAAACGCGTTTTTTCTGACAGCTGTATCCCTATGTAACTGCAAGGCTCAGAAGAGCCCACACACTCAGGTCTTAAGCCCAGTGTGCTGACAGTGTCAAAACATGTTTTTCAGAAGAAATAAACATGTTTCTGCAAGTTTGGTCAACCCCATGTAAGTTATGGGGCAGTAACAGCACACTTTTCAAAACGTGTTTTTCAGCCCGAGATAAACACGTTTTTTCAGACAGCTGTATCCCTATGTAACTGCAAGGCTCAGAAGAGCCAACACACTCAGGTCTTAACCCCAGTGTGCTGAAAGTGTCAAAACATGTTTTTCAGCAGAAATAAACATGTTTCTGCAAGTTTGGTCAACCCCATGTAAGTTATGGGTCAGTAACAGCTCACTTTTCAAAACGTGTTTTTCAGCCCGAAATAAACGCGTTTTTTCAGACAGCTGTATCCCTATGTAACTGCAAGGCTCAGAAGAGCCCACACACTCAGGTCTTAACCCCAGTGTGCTGAAAGTGTCAAAACATGTTTTTCAGCAGAAATAAACATGTTTCTGCAAGTTTGGTCAACCCCATGTAAGTTATGGGGCAGTAACAGCACACTTTTCAAAACGTGTTTTTCAGCCCGAGATAAACACGTTTTTTCAGACAGCTGTATCCCTATGTAACTGCAAGGCTCAGAAGAGCCAACACACTCAGGTCTTAACCCCAGTGTGCTGAAAGTGTCAAAACATGTTTTTCAGCAGAAATAAACATGTTTCTGCAAGTTTGGTCAACCCCATGTAAGTTATGGGTCAGTAACAGCTCACTTTTCAAAACGTGTTTTTCAGCCCGAAATAAACGCGTTTTTTCAGACAGCTGTATCCCTATGTAACTGCAAGGCTCAGAAGAGCCCACACACTCAGGTCTTAACCCCAGTGTGCTGACAGTGTCAAAACATGTTTTTCAGAAGAAATAAACATGTTTCTGCAAGTTTGGTCAACCCCATGTAAGTTATGGGGCAGTAACAGAACACTTTTCAAAACGTGTTTTTCAGCCCGAGATAAACACGTTTTTTCAGACAGCTGTATCACTATGTAACTGCAAGGCTCAGAAGAGCCAACACACTCAGGTCTTAACCCCAGTGTGCTGAAAGTGTCAAAACATGTTTTTCAGCAGAAATAAACATGTTTCTGCAAGTTTGGTCAACCCCATGTAAGTTATGGGTCAGTAACAGCTCACTTTTCAAAACGTGTTTTTCAGCCCGAAATAAACGCGTTTTTTCAGACAGCTGTATCCCTATGTAACTGCAAGGCTCAGAAGAGCCCACACACTCAGGTCTTAACCCCAGTGTGCTGACAGTGTCAAAACATGTTTTTCAGCAGAAATAAACATGTTTCTGCAAGTTTGGTCAACCCCATGTAACTTATGGGGCAGTAACAGCTCACTTTTCAAAACGTGTTTTATAGCCCTAAATAAACGCGTTTTTTCTGACAGCTGTATCCCTATGTAACTGCAAGGCTCAGAAGAGCCCACACACTCAGGTCTTAAGCCCAGTGTGCTGACAGTGTCAAAACATGTTTTTCAGAAGAAATAAACATGTTTCTGCAAGTTTGGTCAACCCCATGTAACTTATGGGGCAGTAACAGCTCACTTTTCAAAACGTGTTTTATAGCCCTAAATAAACGCGTTTTTTCTGACAGCTGTATCCCTATGTAACTGCAAGGCTCAGAAGAGCCCACACACTCAGGTCTTAACCCCAGTGTGCTGACAGTGTCAAAACATGTTTTTCAGCAGAAATAAACATGTTTCTGCAAGTTTGGTCAACCCCATGTAACTTATGGGGCAGTAACAGCTCACTTTTCAAAACGTGTTTTATAGCCCTAAATAAACGCGTTTTTTCTGACAGCTGTATCCCTATGTAACTGCAAGGCTCAGAAGAGCCCACACACTCAGGTCTTAAGCCCAGTGTGCTGACAGTGTCAAAACATGTTTTTCAGAAGAAATAAACATGTTTCTGCAAGTTTGGTCAACCCCATGTAAGTTATGGGGCAGTAACAGCACACTTTTCAAAACGTGTTTTTCAGCCCGAGATAAACACGTTTTTTCAGACAGCTGTATCCCTATGTAACTGCAAGGCTCAGAAGAGCCAACACACTCAGGTCTTAACCCCAGTGTGCTGAAAGTGTCAAAACATGTTTTTCAGCAGAAATAAACATGTTTCTGCAAGTTTGGTCAACCCCATGTAAGTTATGGGTCAGTAACAGCTCACTTTTCAAAACGTGTTTTTCAGCCCGAAATAAACGCGTTTTTTCAGACAGCTGTATCCCTATGTAACTGCAAGGCTCAGAAGAGCCCACACACTCAGGTCTTAACCCCAGTGTGCTGACAGTGTCAAAACATGTTTTTCAGAAGAAATAAACATGTTTCTGCAAGTTTGGTCAACCCCATGTAAGTTATGGGGCAGTAACAGAACACTTTTCAAAACGTGTTTTTCAGCCCGAGATAAACACGTTTTTTCAGACAGCTGTATCCCTATGTAACTGCAAGGCTCAGAAGAGCCCACACACTCAGGTCTTAACCCCAGTGTGCTGACAGTGTCAAAACATGTTTTTCAGCAGAAATAAACATGTTTCTGCAAGTTTGGTCAACCCCATGTATCTTATGGGGCAGTAACAGCTCACTTTTCAAAACGTGTTTTTCAGCCCGAAATAAACGCGTTTTTTCAAACAGCTGTATCCCTATGTAACTGCAAGGCTCAGAAGAGCCCACACACTCAGGTCTTAACCCCAGTGTGCTGAAAGTGTCAAAACATGTTTTTCAGCAGAAATAAACATGTTTCTGCAAGTTTGGTCAACCCCATGTAACTTATGGGGCAGTAACAGGTCACTTTTCAAAACGTGTTTTTCAGCCCGAAATAAACACGTTTTTTCAGACAGCTGTATCCCTATGTAACTGCAAGGCTCAGAAGAGCCCACACACTCAGGTCTTAACCCCAGTGTGCTGAAAGTGTCAAAACATGTTTTTCAGCAGAAATAAACATGTTTCTGCAAGGTTGGTCAACCCCATGTAACTTATGGGGCATTAACAGCTCACTTTTCAAAACGTGTTTTTCAGCCCGAAATAAACGCGTTTTTTCAGACAGCTGTATCCCTATGTAACTGCAAGGCTCAGAAGAGCCCACACAATCAGGTCTTAACCCCAGTGTGCTGAAAGTGTCAAAACATGTTTTTCAGCAGAAATAAACATGTTTCTGCAAGTTTGGTCAACCCCATGTAAGTTATGGGTCAGTAACAGCTCACTTTTCAAAACGTGTTTTTCAGCCCGAAATAAACGCGTTTTTTCAGACAGCTGTATCCCTATGTAACTGCAAGGCTCAGAAGAGCCCACACACTCAGGTCTTAACCCCAGTGTGCTGAAAGTGTCAAAACATGTTTTTCAGCAGAAATAAACATGTTTCTGCAAGTTTGGTCAACCCCATGTAAGTTATGGGGCAGTAACAGCACACTTTTCAAAACGTGTTTTTCAGCCCGAGATAAACACGTTTTTTCAGACAGCTGTATCCCTATGTAACTGCAAGGCTCAGAAGAGCCAACACACTCAGGTCTTAACCCCAGTGTGCTGAAAGTGTCAAAACATGTTTTTCAGCAGAAATAAACATGTTTCTGCAAGTTTGGTCAACCCCATGTAAGTTATGGGGCAGTAACAGCACACTTTTCAAAACGTGTTTTTCAGCCCGAGATAAACACGTTTTTTTCAGACAGCTGTATCCCTATGTAACTGCAAGGCTCAGAAGAGCCAACACACTCAGGTCTTAACCCCAGTGTGCTGAAAGTGTCAAAACATGTTTTTCAGCAGAAATAAACATGTTTCTGCAAGTTTGGTCAACCCCATGTAAGTTATGGGGCAGTAACAGCACACTTTTCAAAACGTGTTTTTCAGCCCGAGATAAACACGTTTTTTCAGACAGCTGTATCACTATGTAACTGCAAGGCTCAGAAGAGCCAACACACTCAGGTCTTAACCCCAGTGTGCTGAAAGTGTCAAAACATGTTTTTCAGCAGAAATAAACATGTTTCTGCAAGTTTGGTCAACCCCATGTAAGTTATGGGTCAGTAATAGCTCACTTTTCAAAACGTGTTTTTCAGCCCGAAATAAACACGTTTTTTCAGACAGCTGTATCCCTATGTAACTGCAAGGCTCAGAAGAGCCCACACACTCAGGTCTTAACCCCAGTGTGCTGACAGTGTCAAAACATGTTTTTCAGCAGAAATAAACATGTTTCTGCAAGTTTGGTCAACCCCATGTATCTTATGGGGCAGTAACAGGTCACTTTTCAAAACGTGTTTTTCAGCCTGAAATAAACACGTTTTTTCAGACAGCTGTATCCCTATGTAACTGCAAGGCTCAGAAGAGCCCACACACTCAGGTCTTAACCCCAGTGTGCTGAAAGTGTCAAAACATGTTTTTCAGCAGAAATAAACATGTTTCTGCAAGTTTGGTCAACCCCTTGTAACTTATGGGGCAGTAACAGCTCACTTTTCAAAACGTGTTTTTCAGCCCGAAATAAACGCGTTTTTTCAAACAGCTGTATCCCTATGTAACTGCAAGGCTCAGAAGAGCCCACACACTCAGGTCTTAACCCCAGTGTGCTGAAAGTGTCAAAACATGTTTTTCAGCAGAAATAAACATGTTTCTGCAAGTTTGGTCAACCCCATGTAACTTATGGGGCAGTAACAGGTCACTTTTCAAAACGTGTTTTTCAGCCCGAAATAAACACGTTTTTTCAGACAGCTGTATCCCTATGTAACTGCAAGGCTCAGAAGAGCCCACACACTCAGGTCTTAACCCCAGTGTGCTGAAAGTGTCAAAACATGTTTTTCAGCAGAAATAAACATGTTTCTGCAAGTTTGGTCAACCCCATGTAACTTATGGGGCATTAACAGCTCACTTTTCAAAACGTGTTTTTCAGCCCGAAATAAACGCGTTTTTTCAGACAGCTGTATCCCTATGTAACTGCAAGGCTCAGAAGAGCCCACACAATCAGGTCTTAACCCCAGTGTGCTGAAAGTGTCAAAACATGTTTTTCAGCAGAAATAAACATGTTTCTGCAAGTTTGGTCAACCCCATGTAAGTTATGGGTCAGTAACAGCTCACTTTTCAAAACGTGTTTTTCAGCCCGAAATAAACGCGTTTTTTCAGACAGCTGTATCCCTATGTAACTGCAAGGCTCAGAAGAGCCCACACACTCAGGTCTTAACCCCAGTGTGCTGAAAGTGTCAAAACATGTTTTTCAGCAGAAATAAACATGTTTCTGCAAGTTTGGTCAACCCCATGTAAGTTATGGGGCATTAACAGCACACTTTTCAAAACGTGTTTTTCAGCCCGAAATAAACGCGTTTTTTCAGACAGCTGTATCCCTATGTAACTGCAAGGCTCAGAAGAGCCCACACAATCAGGTCTTAACCCCAGTGTGCTGAAAGTGTCAAAACATGTTTTTCAGCAGAAATAAACATGTTTCTGCAAGTTTGGTCAACCCAATGTAAGTTATGGGGCAGTAACAGCACACTTTTCAAAACGTGTTTTTCAGCCCGAGATAAACACGTTTTTTCAGACAGCTGTATCCCTATGTAACTGCAAGGCTCAGAAGAGCCAACACACTCAGGTCTTAACCCCAGTGTGCTGAAAGTGTCAAAACATGTTTTTCAGCAGAAATAAACATGTTTCTGCAAGTTTGGTCAACCCCATGTAAGTTATGGGGCAGTAACAGCACACTTTTCAAAACGTGTTTTTCAGCCCGAGATAAACACGTTTTTTCAGACAGCTGTATCACTATGTAACTGCAAGGCTCAGAAGAGCCAACACACTCAGGTCTTAACCCCAGTGTGCTGAAAGTGTCAAAACATGTTTTTCAGCAGAAATAAACATGTTTCTGCAAGTTTGGTCAACCCCATGTAAGTTATGGGTCAGTAATAGCTCATTTTTCAAAACGTGTTTTTCAGCCCGAAATAAACACGTTTTTTCAGACAGCTGTATCCCTATGTAACTGCAAGGCTCAGAAGAGCCCACACACTCAGGTCTTAACGCCAGTGTGCTGACAGTGTCAAAACATGTTTTTCAGCAGAAATAAACATGTTTCTGCAAGTTTGGTCAACCCCATGTATCTTATGGGGCAGTAACAGGTCACTTTTCAAAACGTGTTTTTCAGCCTGAAATAAACACGTTTTTTCAGACAGCTGTATCCCTATGTAACTGCAAGGCTCAGAAGAGCCCACACACTCAGGTCTTAACCCCAGTGTGCTGAAAGTGTCAAAACATGTTTTTCAGCAGAAATAAACATGTTTCTGCAAGTTTGGTCAACCCCATGTAACTTATGGGGCAGTAACAGCTCACTTTTCAAAACGTGTTTTTCAGCCCGAAATAAACGCGTTTTTTCAAACAGCTGTATCCCTATGTAACTGCAAGGCTCAGAAGAGCCCACACACTCAGGTCTTAACCCCAGTGTGCTGAAAGTGTCAAAACATGTTTTTCAGCAGAAATAAACATGTTTCTGCAAGTTTGGTCAACCCCATGTAACTTATGGGGCAGTAACAGGTCACTTTTCAAAACGTGTTTTTCAGCCCGAAATAAACACGTTTTTTCAGACAGCTGTATCCCTATGTAACTGCAAGGCTCAGAAGAGCCCACACACTCAGGTCTTAACCCCAGTGTGCTGAAAGTGTCAAAACATGTTTTTCAGCAGAAATAAACATGTTTCTGCAAGTTTGGTCAACCCCATGTAACTTATGGGGCATTAACAGCTCACTTTTCAAAACGTGTTTTTCAGCCCGAAATAAACGCGTTTTTTCAGACAGCTGTATCCCTATGTAACTGCAAGGCTCAGAAGAGCCCACACAATCAGGTCTTAACCCCAGTGTGCTGAAAGTGTCAAAACATGTTTTTCAGCAGAAATAAACATGTTTCTGCAAGTTTGGTCAACCCCATGTAAGTTATGGGTCAGTAACAGCTCACTTTTCAAAACGTGTTTTTCAGCCCGAAATAAACGCGTTTTTTCAGACAGCTGTATCCCTATGTAACTGCAAGGCTCAGAAGAGCCCACAAACTCAGGTCTTAACCCCAGTGTGCTGAACGTGTCAAAACATGTTTTTCAGCAGAAATAAACATGTTTCTGCAAGTTTGGTCAACCCCATGTAACTTATGGGGCAGTAACAGCTCACTTTTCAAAACGTGTTTTTCAGCCCGAAATAAACGCGTTTTTTCAGACAGCTGTATCCCTATGTAACTGCAAGGCTCAGAAGAGCCCACACACTCAGGTCTTAACCCCAGTGTGCTGAAAGTGTCAAAACATGTTTTTCAGCAGAAATAAACATGTTTCTGCAAGTTTGGTCAACCCCATGTAAGTTATGGGTCAGTAACAGCTCACTTTTCAAAACGTGTTTTTCAGCCCGAAATAAACGCGTTTTTTCAGACAGCTGTATCCCTATGTAACTGCAAGGCTCAGAAGAGCCCACACACTCAGGTCTTAACCCCAGTGTGCTGACAGTGTCAAAACATGTTTTTCAGCAGAAATAAACATGTTTCTGCAAGTTTGGTCAACCCCATGTAACTTATGGGGCAGTAACAGCTCACTTTTCAAAACGTGTTTTATAGCCCTAAATAAACGCGTTTTTTCTGACAGCTGTATCCCTATGTAACTGCAAGGCTCAGAAGAGCCCACACACTCAGGTCTTAAGCCCAGTGTGCTGACAGTGTCAAAACATGTTTTTCAGAAGAAATAAACATGTTTCTGCAAGTTTGGTCAACCCCATGTAAGTTATGGGGCAGTAACAGCACACTTTTCAAAACGTGTTTTTCAGCCCGAGATAAACACGTTTTTTCAGACAGCTGTATCCCTATGTAACTGCAAGGCTCAGAAGAGCCAACACACTCAGGTCTTAACCCCAGTGTGCTGAAAGTGTCAAAACATGTTTTTCAGCAGAAATAAACATGTTTCTGCAAGTTTGGTCAACCCCATGTAAGTTATGGGTCAGTAACAGCTCACTTTTCAAAACGTGTTTTTCAGCCCGAAATAAACGCGTTTTTTCAGACAGCTGTATCCCTATGTAACTGCAAGGCTCAGAAGAGCCCACACACTCAGGTCTTAACCCCAGTGTGCTGAAAGTGTCAAAACATGTTTTTCAGCAGAAATAAACATGTTTCTGCAAGTTTGGTCAACCCCATGTAAGTTATGGGGCAGTAACAGCACACTTTTCAAAACGTGTTTTTCAGCCCGAGATAAACACGTTTTTTCAGACAGCTGTATCCCTATGTAACTGCAAGGCTCAGAAGAGCCAACACACTCAGGTCTTAACCCCAGTGTGCTGAAAGTGTCAAAACATGTTTTTCAGCAGAAATAAACATGTTTCTGCAAGTTTGGTCAACCCCATGTAAGTTATGGGTCAGTAACAGCTCACTTTTCAAAACGTGTTTTTCAGCCCGAAATAAACGCGTTTTTTCAGACAGCTGTATCCCTATGTAACTGCAAGGCTCAGAAGAGCCCACACACTCAGGTCTTAACCCCAGTGTGCTGACAGTGTCAAAACATGTTTTTCAGAAGAAATAAACATGTTTCTGCAAGTTTGGTCAACCCCATGTAAGTTATGGGGCAGTAACAGAACACTTTTCAAAACGTGTTTTTCAGCCCGAGATAAACACGTTTTTTCAGACAGCTGTATCACTATGTAACTGCAAGGCTCAGAAGAGCCAACACACTCAGGTCTTAACCCCAGTGTGCTGAAAGTGTCAAAACATGTTTTTCAGCAGAAATAAACATGTTTCTGCAAGTTTGGTCAACCCCATGTAAGTTATGGGTCAGTAATAGCTCACTTTTCAAAACGTGTTTTTCAGCCCGAAATAAACGCGTTTTTTCAGACAGCTGTATCCCTATGTAACTGCAAGGCTCAGAAGAGCCCACACACTCAGGTCTTAACCCCAGTGTGCTGAAAGTGTCAAAACATGTTTTTCAGCAGAAATAAACATGTTTCTGCAAGTTTGGTCAACCCCATGTAAGTTATGGGGCAGTAACAGCACACTTTTCAAAACGTGTTTTTCAGCCCGAGATAAACACGTTTTTTCAGACAGCTGTATCCCTATGTAACTGCAAGGCTCAGAAGAGCCCACACACTCAGGTCTTAACCCCAGTGTGCTGACAGTGTCAAAACATGTTTTTCAGCAGAAATAAACATGTTTCTGCAAGTTTGGTCAACCCCATGTAACTTATGGGGCAGTAACAGCTCACTTTTCAAAACGTGTTTTTCAGCCCGAAATAAACGCGTTTTTTCAAACAGCTGTATCCCTATGTAACTGCAAGGCTCAGAAGAGCCCACACACTCAGGTCTTAACCCCAGTGTGCTGAAAGTGTCAAAACATGTTTTTCAGCAGAAATAAACATGTTTCTGCAAGTTTGGTCAACCCCATGTAACTTATGGGGCAGTAACAGGTCACTTTTCAAAACGTGTTTTTCAGCCCGAAATAAACACGTTTTTTCAGACAGCTGTATCCCTATGTAACTGCAAGGCTCAGAAGAGCCCACACACTCAGGTCTTAACCCCAGTGTGCTGAAAGTGTCAAAACATGTTTTTCAGCAGAAATAAACATGTTTCTGCAAGTTTGGTCAACCCCATGTAACTTATGGGGCATTAACAGCTCACTTTTCAAAACGTGTTTTTCAGCCCGAAATAAACGCGTTTTTTCAGACAGCTGTATCCCTATGTAACTGCAAGGCTCAGAAGAGCCCACACAATCAGGTCTTAACCCCAGTGTGCTGAAAGTGTCAAAACATGTTTTTCAGCAGAAATAAACATGTTTCTGCAAGTTTGGTCAACCCCATGTAAGTTATGGGTCAGTAACAGCTCACTTTTCAAAACGTGTTTTTCAGCCCGAAATAAACGCGTTTTTTCAGACAGCTGTATCCCTATGTAACTGCAAGGCTCAGAAGAGCCCACAAACTCAGGTCTTAACCCCAGTGTGCTGAACGTGTCAAAACATGTTTTTCAGCAGAAATAAACATGTTTCTGCAAGTTTGGTCAACCCCATGTAACTTATGGGGCAGTAACAGCTCACTTTTCAAAACGTGTTTTTCAGCCCGAAATAAACGCGTTTTTTCAGACAGCTGTATCCCTATGTAACTGCAAGGCTCAGAAGAGCCCACACACTCAGGTCTTAACCCCAGTGTGCTGAAAGTGTCAAAACATGTTTTTCAGCAGAAATAAACATGTTTCTGCAAGTTTGGTCAACCCCATGTAAGTTATGGGTCAGTAACAGCTCACTTTTCAAAACGTGTTTTTCAGCCCGAAATAAACGCGTTTTTTCAGACAGCTGTATCCCTATGTAACTGCAAGGCTCAGAAGAGCCCACACACTCAGGTCTTAACCCCAGTGTGCTGACAGTGTCAAAACATGTTTTTCAGCAGAAATAAACATGTTTCTGCAAGTTTGGTCAACCCCATGTAACTTATGGGGCAGTAACAGCTCACTTTTCAAAACGTGTTTTATAGCCCTAAATAAACGCGTTTTTTCTGACAGCTGTATCCCTATGTAACTGCAAGGCTCAGAAGAGCCCACACACTCAGGTCTTAAGCCCAGTGTGCTGACAGTGTCAAAACATGTTTTTCAGAAGAAATAAACATGTTTCTGCAAGTTTGGTCAACCCCATGTAAGTTATGGGGCAGTAACAGCACACTTTTCAAAACGTGTTTTTCAGCCCGAGATAAACACGTTTTTTCAGACAGCTGTATCCCTATGTAACTGCAAGGCTCAGAAGAGCCAACACACTCAGGTCTTAACCCCAGTGTGCTGAAAGTGTCAAAACATGTTTTTCAGCAGAAATAAACATGTTTCTGCAAGTTTGGTCAACCCCATGTAAGTTATGGGTCAGTAACAGCTCACTTTTCAAAACGTGTTTTTCAGCCCGAAATAAACGCGTTTTTTCAGACAGCTGTATCCCTATGTAACTGCAAGGCTCAGAAGAGCCCACACACTCAGGTCTTAACCCCAGTGTGCTGAAAGTGTCAAAACATGTTTTTCAGCAGAAATAAACATGTTTCTGCAAGTTTGGTCAACCCCATGTAAGTTATGGGGCAGTAACAGCACACTTTTCAAAACGTGTTTTTCAGCCCGAGATAAACACGTTTTTTCAGACAGCTGTATCCCTATGTAACTGCAAGGCTCAGAAGAGCCAACACACTCAGGTCTTAACCCCAGTGTGCTGAAAGTGTCAAAACATGTTTTTCAGCAGAAATAAACATGTTTCTGCAAGTTTGGTCAACCCCATGTAAGTTATGGGTCAGTAACAGCTCACTTTTCAAAACGTGTTTTTCAGCCCGAAATAAACGCGTTTTTTCAGACAGCTGTATCCCTATGTAACTGCAAGGCTCAGAAGAGCCCACACACTCAGGTCTTAACCCCAGTGTGCTGACAGTGTCAAAACATGTTTTTCAGAAGAAATAAACATGTTTCTGCAAGTTTGGTCAACCCCATGTAAGTTATGGGGCAGTAACAGAACACTTTTCAAAACGTGTTTTTCAGCCCGAGATAAACACGTTTTTTCAGACAGCTGTATCCCTATGTAACTGCAAGGCTCAGAAGAGCCCACACACTCAGGTCTTAACCCCAGTGTGCTGACAGTGTCAAAACATGTTTTTCAGCAGAAATAAACATGTTTCTGCAAGTTTGGTCAACCCCATGTATCTTATGGGGCAGTAACAGCTCACTTTTCAAAACGTGTTTTTCAGCCCGAAATAAACGCGTTTTTTCAAACAGCTGTATCCCTATGTAACTGCAAGGCTCAGAAGAGCCCACACACTCAGGTCTTAACCCCAGTGTGCTGAAAGTGTCAAAACATGTTTTTCAGCAGAAATAAACATGTTTCTGCAAGTTTGGTCAACCCCATGTAACTTATGGGGCAGTAACAGGTCACTTTTCAAAACGTGTTTTTCAGCCCGAAATAAACACGTTTTTTCAGACAGCTGTATCCCTATGTAACTGCAAGGCTCAGAAGAGCCCACACACTCAGGTCTTAACCCCAGTGTGCTGAAAGTGTCAAAACATGTTTTTCAGCAGAAATAAACATGTTTCTGCAAGGTTGGTCAACCCCATGTAACTTATGGGGCATTAACAGCTCACTTTTCAAAACGTGTTTTTCAGCCCGAAATAAACGCGTTTTTTCAGACAGCTGTATCCCTATGTAACTGCAAGGCTCAGAAGAGCCCACACAATCAGGTCTTAACCCCAGTGTGCTGAAAGTGTCAAAACATGTTTTTCAGCAGAAATAAACATGTTTCTGCAAGTTTGGTCAACCCCATGTAAGTTATGGGTCAGTAACAGCTCACTTTTCAAAACGTGTTTTTCAGCCCGAAATAAACGCGTTTTTTCAGACAGCTGTATCCCTATGTAACTGCAAGGCTCAGAAGAGCCCACACACTCAGGTCTTAACCCCAGTGTGCTGAAAGTGTCAAAACATGTTTTTCAGCAGAAATAAACATGTTTCTGCAAGTTTGGTCAACCCCATGTAAGTTATGGGGCAGTAACAGCACACTTTTCAAAACGTGTTTTTCAGCCCGAGATAAACACGTTTTTTCAGACAGCTGTATCCCTATGTAACTGCAAGGCTCAGAAGAGCCAACACACTCAGGTCTTAACCCCAGTGTGCTGAAAGTGTCAAAACATGTTTTTCAGCAGAAATAAACATGTTTCTGCAAGTTTGGTCAACCCCATGTAAGTTATGGGGCAGTAACAGCACACTTTTCAAAACGTGTTTTTCAGCCCGAGATAAACACGTTTTTTTCAGACAGCTGTATCCCTATGTAACTGCAAGGCTCAGAAGAGCCAACACACTCAGGTCTTAACCCCAGTGTGCTGAAAGTGTCAAAACATGTTTTTCAGCAGAAATAAACATGTTTCTGCAAGTTTGGTCAACCCCATGTAAGTTATGGGTCAGTAATAGCTCACTTTTCAAAACGTGTTTTTCAGCCCGAAATAAACGCGTTTTTTCAGACAGCTGTATCCCTATGTAACTGCAAGGCTCAGAAGAGCCCACACACTCAGGTCTTAACCCCAGTGTGCTGAAAGTGTCAAAACATGTTTTTCAGCAGAAATAAACATGTTTCTGCAAGTTTGGTCAACCCCATGTAAGTTATGGGGCATTAACAGCACACTTTTCAAAACGTGTTTTTCAGCCCGAAATAAACGCGTTTTTTCAGACAGCTGTATCCCTATGTAACTGCAAGGCTCAGAAGAGCCCACACAATCAGGTCTTAACCCCAGTGTGCTGAAAGTGTCAAAACATGTTTTTCAGCAGAAATAAACATGTTTCTGCAAGTTTGGTCAACCCCATGTAAGTTATGGGGCAGTAACAGCACACTTTTCAAAACGTGTTTTTCAGCCCGAGATAAACACGTTTTTTCAGACAGCTGTATCCCTATGTAACTGCAAGGCTCAGAAGAGCCAACACACTCAGGTCTTAACCCCAGTGTGCTGAAAGTGTCAAAACATGTTTTTCAGCAGAAATAAACATGTTTCTGCAAGTTTGGTCAACCCCATGTAAGTTATGGGGCAGTAACAGCACACTTTTCAAAACGTGTTTTTCAGCCCGAGATAAACACGTTTTTTCAGACAGCTGTATCACTATGTAACTGCAAGGCTCAGAAGAGCCAACACACTCAGGTCTTAACCCCAGTGTGCTGAAAGTGTCAAAACATGTTTTTCAGCAGAAATAAACATGTTTCTGCAAGTTTGGTCAACCCCATGTAAGTTATGGGTCAGTAATAGCTCACTTTTCAAAACGTGTTTTTCAGCCCGAAATAAACGCGTTTTTTCAGACAGCTGTATCCCTATGTAACTGCAAGGCTCAGAAGAGCCCACACACTCAGGTCTTAACCCCAGTGTGCTGAAAGTGTCAAAACATGTTTTTCAGCAGAAATAAACATGTTTCTGCAAGTTTGGTCAACCCCATGTAAGTTATGGGGCAGTAACAGCACACTTTTCAAAACGTGTTTTTCAGCCCGAGATAAACACGTTTTTTCAGACAGCTGTATCCCTATGTAACTGCAAGGCTCAGAAGAGCCCACACACTCAGGTCTTAACCCCAGTGTGCTGACAGTGTCAAAACATGTTTTTCAGCAGAAATAAACATGTTTCTGCAAGTTTGGTCAACCCCATGTATCTTATGGGGCAGTAACAGGTCACTTTTCAAAACGTGTTTTTCAGCCCGAAATAAACACGTTTTTTCAGACAGCAGTATCCCTATGTAACTGCAAGGCTCAGAAGAGCCCACACACTCAGGTCTTAACCCCAGTGTGCTGAAAGTGTCAAAACATGTTTTTCAGCAGAAATAAACATGTTTCTGCAAGTTTGGTCAACCCCATGTAACTTATGGGGCAGTAACAGCTCACTTTTCAAAACGTGTTTTTCAGCCCGAAATAAACGCGTTTTTTCAAACAGCTGTATCCCTATGTAACTGCAAGGCTCAGAAGAGCCCACACACTCAGGTCTTAACCCCAGTGTGCTGAAAGTGTCAAAACATGTTTTTCAGCAGAAATAAACATGTTTCTGCAAGTTTGGTCAACCCCATGTAACTTATGGGGCAGTAACAGGTCACTTTTCAAAACGTGTTTTTCAGCCCGAAATAAACACGTTTTTTCAGACAGCTGTATCCCTATGTAACTGCAAGGCTCAGAAGAGCCCACACACTCAGGTCTTAACCCCAGTGTGCTGAAAGTGTCAAAACATGTTTTTCAGCAGAAATAAACATGTTTCTGCAAGTTTGGTCAACCCCATGTAACTTATGGGGCATTAACAGCTCACTTTTCAAAACGTGTTTTTCAGCCCGAAATAAACGCGTTTTTTCAGACAGCTGTATCCCTATGTAACTGCAAGGCTCAGAAGAGCCCACACAATCAGGTCTTAACCCCAGTGTGCTGAAAGTGTCAAAACATGTTTTTCAGCAGAAATAAACATGTTTCTGCAAGTTTGGTCAACCCCATGTAAGTTATGGGTCAGTAACAGCTCACTTTTCAAAACGTGTTTTTCAGCCCGAAATAAACGCGTTTTTTCAGACAGCTGTATCCCTATGTAACTGCAAGGCTCAGAAGAGCCCACAAACTCAGGTCTTAACCCCAGTGTGCTGAACGTGTCAAAACATGTTTTTCAGCAGAAATAAACATGTTTCTGCAAGTTTGGTCAACCCCATGTAACTTATGGGGCAGTAACAGCTCACTTTTCAAAACGTGTTTTTCAGCCCGAAATAAACGCGTTTTTTCAGACAGCTGTATCCCTATGTAACTGCAAGGCTCAGAAGAGCCCACACACTCAGGTCTTAACCCCAGTGTGCTGAAAGTGTCAAAACATGTTTTTCAGCAGAAATAAACATGTTTCTGCAAGTTTGGTCAACCCCATGTAAGTTATGGGTCAGTAACAGCTCACTTTTCAAAACGTGTTTTTCAGCCCGAAATAAACGCGTTTTTTCAGACAGCTGTATCCCTATGTAACTGCAAGGCTCAGAAGAGCCCACACACTCAGGTCTTAACCCCAGTGTGCTGACAGTGTCAAAACATGTTTTTCAGCAGAAATAAACATGTTTCTGCAAGTTTGGTCAACCCCATGTAACTTATGGGGCAGTAACAGCTCACTTTTCAAAACGTGTTTTATAGCCCTAAATAAACGCGTTTTTTCTGACAGCTGTATCCCTATGTAACTGCAAGGCTCAGAAGAGCCCACACACTCAGGTCTTAAGCCCAGTGTGCTGACAGTGTCAAAACATGTTTTTCAGAAGAAATAAACATGTTTCTGCAAGTTTGGTCAACCCCATGTAACTTATGGGGCAGTAACAGCTCACTTTTCAAAACGTGTTTTATAGCCCTAAATAAACGCGTTTTTTCTGACAGCTGTATCCCTATGTAACTGCAAGGCTCAGAAGAGCCCACACACTCAGGTCTTAACCCCAGTGTGCTGACAGTGTCAAAACATGTTTTTCAGCAGAAATAAACATGTTTCTGCAAGTTTGGTCAACCCCATGTAACTTATGGGGCAGTAACAGCTCACTTTTCAAAACGTGTTTTATAGCCCTAAATAAACGCGTTTTTTCTGACAGCTGTATCCCTATGTAACTGCAAGGCTCAGAAGAGCCCACACACTCAGGTCTTAAGCCCAGTGTGCTGACAGTGTCAAAACATGTTTTTCAGAAGAAATAAACATGTTTCTGCAAGTTTGGTCAACCCCATGTAAGTTATGGGGCAGTAACAGCACACTTTTCAAAACGTGTTTTTCAGCCCGAGATAAACACGTTTTTTCAGACAGCTGTATCCCTATGTAACTGCAAGGCTCAGAAGAGCCAACACACTCAGGTCTTAACCCCAGTGTGCTGAAAGTGTCAAAACATGTTTTTCAGCAGAAATAAACATGTTTCTGCAAGTTTGGTCAACCCCATGTAAGTTATGGGTCAGTAACAGCTCACTTTTCAAAACGTGTTTTTCAGCCCGAAATAAACGCGTTTTTTCAGACAGCTGTATCCCTATGTAACTGCAAGGCTCAGAAGAGCCCACACACTCAGGTCTTAACCCCAGTGTGCTGACAGTGTCAAAACATGTTTTTCAGAAGAAATAAACATGTTTCTGCAAGTTTGGTCAACCCCATGTAAGTTATGGGGCAGTAACAGAACACTTTTCAAAACGTGTTTTTCAGCCCGAGATAAACACGTTTTTTCAGACAGCTGTATCCCTATGTAACTGCAAGGCTCAGAAGAGCCCACACACTCAGGTCTTAACCCCAGTGTGCTGACAGTGTCAAAACATGTTTTTCAGCAGAAATAAACATGTTTCTGCAAGTTTGGTCAACCCCATGTATCTTATGGGGCAGTAACAGCTCACTTTTCAAAACGTGTTTTTCAGCCCGAAATAAACGCGTTTTTTCAAACAGCTGTATCCCTATGTAACTGCAAGGCTCAGAAGAGCCCACACACTCAGGTCTTAACCCCAGTGTGCTGAAAGTGTCAAAACATGTTTTTCAGCAGAAATAAACATGTTTCTGCAAGTTTGGTCAACCCCATGTAACTTATGGGGCAGTAACAGGTCACTTTTCAAAACGTGTTTTTCAGCCCGAAATAAACACGTTTTTTCAGACAGCTGTATCCCTATGTAACTGCAAGGCTCAGAAGAGCCCACACACTCAGGTCTTAACCCCAGTGTGCTGAAAGTGTCAAAACATGTTTTTCAGCAGAAATAAACATGTTTCTGCAAGGTTGGTCAACCCCATGTAACTTATGGGGCATTAACAGCTCACTTTTCAAAACGTGTTTTTCAGCCCGAAATAAACGCGTTTTTTCAGACAGCTGTATCCCTATGTAACTGCAAGGCTCAGAAGAGCCCACACAATCAGGTCTTAACCCCAGTGTGCTGAAAGTGTCAAAACATGTTTTTCAGCAGAAATAAACATGTTTCTGCAAGTTTGGTCAACCCCATGTAAGTTATGGGTCAGTAACAGCTCACTTTTCAAAACGTGTTTTTCAGCCCGAAATAAACGCGTTTTTTCAGACAGCTGTATCCCTATGTAACTGCAAGGCTCAGAAGAGCCCACACACTCAGGTCTTAACCCCAGTGTGCTGAAAGTGTCAAAACATGTTTTTCAGCAGAAATAAACATGTTTCTGCAAGTTTGGTCAACCCCATGTAAGTTATGGGGCAGTAACAGCACACTTTTCAAAACGTGTTTTTCAGCCCGAGATAAACACGTTTTTTCAGACAGCTGTATCCCTATGTAACTGCAAGGCTCAGAAGAGCCAACACACTCAGGTCTTAACCCCAGTGTGCTGAAAGTGTCAAAACATGTTTTTCAGCAGAAATAAACATGTTTCTGCAAGTTTGGTCAACCCCATGTAAGTTATGGGGCAGTAACAGCACACTTTTCAAAACGTGTTTTTCAGCCCGAGATAAACACGTTTTTTTCAGACAGCTGTATCCCTATGTAACTGCAAGGCTCAGAAGAGCCAACACACTCAGGTCTTAACCCCAGTGTGCTGAAAGTGTCAAAACATGTTTTTCAGCAGAAATAAACATGTTTCTGCAAGTTTGGTCAACCCCATGTAAGTTATGGGTCAGTAATAGCTCACTTTTCAAAACGTGTTTTTCAGCCCGAAATAAACACGTTTTTTCAGACAGCTGTATCCCTATGTAACTGCAAGGCTCAGAAGAGCCCACACAATCAGGTCTTAACCCCAGTGTGCTGAAAGTGTCAAAACATGTTTTTCAGCAGAAATAAACATGTTTCTGCAAGTTTGGTCAACCCCATGTAAGTTATGGGTCAGTAACAGCTCACTTTTCAAAACGTGTTTTTCAGCCCGAAATAAACGCGTTTTTTCAGACAGCTGTATCCCTATGTAACTGCAAGGCTCAGAAGAGCCCACACACTCAGGTCTTAACCCCAGTGTGCTGAAAGTGTCAAAACATGTTTTTCAGCAGAAATAAACATGTTTCTGCAAGTTTGGTCAACCCCATGTAAGTTATGGGGCAGTAACAGCACACTTTTCAAAACGTGTTTTTCAGCCCGAGATAAACACGTTTTTTCAGACAGCTGTATCCCTATGTAACTGCAAGGCTCAGAAGAGCCAACACACTCAGGTCTTAACCCCAGTGTGCTGAAAGTGTCAAAACATGTTTTTCAGCAGAAATAAACATGTTTCTGCAAGTTTGGTCAACCCCATGTAAGTTATGGGGCAGTAACAGCACACTTTTCAAAACGTGTTTTTCAGCCCGAGATAAACACGTTTTTTTCAGACAGCTGTATCCCTATGTAACTGCAAGGCTCAGAAGAGCCAACACACTCAGGTCTTAACCCCAGTGTGCTGAAAGTGTCAAAACATGTTTTTCAGCAGAAATAAACATGTTTCTGTAAGTTTGGTCAACCCCATGTAAGTTATGGGTCAGTAATAGCTCACTTTTCAAAACGTGTTTTTCAGCCCGAAATAAACGCGTTTTTTCAGACAGCTGTATCCCTATGTAACTGCAAGGCTCAGAAGAGCCCACACACTCAGGTCTTAACCCCAGTGTGCTGAAAGTGTCAAAACATGTTTTTCAGCAGAAATAAACATGTTTCTGCAAGTTTGGTCAACCCCATGTAAGTTATGGGGCATTAACAGCACACTTTTCAAAACGTGTTTTTCAGCCCGAAATAAACGCGTTTTTTCAGACAGCTGTATCCCTATGTAACTGCAAGGCTCAGAAGAGCCCACACAATCAGGTCTTAACCCCAGTGTGCTGAAAGTGTCAAAACATGTTTTTCAGCAGAAATAAACATGTTTCTGCAAGTTTGGTCAACCCCATGTAAGTTATGGGGCAGTAACAGCACACTTTTCAAAACGTGTTTTTCAGCCCGAGATAAACACGTTTTTTCAGACAGCTGTATCCCTATGTAACTGCAAGGCTCAGAAGAGCCAACACACTCAGGTCTTAACCCCAGTGTGCTGAAAGTGTCAAAGCATGTTTTTCAGCAGAAATAAACATGTTTCTGCAAGTTTGGTCAACCCCATGTAAGTTATGGGGCAGTAACAGCACACTTTTCAAAACGTGTTTTTCAGCCCGAGATAAACACGTTTTTTCAGACAGCTGTATCCCTATGTAACTGCAAGGCTCAGAAGAGCCCACACACTCAGGTCTTAACCCCAGTGTGCTGACAGTGTCAAAACATGTTTTTCAGCAGAAATAAACATGTTTCTGCAAGTTTGGTCAACCCCATGTATCTTATGGGGCAGTAACAGGTCACTTTTCAAAACGTGTTTTTCAGCCCGAAATAAACACGTTTTTTCAGACAGCAGTATCCCTATGTAACTGCAAGGCTCAGAAGAGCCCACACACTCAGGTCTTAACCCCAGTGTGCTGAAAGTGTCAAAACATGTTTTTCAGCAGAAATAAACATGTTTCTGCAAGTTTGGTCAACCCCATGTAACTTATGGGGCAGTAACAGCTCACTTTTCAAAACGTGTTTTTCAGCCCGAAATAAACGCGTTTTTTCAAACAGCTGTATCCCTATGTAACTGCAAGGCTCAGAAGAGCCCACACACTCAGGTCTTAACCCCAGTGTGCTGAAAGTGTCAAAACATGTTTTTCAGCAGAAATAAACATGTTTCTGCAAGTTTGGTCAACCCCATGTAACTTATGGGGCAGTAACAGGTCACTTTTCAAAACGTGTTTTTCAGCCCGAAATAAACACGTTTTTTCAGACAGCTGTATCCCTATGTAACTGCAAGGCTCAGAAGAGCCCACACACTCAGGTCTTAACCCCAGTGTGCTGAAAGTGTCAAAACATGTTTTTCAGCAGAAATAAACATGTTTCTGCAAGTTTGGTCAACCCCATGTAACTTATGGGGCATTAACAGCTCACTTTTCAAAACGTGTTTTTCAGCCCGAAATAAACGCGTTTTTTCAGACAGCTGTATCCCTATGTAACTGCAAGGCTCAGAAGAGCCCACACAATCAGGTCTTAACCCCAGTGTGCTGAAAGTGTCAAAACATGTTTTTCAGCAGAAATAAACATGTTTCTGCAAGTTTGGTCAACCCCATGTAAGTTATGGGTCAGTAACAGCTCACTTTTCAAAACGTGTTTTTCAGCCCGAAATAAACGCGTTTTTTCAGACAGCTGTATCCCTATGTAACTGCAAGGCTCAGAAGAGCCCACAAACTCAGGTCTTAACCCCAGTGTGCTGAACGTGTCAAAACATGTTTTTCAGCAGAAATAAACATGTTTCTGCAAGTTTGGTCAACCCCATGTAACTTATGGGGCAGTAACAGCTCACTTTTCAAAACGTGTTTTTCAGCCCGAAATAAACGCGTTTTTTCAGACAGCTGTATCCCTATGTAACTGCAAGGCTCAGAAGAGCCCACACACTCAGGTCTTAACCCCAGTGTGCTGAAAGTGTCAAAACATGTTTTTCAGCAGAAATAAACATGTTTCTGCAAGTTTGGTCAACCCCATGTAAGTTATGGGTCAGTAACAGCTCACTTTTCAAAACGTGTTTTTCAGCCCGAAATAAACGCGTTTTTTCAGACAGCTGTATCCCTATGTAACTGCAAGGCTCAGAAGAGCCCACACACTCAGGTCTTAACCCCAGTGTGCTGACAGTGTCAAAACATGTTTTTCAGCAGAAATAAACATGTTTCTGCAAGTTTGGTCAACCCCATGTAACTTATGGGGCAGTAACAGCTCACTTTTCAAAACGTGTTTTATAGCCCTAAATAAACGCGTTTTTTCTGACAGCTGTATCCCTATGTAACTGCAAGGCTCAGAAGAGCCCACACACTCAGGTCTTAAGCCCAGTGTGCTGACAGTGTCAAAACATGTTTTTCAGAAGAAATAAACATGTTTCTGCAAGTTTGGTCAACCCCATGTAAGTTATGGGGCAGTAACAGCACACTTTTCAAAACGTGTTTTTCAGCCCGAGATAAACACGTTTTTTCAGACAGCTGTATCCCTATGTAACTGCAAGGCTCAGAAGAGCCAACACACTCAGGTCTTAACCCCAGTGTGCTGAAAGTGTCAAAACATGTTTTTCAGCAGAAATAAACATGTTTCTGCAAGTTTGGTCAACCCCATGTAAGTTATGGGTCAGTAACAGCTCACTTTTCAAAACGTGTTTTTCAGCCCGAAATAAACGCGTTTTTTCAGACAGCTGTATCCCTATGTAACTGCAAGGCTCAGAAGAGCCCACACACTCAGGTCTTAACCCCAGTGTGCTGAAAGTGTCAAAACATGTTTTTCAGCAGAAATAAACATGTTTCTGCAAGTTTGGTCAACCCCATGTAAGTTATGGGGCAGTAACAGCACACTTTTCAAAACGTGTTTTTCAGCCCGAGATAAACACGTTTTTTCAGACAGCTGTATCCCTATGTAACTGCAAGGCTCAGAAGAGCCAACACACTCAGGTCTTAACCCCAGTGTGCTGAAAGTGTCAAAACATGTTTTTCAGCAGAAATAAACATGTTTCTGCAAGTTTGGTCAACCCCATGTAAGTTATGGGTCAGTAACAGCTCACTTTTCAAAACGTGTTTTTCAGCCCGAAATAAACGCGTTTTTTCAGACAGCTGTATCCCTATGTAACTGCAAGGCTCAGAAGAGCCCACACACTCAGGTCTTAACCCCAGTGTGCTGACAGTGTCAAAACATGTTTTTCAGAAGAAATAAACATGTTTCTGCAAGTTTGGTCAACCCCATGTAAGTTATGGGGCAGTAACAGAACACTTTTCAAAACGTGTTTTTCAGCCCGAGATAAACACGTTTTTTCAGACAGCTGTATCCCTATGTAACTGCAAGGCTCAGAAGAGCCCACACACTCAGGTCTTAACCCCAGTGTGCTGACAGTGTCAAAACATGTTTTTCAGCAGAAATAAACATGTTTCTGCAAGTTTGGTCAACCCCATGTATCTTATGGGGCAGTAACAGGTCACTTTTCAAAACGTGTTTTTCAGCCCGAAATAAACACGTTTTTTCAGACAGCTGTATCCCTATGTAACTGCAAGGCTCAGAAGAGCCCACACACTCAGGTCTTAACCCCAGTGTGCTGACAGTGTCAAAACATGTTTTTCAGAAGAAATAAACATGTTTCTGCAAGTTTGGTCAACCCCATGTAAGTTATGGGGCAGTAACAGCACACTTTTCAAAACGTGTTTTTCAGCCCGAGATAAACACGTTTTTTCAGACAGCTGTATCCCTATGTAACTGCAAGGCTCAGAAGAGCCCACACACTCAGGTCTTAACCCCAGTGTGCTGACAGTGTCAAAACATGTTTTTCAGCAGAAATAAACATGTTTCTGCAAGTTTGGTCAACCCCATGTAACTTATGGGGCAGTAACAGCTCACTTTTCAAAACGTGTTTTATAGCCCTAAATAAACGCGTTTTTTCTGACAGCTGTATCCCTATGTAACTGCAAGGCTCAGAAGAGCCCACACACTCAGGTCTTAAGCCCAGTGTGCTGACAGTGTCAAAACATGTTTTTCAGAAGAAATAAACATGTTTCTGCAAGTTTGGTCAACCCCATGTAAGTTATGGGGCAGTAACAGCACACTTTTCAAAACGTGTTTTTCAGCCCGAGATAAACACGTTTTTTCAGACAGCTGTATCCCTATGTAACTGCAAGGCTCAGAAGAGCCAACACACTCAGGTCTTAACCCCAGTGTGCTGAAAGTGTCAAAACATGTTTTTCAGCAGAAATAAACATGTTTCTGCAAGTTTGGTCAACCCCATGTAAGTTATGGGTCAGTAACAGCTCACTTTTCAAAACGTGTTTTTCAGCCCGAAATAAACGCGTTTTTTCAGACAGCTGTATCCCTATGTAACTGCAAGGCTCAGAAGAGCCCACACACTCAGGTCTTAACCCCAGTGTGCTGAAAGTGTCAAAACATGTTTTTCAGCAGAAATAAACATGTTTCTGCAAGTTTGGTCAACCCCATGTAAGTTATGGGGCAGTAACAGCACACTTTTCAAAACGTGTTTTTCAGCCCGAGATAAACACGTTTTTTCAGACAGCTGTATCCCTATGTAACTGCAAGGCTCAGAAGAGCCAACACACTCAGGTCTTAACCCCAGTGTGCTGAAAGTGTCAAAACATGTTTTTCAGCAGAAATAAACATGTTTCTGCAAGTTTGGTCAACCCCATGTAAGTTATGGGTCAGTAACAGCTCACTTTTCAAAACGTGTTTTTCAGCCCGAAATAAACGCGTTTTTTCAGACAGCTGTATCCCTATGTAACTGCAAGGCTCAGAAGAGCCCACACACTCAGGTCTTAACCCCAGTGTGCTGACAGTGTCAAAACATGTTTTTCAGAAGAAATAAACATGTTTCTGCAAGTTTGGTCAACCCCATGTAAGTTATGGGGCAGTAACAGAACACTTTTCAAAACGTGTTTTTCAGCCCGAGATAAACACGTTTTTTCAGACAGCTGTATCCCTATGTAACTGCAAGGCTCAGAAGAGCCCACACACTCAGGTCTTAACCCCAGTGTGCTGACAGTGTCAAAACATGTTTTTCAGCAGAAATAAACATGTTTCTGCAAGTTTGGTCAACCCCATGTATCTTATGGGGCAGTAACAGGTCACTTTTCAAAACGTGTTTTTCAGCCCGAAATAAACACGTTTTTTCAAACAGCTGTATCCCTATGTAACTGCAAGGCTCAGAAGAGCCCACACACTCAGGTCTTAACCCCAGTGTGCTGACAGTGTCAAAACATGTTTTTCAGAAGAAATAAACATGTTTCTGCAAGTTTGGTCAACCCCATGTAAGTTATGGGGCAGTAACAGCACACTTTTCAAAACGTGTTTTTCAGCCCGAGATAAACACGTTTTTTCAGACAGCTGTATCCCTATGTAACTGCAAGGCTCAGAAGAGCCCACACACTCAGGTCTTAACCCCAGTGTGCTGAAAGTGTCAAAACATGTTTTTCAGCAGAAATAAACATGTTTCTGCAAGTTTGGTCAACCCCATGTAACTTATGGGGCAGTAACAGCTCACTTTTCAAAACGTGTTTTTCAGCCCGAAATAAACGCGTTTTTTCAAACAGCTGTATCCCTATGTAACTGCAAGGCTCAGAAGAGCCCACACACTCAGGTCTTAACCCCAGTGTGCTGAAAGTGTCAAAACATGTTTTTCAGCAGAAATAAACATGTTTCTGCAAGTTTGGTCAACCCCATGTAACTTATGGGGCAGTAACAGGTCACTTTTCAAAACGTGTTTTTCAGCCCGAAATAAACACGTTTTTTCAGACAGCTGTATCCCTATGTAACTGCAAGGCTCAGAAGAGCCCACACACTCAGGTCTTAACCCCAGTGTGCTGAAAGTGTCAAAACATGTTTTTCAGCAGAAATAAACATGTTTCTGCAAGGTTGGTCAACCCCATGTAACTTATGGGGCATTAACAGCTCACTTTTCAAAACGTGTTTTTCAGCCCGAAATAAACGCGTTTTTTCAGACAGCTGTATCCCTATGTAACTGCAAGGCTCAGAAGAGCCCACACAATCAGGTCTTAACCCCAGTGTGCTGAAAGTGTCAAAACATGTTTTTCAGCAGAAATAAACATGTTTCTGCAAGTTTGGTCAACCCCATGTAAGTTATGGGTCAGTAACAGCTCACTTTTCAAAACGTGTTTTTCAGCCCGAAATAAACGCGTTTTTTCAGACAGCTGTATCCCTATGTAACTGCAAGGCTCAGAAGAGCCCACACACTCAGGTCTTAACCCCAGTGTGCTGAAAGTGTCAAAACATGTTTTTCAGCAGAAATAAACATGTTTCTGCAAGTTTGGTCAACCCCATGTAAGTTATGGGTCAGTAATAGCTCACTTTTCAAAACGTGTTTTTCAGCCCGAAATAAACGCGTTTTTTCAGACAGCTGTATCCCTATGTAACTGCAAGGCTCAGAAGAGCCCACACACTCAGGTCTTAACCCCAGTGTGCTGAAAGTGTCAAAACATGTTTTTCAGCAGAAATAAACATGTTTCTGCAAGTTTGGTCAACCCCATGTAAGTTATGGGGCAGTAACAGCACACTTTTCAAAACGTGTTTTTCAGCCCGAGATAAACACGTTTTTTCAGACAGCTGTATCCCTATGTAACTGCAAGGCTCAGAAGAGCCCACACACTCAGGTCTTAACCCCAGTGTGCTGACAGTGTCAAAACATGTTTTTCAGCAGAAATAAACATGTTTCTGCAAGTTTGGTCAACCCCATGTATCTTATGGGGCAGTAACAGGTCACTTTTCAAAACGTGTTTTTCAGCCCGAAATAAACACGTTTTTTCAGACAGCTGTATCCCTATGTAACTGCAAGGCTCAGAAGAGCCCACACACTCAGGTCTTAACCCCAGTGTGCTGAAAGTGTCAAAACATGTTTTTCAGCAGAAATAAACATGTTTCTGCAAGTTTGGTCAACCCCATGTAACTTATGGGGCAGTATCAGCTCACTTTTCAAAACGTGTTTTTCAGCCCGAAATAAACGCGTTTTTTCAAACAGCTGTATCCCTATGTAACTGCAAGGCTCAGAAGAGCCCACACACTCAGGTCTTAACCCCAGTGTGCTGAAAGTGTCAAAACATGTTTTTCAGCAGAAATAAACATGTTTCTGCAAGTTTGGTCAACCCCATGTAACTTATGGGGCAGTAACAGGTCACTTTTCAAAACGTGTTTTTCAGCCCGAAATAAACACGTTTTTTCAGACAGCTGTATCCCTATGTAACTGCAAGGCTCAGAAGAGCCCACACACTCAGGTCTTAACCCCAGTGTGCTGACAGTGTCAAAACATGTTTTTCAGAAGAAATAAACATGTTTCTGCAAGTTTGGTCAACCCCATGTAAGTTATGGGGCAGAAATAGCACACTTTTCAAAACGTGTTTTTCAGCCCGAGATAAACACGTTTTTTCAGACAGCTGTATCCCTATGTAACTGCAAGGCTCAGAAGAGCCAACACACTCAGGTCTTAACCCCAGTGTGCTGAAAGTGTCAAAACATGTTTTTCAGCAGAAATAAACATGTTTCTGCAAGTTTGGTCAACCCCATGTAAGTTATGGGTCAGTAATAGCTCACTTTTCAAAACGTGTTTTTCAGCCCGAAATAAACACGTTTTTTCAGACAGCTGTATCCCTATGTAACTGCAAGGCTCAGAAGAGCCCACACACTCAGGTCTTAACCCCAGTGTGCTGACAGTGTCAAAACATGTTTTTCAGCAGAAATAAACATGTTTCTGCAAGTTTGGTCAACCCCATGTATCTTATGGGGCAGTAACAGGTCACTTTTCAAAACGTGTTTTTCAGCCTGAAATAAACACGTTTTTTCAGACAGCTGTATCCCTATGTAACTGCAAGGCTCAGAAGAGCCCACACACTCAGGTCTTAACCCCAGTGTGCTGAAAGTGTCAAAACATGTTTTTCAGCAGAAATAAACATGTTTCTGCAAGTTTGGTCAACCCCATGTAACTTATGGGGCAGTAACAGCTCACTTTTCAAAACGTGTTTTTCAGCCCGAAATAAACGCGTTTTTTCAAACAGCTGTATCCCTATGTAACTGCAAGGCTCAGAAGAGCCCACACACTCAGGTCTTAACCCCAGTGTGCTGAAAGTGTCAAAACATGTTTTTCAGCAGAAATAAACATGTTTCTGCAAGTTTGGTCAACCCCATGTAACTTATGGGGCAGTAACAGGTCACTTTTCAAAACGTGTTTTTCAGCCCGAAATAAACACGTTTTTTCAGACAGCTGTATCCCTATGTAACTGCAAGGCTCAGAAGAGCCCACACACTCAGGTCTTAACCCCAGTGTGCTGAAAGTGTCAAAACATGTTTTTCAGCAGAAATAAACATGTTTCTGCAAGTTTGGTCAACCCCATGTAACTTATGGGGCATTAACAGCTCACTTTTCAAAACGTGTTTTTCAGCCCGAAATAAACGCGTTTTTTCAGACAGCTGTATCCCTATGTAACTGCAAGGCTCAGAAGAGCCCACACAATCAGGTCTTAACCCCAGTGTGCTGAAAGTGTCAAAACATGTTTTTCAGCAGAAATAAACATGTTTCTGCAAGTTTGGTCAACCCCATGTAAGTTATGGGTCAGTAACAGCTCACTTTTCAAAACGTGTTTTTCAGCCCGAAATAAACGCGTTTTTTCAGACAGCTGTATCCCTATGTAACTGCAAGGCTCAGAAGAGCCCACAAACTCAGGTCTTAACCCCAGTGTGCTGAACGTGTCAAAACATGTTTTTCAGCAGAAATAAACATGTTTCTGCAAGTTTGGTCAACCCCATGTAACTTATGGGGCAGTAACAGCTCACTTTTCAAAACGTGTTTTTCAGCCCGAAATAAACGCGTTTTTTCAGACAGCTGTATCCCTATGTAACTGCAAGGCTCAGA
The DNA here is from genome assembly GCF_059453375.1 of Lepisosteus platostomus. Classification (NCBI taxonomy): domain Eukaryota; kingdom Metazoa; phylum Chordata; class Actinopteri; order Semionotiformes; family Lepisosteidae; genus Lepisosteus; species Lepisosteus platostomus. The sequence goes on from NW_028291688.1 coordinate 215,645, forward strand.
AGAGCCCACACACTCAGGTCTTAACCCCAGTGTGCTGAAAGTGTCAAAACATGTTTTTCAGCAGAAATAAACATGTTTCTGCAAGTTTGGTCAACCCCATGTAAGTTATGGGTCAGTAACAGCTCACTTTTCAAAACGTGTTTTTCAGCCCGAAATAAACGCGTTTTTTCAGACAGCTGTATCCCTATGTAACTGCAAGGCTCAGAAGAGCCCACACACTCAGGTCTTAACCCCAGTGTGCTGACAGTGTCAAAACATGTTTTTCAGCAGAAATAAACATGTTTCTGCAAGTTTGGTCAACCCCATGTAACTTATGGGGCAGTAACAGCTCACTTTTCAAAACGTGTTTTATAGCCCTAAATAAACGCGTTTTTTCTGACAGCTGTATCCCTATGTAACTGCAAGGCTCAGAAGAGCCCACACACTCAGGTCTTAAGCCCAGTGTGCTGACAGTGTCAAAACATGTTTTTCAGAAGAAATAAACATGTTTCTGCAAGTTTGGTCAACCCCATGTAAGTTATGGGGCAGTAACAGCACACTTTTCAAAACGTGTTTTTCAGCCCGAGATAAACACGTTTTTTCAGACAGCTGTATCCCTATGTAACTGCAAGGCTCAGAAGAGCCAACACACTCAGGTCTTAACCCCAGTGTGCTGAAAGTGTCAAAACATGTTTTTCAGCAGAAATAAACATGTTTCTGCAAGTTTGGTCAACCCCATGTAAGTTATGGGTCAGTAACAGCTCACTTTTCAAAACGTGTTTTTCAGCCCGAAATAAACGCGTTTTTTCAGACAGCTGTATCCCTATGTAACTGCAAGGCTCAGAAGAGCCCACACACTCAGGTCTTAACCCCAGTGTGCTGAAAGTGTCAAAACATGTTTTTCAGCAGAAATAAACATGTTTCTGCAAGTTTGGTCAACCCCATGTAAGTTATGGGGCAGTAACAGCACACTTTTCAAAACGTGTTTTTCAGCCCGAGATAAACACGTTTTTTCAGACAGCTGTATCCCTATGTAACTGCAAGGCTCAGAAGAGCCAACACACTCAGGTCTTAACCCCAGTGTGCTGAAAGTGTCAAAACATGTTTTTCAGCAGAAATAAACATGTTTCTGCAAGTTTGGTCAACCCCATGTAAGTTATGGGTCAGTAACAGCTCACTTTTCAAAACGTGTTTTTCAGCCCGAAATAAACGCGTTTTTTCAGACAGCTGTATCCCTATGTAACTGCAAGGCTCAGAAGAGCCCACACACTCAGGTCTTAACCCCAGTGTGCTGACAGTGTCAAAACATGTTTTTCAGAAGAAATAAACATGTTTCTGCAAGTTTGGTCAACCCCATGTAAGTTATGGGGCAGTAACAGAACACTTTTCAAAACGTGTTTTTCAGCCCGAGATAAACACGTTTTTTCAGACAGCTGTATCCCTATGTAACTGCAAGGCTCAGAAGAGCCCACACACTCAGGTCTTAACCCCAGTGTGCTGACAGTGTCAAAACATGTTTTTCAGCAGAAATAAACATGTTTCTGCAAGTTTGGTCAACCCCATGTATCTTATGGGGCAGTAACAGGTCACTTTTCAAAACGTGTTTTTCAGCCCGAAATAAACGCGTTTTTTCAAACAGCTGTATCCCTATGTAACTGCAAGGCTCAGAAGAGCCCACACACTCAGGTCTTAACCCCAGTGTGCTGAAAGTGTCAAAACATGTTTTTCAGCAGAAATAAACATGTTTCTGCAAGTTTGGTCAACCCCATGTAACTTATGGGGCAGTAACAGGTCACTTTTCAAAACGTGTTTTTCAGCCCGAAATAAACACGTTTTTTCAGACAGCTGTATCCCTATGTAACTGCAAGGCTCAGAAGAGCCCACACACTCAGGTCTTAACCCCAGTGTGCTGAAAGTGTCAAAACATGTTTTTCAGCAGAAATAAACATGTTTCTGCAAGGTTGGTCAACCCCATGTAACTTATGGGGCATTAACAGCTCACTTTTCAAAACGTGTTTTTCAGCCCGAAATAAACGCGTTTTTTCAGACAGCTGTATCCCTATGTAACTGCAAGGCTCAGAAGAGCCCACACAATCAGGTCTTAACCCCAGTGTGCTGAAAGTGTCAAAACATGTTTTTCAGCAGAAATAAACATGTTTCTGCAAGTTTGGTCAACCCCATGTAAGTTATGGGTCAGTAACAGCTCACTTTTCAAAACGTGTTTTTCAGCCCGAAATAAACGCGTTTTTTCAGACAGCTGTATCCCTATGTAACTGCAAGGCTCAGAAGAGCCCACACACTCAGGTCTTAACCCCAGTGTGCTGAAAGTGTCAAAACATGTTTTTCAGCAGAAATAAACATGTTTCTGCAAGTTTGGTCAACCCCATGTAAGTTATGGGGCAGTAACAGCACACTTTTCAAAACGTGTTTTTCAGCCCGAGATAAACACGTTTTTTCAGACAGCTGTATCCCTATGTAACTGCAAGGCTCAGAAGAGCCAACACACTCAGGTCTTAACCCCAGTGTGCTGAAAGTGTCAAAACATGTTTTTCAGCAGAAATAAACATGTTTCTGCAAGTTTGGTCAACCCCATGTAAGTTATGGGGCAGTAACAGCACACTTTTCAAAACGTGTTTTTCAGCCCGAGATAAACACGTTTTTTTCAGACAGCTGTATCCCTATGTAACTGCAAGGCTCAGAAGAGCCAACACACTCAGGTCTTAACCCCAGTGTGCTGAAAGTGTCAAAACATGTTTTTCAGCAGAAATAAACATGTTTCTGTAAGTTTGGTCAACCCCATGTAAGTTATGGGTCAGTAATAGCTCACTTTTCAAAACGTGTTTTTCAGCCCGAAATAAACGCGTTTTTTCAGACAGCTGTATCCCTATGTAACTGCAAGGCTCAGAAGAGCCCACACACTCAGGTCTTAACCCCAGTGTGCTGAAAGTGTCAAAACATGTTTTTCAGCAGAAATAAACATGTTTCTGCAAGTTTGGTCAACCCCATGTAAGTTATGGGGCATTAACAGCACACTTTTCAAAACGTGTTTTTCAGCCCGAAATAAACGCGTTTTTTCAGACAGCTGTATCCCTATGTAACTGCAAGGCTCAGAAGAGCCCACACAATCAGGTCTTAACCCCAGTGTGCTGAAAGTGTCAAAACATGTTTTTCAGCAGAAATAAACATGTTTCTGCAAGTTTGGTCAACCCCATGTAAGTTATGGGGCAGTAACAGCACACTTTTCAAAACGTGTTTTTCAGCCCGAGATAAACACGTTTTTTCAGACAGCTGTATCCCTATGTAACTGCAAGGCTCAGAAGAGCCAACACACTCAGGTCTTAACCCCAGTGTGCTGAAAGTGTCAAAACATGTTTTTCAGCAGAAATAAACATGTTTCTGCAAGTTTGGTCAACCCCATGTAAGTTATGGGGCAGTAACAGCACACTTTTCAAAACGTGTTTTTCAGCCCGAGATAAACACGTTTTTTCAGACAGCTGTATCCCTATGTAACTGCAAGGCTCAGAAGAGCCCACACACTCAGGTCTTAACCCCAGTGTGCTGACAGTGTCAAAACATGTTTTTCAGCAGAAATAAACATGTTTCTGCAAGTTTGGTCAACCCCATGTATCTTATGGGGCAGTAACAGGTCACTTTTCAAAACGTGTTTTTCAGCCCGAAATAAACACGTTTTTTCAGACAGCAGTATCCCTATGTAACTGCAAGGCTCAGAAGAGCCCACACACTCAGGTCTTAACCCCAGTGTGCTGAAAGTGTCAAAACATGTTTTTCAGCAGAAATAAACATGTTTCTGCAAGTTTGGTCAACCCCATGTAACTTATGGGGCAGTAACAGCTCACTTTTCAAAACGTGTTTTTCAGCCCGAAATAAACGCGTTTTTTCAAACAGCTGTATCCCTATGTAACTGCAAGGCTCAGAAGAGCCCACACACTCAGGTCTTAACCCCAGTGTGCTGAAAGTGTCAAAACATGTTTTTCAGCAGAAATAAACATGTTTCTGCAAGTTTGGTCAACCCCATGTAACTTATGGGGCAGTAACAGGTCACTTTTCAAAACGTGTTTTTCAGCCCGAAATAAACACGTTTTTTCAGACAGCTGTATCCCTATGTAACTGCAAGGCTCAGAAGAGCCCACACACTCAGGTCTTAACCCCAGTGTGCTGAAAGTGTCAAAACATGTTTTTCAGCAGAAATAAACATGTTTCTGCAAGTTTGGTCAACCCCATGTAACTTATGGGGCATTAACAGCTCACTTTTCAAAACGTGTTTTTCAGCCCGAAATAAACGCGTTTTTTCAGACAGCTGTATCCCTATGTAACTGCAAGGCTCAGAAGAGCCCACACAATCAGGTCTTAACCCCAGTGTGCTGAAAGTGTCAAAACATGTTTTTCAGCAGAAATAAACATGTTTCTGCAAGTTTGGTCAACCCCATGTAAGTTATGGGTCAGTAACAGCTCACTTTTCAAAACGTGTTTTTCAGCCCGAAATAAACGCGTTTTTTCAGACAGCTGTATCCCTATGTAACTGCAAGGCTCAGAAGAGCCCACAAACTCAGGTCTTAACCCCAGTGTGCTGAACGTGTCAAAACATGTTTTTCAGCAGAAATAAACATGTTTCTGCAAGTTTGGTCAACCCCATGTAACTTATGGGGCAGTAACAGCTCACTTTTCAAAACGTGTTTTTCAGCCCGAAATAAACGCGTTTTTTCAGACAGCTGTATCCCTATGTAACTGCAAGGCTCAGAAGAGCCCACACACTCAGGTCTTAACCCCAGTGTGCTGAAAGTGTCAAAACATGTTTTTCAGCAGAAATAAACATGTTTCTGCAAGTTTGGTCAACCCCATGTAAGTTATGGGTCAGTAACAGCTCACTTTTCAAAACGTGTTTTTCAGCCCGAAATAAACGCGTTTTTTCAGACAGCTGTATCCCTATGTAACTGCAAGGCTCAGAAGAGCCCACACACTCAGGTCTTAACCCCAGTGTGCTGAAAGTGTCAAAACATGTTTTTCAGCAGAAATAAACATGTTTCTGCAAGTTTGGTCAACCCCATGTAAGTTATGGGGCAGTAACAGCACACTTTTCAAAACGTGTTTTTCAGCCCGAGATAAACACGTTTTTTCAGACAGCTGTATCCCTATGTAACTGCAAGGCTCAGAAGAGCCAACACACTCAGGTCTTAACCCCAGTGTGCTGAAAGTGTCAAAACATGTTTTTCAGCAGAAATAAACATGTTTCTGCAAGTTTGGTCAACCCCATGTAAGTTATGGGTCAGTAACAGCTCACTTTTCAAAACGTGTTTTTCAGCCCGAAATAAACGCGTTTTTTCAGACAGCTGTATCCCTATGTAACTGCAAGGCTCAGAAGAGCCCACACACTCAGGTCTTAACCCCAGTGTGCTGACAGTGTCAAAACATGTTTTTCAGAAGAAATAAACATGTTTCTGCAAGTTTGGTCAACCCCATGTAAGTTATGGGGCAGTAACAGAACACTTTTCAAAACGTGTTTTTCAGCCCGAGATAAACACGTTTTTTCAGACAGCTGTATCCCTATGTAACTGCAAGGCTCAGAAGAGCCCACACACTCAGGTCTTAACCCCAGTGTGCTGACAGTGTCAAAACATGTTTTTCAGCAGAAATAAACATGTTTCTGCAAGTTTGGTCAACCCCATGTATCTTATGGGGCAGTAACAGGTCACTTTTCAAAACGTGTTTTTCAGCCCGAAATAAACACGTTTTTTCAGACAGCTGTATCCCTATGTAACTGCAAGGCTCAGAAGAGCCCACACACTCAGGTCTTAACCCCAGTGTGCTGACAGTGTCAAAACATGTTTTTCAGAAGAAATAAACATGTTTCTGCAAGTTTGGTCAACCCCATGTAAGTTATGGGGCAGTAACAGCACACTTTTCAAAACGTGTTTTTCAGCCCGAGATAAACACGTTTTTTCAGACAGCTGTATCCCTATGTAACTGCAAGGCTCAGAAGAGCCCACACACTCAGGTCTTAACCCCAGTGTGCTGACAGTGTCAAAACATGTTTTTCAGCAGAAATAAACATGTTTCTGCAAGTTTGGTCAACCCCATGTAACTTATGGGGCAGTAACAGCTCACTTTTCAAAACGTGTTTTATAGCCCTAAATAAACGCGTTTTTTCTGACAGCTGTATCCCTATGTAACTGCAAGGCTCAGAAGAGCCCACACACTCAGGTCTTAAGCCCAGTGTGCTGACAGTGTCAAAACATGTTTTTCAGAAGAAATAAACATGTTTCTGCAAGTTTGGTCAACCCCATGTAAGTTATGGGGCAGTAACAGCACACTTTTCAAAACGTGTTTTTCAGCCCGAGATAAACACGTTTTTTCAGACAGCTGTATCCCTATGTAACTGCAAGGCTCAGAAGAGCCAACACACTCAGGTCTTAACCCCAGTGTGCTGAAAGTGTCAAAACATGTTTTTCAGCAGAAATAAACATGTTTCTGCAAGTTTGGTCAACCCCATGTAAGTTATGGGTCAGTAACAGCTCACTTTTCAAAACGTGTTTTTCAGCCCGAAATAAACGCGTTTTTTCAGACAGCTGTATCCCTATGTAACTGCAAGGCTCAGAAGAGCCCACACACTCAGGTCTTAACCCCAGTGTGCTGAAAGTGTCAAAACATGTTTTTCAGCAGAAATAAACATGTTTCTGCAAGTTTGGTCAACCCCATGTAAGTTATGGGGCAGTAACAGCACACTTTTCAAAACGTGTTTTTCAGCCCGAGATAAACACGTTTTTTCAGACAGCTGTATCCCTATGTAACTGCAAGGCTCAGAAGAGCCAACACACTCAGGTCTTAACCCCAGTGTGCTGAAAGTGTCAAAACATGTTTTTCAGCAGAAATAAACATGTTTCTGCAAGTTTGGTCAACCCCATGTAAGTTATGGGTCAGTAACAGCTCACTTTTCAAAACGTGTTTTTCAGCCCGAAATAAACGCGTTTTTTCAGACAGCTGTATCCCTATGTAACTGCAAGGCTCAGAAGAGCCCACACACTCAGGTCTTAACCCCAGTGTGCTGACAGTGTCAAAACATGTTTTTCAGAAGAAATAAACATGTTTCTGCAAGTTTGGTCAACCCCATGTAAGTTATGGGGCAGTAACAGAACACTTTTCAAAACGTGTTTTTCAGCCCGAGATAAACACGTTTTTTCAGACAGCTGTATCCCTATGTAACTGCAAGGCTCAGAAGAGCCCACACACTCAGGTCTTAACCCCAGTGTGCTGACAGTGTCAAAACATGTTTTTCAGCAGAAATAAACATGTTTCTGCAAGTTTGGTCAACCCCATGTATCTTATGGGGCAGTAACAGGTCACTTTTCAAAACGTGTTTTTCAGCCCGAAATAAACACGTTTTTTCAGACAGCTGTATCCCTATGTAACTGCAAGGCTCAGAAGAGCCCACACACTCAGGTCTTAACCCCAGTGTGCTGACAGTGTCAAAACATGTTTTTCAGAAGAAATAAACATGTTTCTGCAAGTTTGGTCAACCCCATGTAAGTTATGGGGCAGTAACAGCACACTTTTCAAAACGTGTTTTTCAGCCCGAGATAAACACGTTTTTTCAGACAGCTGTATCCCTATGTAACTGCAAGGCTCAGAAGTGCCCACACACTCAGGTCTTAACCCCAGTGTGCTGAAAGTGTCAAAACATGTTTTTCAGCAGAAATAAACATGTTTCTGCAAGTTTGGTCAACCCCATGTAACTTATGGGGCAGTAACAGCTCACTTTTCAAAACGTGTTTTTCAGCCCGAAATAAACGCGTTTTTTCAAACAGCTGTATCCCTATGTAACTGCAAGGCTCAGAAGAGCCCACACACTCAGGTCTTAACCCCAGTGTGCTGAAAGTGTCAAAACATGTTTTTCAGCAGAAATAAACATGTTTCTGCAAGTTTGGTCAACCCCATGTAACTTATGGGGCAGTAACAGGTCACTTTTCAAAACGTGTTTTTCAGCCCGAAATAAACACGTTTTTTCAGACAGCTGTATCCCTATGTAACTGCAAGGCTCAGAAGAGCCCACACACTCAGGTCTTAACCCCAGTGTGCTGAAAGTGTCAAAACATGTTTTTCAGCAGAAATAAACATGTTTCTGCAAGGTTGGTCAACCCCATGTAACTTATGGGGCATTAACAGCTCACTTTTCAAAACGTGTTTTTCAGCCCGAAATAAACGCGTTTTTTCAGACAGCTGTATCCCTATGTAACTGCAAGGCTCAGAAGAGCCCACACAATCAGGTCTTAACCCCAGTGTGCTGAAAGTGTCAAAACATGTTTTTCAGCAGAAATAAACATGTTTCTGCAAGTTTGGTCAACCCCATGTAAGTTATGGGTCAGTAACAGCTCACTTTTCAAAACGTGTTTTTCAGCCCGAAATAAACGCGTTTTTTCAGACAGCTGTATCCCTATGTAACTGCAAGGCTCAGAAGAGCCCACACACTCAGGTCTTAACCCCAGTGTGCTGAAAGTGTCAAAACATGTTTTTCAGCAGAAATAAACATGTTTCTGCAAGTTTGGTCAACCCCATGTAAGTTATGGGTCAGTAATAGCTCACTTTTCAAAACGTGTTTTTCAGCCCGAAATAAACGCGTTTTTTCAGACAGCTGTATCCCTATGTAACTGCAAGGCTCAGAAGAGCCCACACACTCAGGTCTTAACCCCAGTGTGCTGAAAGTGTCAAAACATGTTTTTCAGCAGAAATAAACATGTTTCTGCAAGTTTGGTCAACCCCATGTAAGTTATGGGGCAGTAACAGCACACTTTTCAAAACGTGTTTTTCAGCCCGAGATAAACACGTTTTTTCAGACAGCTGTATCCCTATGTAACTGCAAGGCTCAGAAGAGCCCACACACTCAGGTCTTAACCCCAGTGTGCTGACAGTGTCAAAACATGTTTTTCAGCAGAAATAAACATGTTTCTGCAAGTTTGGTCAACCCCATGTATCTTATGGGGCAGTAACAGGTCACTTTTCAAAACGTGTTTTTCAGCCCGAAATAAACACGTTTTTTCAGACAGCTGTATCCCTATGTAACTGCAAGGCTCAGAAGAGCCCACACACTCAGGTCTTAACCCCAGTGTGCTGAAAGTGTCAAAACATGTTTTTCAGCAGAAATAAACATGTTTCTGCAAGTTTGGTCAACCCCATGTAACTTATGGGGCAGTATCAGCTCACTTTTCAAAACGTGTTTTTCAGCCCGAAATAAACGCGTTTTTTCAAACAGCTGTATCCCTAAGTAACTGCAAGGCTCAGAAGAGCCCACACACTCAGGTCTTAACCCCAGTGTGCTGAAAGTGTCAAAACATGTTTTTCAGCAGAAATAAACATGTTTCTGCAAGTTTGGTCAACCCCATGTAACTTATGGGGCAGTAACAGGTCACTTTTCAAAACGTGTTTTTCAGCCCGAAATAAACACGTTTTTTCAGACAGCTGTATCCCTATGTAACTGCAAGGCTCAGAAGAGCCCACACACTCAGGTCTTAACCCCAGTGTGCTGACAGTGTCAAAACATGTTTTTCAGAAGAAATAAACATGTTTCTGCAAGTTTGGTCAACCCCATGTAAGTTATGGGGCAGAAATAGCACACTTTTCAAAACGTGTTTTTCAGCCCGAGATAAACACGTTTTTTCAGACAGCTGTATCCCTATGTAACTGCAAGGCTCAGAAGAGCCCACACACTCAGGTCTTAACCCCAGTGTGCTGAAAGTGTCAAAACATGTTTTTCAGCAGAAATAAACATGTTTCTGCAAGTTTGGTCAACCCCATGTAACTTATGGGGCAGTAACAGCTCACTTTTCAAAACGTGTTTTTCAGCCCGAAATAAACGCGTTTTTTCAAACAGCTGTATCCCTATGTAACTGCAAGGCTCAGAAGAGCCCACACACTCAGGTCTTAACCCCAGTGTGCTGAAAGTGTCAAAACATGTTTTTCAGCAGAAATAAACATGTTTCTGCAAGTTTGGTCAACCCCATGTAACTTATGGGGCAGTAACAGGTCACTTTTCAAAACGTGTTTTTCAGCCCGAAATAAACACGTTTTTTCAGACAGCTGTATCCCTATGTAACTGCAAGGCTCAGAAGAGCCCACACACTCAGGTCTTAACCCCAGTGTGCTGAAAGTGTCAAAACATGTTTTTCAGCAGAAATAAACATGTTTCTGCAAGTTTGGTCAACCCCATGTAAGTTATGGGGCATTAACAGCTCACTTTTCAAAACGTGTTTTTCAGCCCGAAATAAACGCGTTTTTTCAGACAGCTGTATCCCTATGTAACTGCAAGGCTCAGAAGAGCCCACACAATCAGGTCTTAACCCCAGTGTGCTGAAAGTGTCAAAACATGTTTTTTCAGCAGAAATAAACATGTTTCTGCAAGTTTGGTCAACCCCATGTAAGTTATGGGGCAGTAACAGCACACTTTTCAAAACGTGTTTTTCAGCCCGAGATAAACACGTTTTTTCAGACAGCTGTATCCCTATGTAACTGCAAGGCTCAGAAGAGCCAACACACTCAGGTCTTAACCCCAGTGTGCTGAAAGTGTCAAAACATGTTTTTCAGCAGAAATAAACATGTTTCTGCAAGTTTGGTCAACCCCATGTAAGTTATGGGGCAGTAACAGCACACTTTTCAAAACGTGTTTTTCAGCCCGAGATAAACACGTTTTTTCAGACAGCTGTATCCCTATGTAACTGCAAGGCTCAGAAGAGCCAACACACTCAGGTCTTAACCCCAGTGTGCTGAAAGTGTCAAAACATGTTTTTCAGCAGAAATAAACATGTTTCTGCAAGTTTGGTCAACCCCATGTAAGTTATGGGTCAGTAATAGCTCACTTTTCAAAACGTGTTTTTCAGCCCGAAATAAACGCGTTTTTTCAGACAGCTGTATCCCTATGTAACTGCAAGGCTCAGAAGAGCCCACACACTCAGGTCTTAACCCCAGTGTGCTGAAAGTGTCAAAACATGTTTTTCAGCAGAAATAAACATGTTTCTGCAAGTTTGGTCAACCCCATGTAACTTATGGGGCAGTAACAGGTCACTTTTCAAAACGTGTTTTTCAGCCCGAAATAAACACGTTTTTTCAGACAGCTGTATCCCTATGTAACTGCAAGGCTCAGAAGAGCCCACACACTCAGGTCTTAACCCCAGTGTGCTGAAAGTGTCAAAACATGTTTTTCAGCAGAAATAAACATGTTTCTGCAAGTTTGGTCAACCCCATGTAAGTTATGGGGCATTAACAGCTCACTTTTCAAAACGTGTTTTTCAGCCCGAAATAAACGCGTTTTTTCAGACAGCTGTATCCCTATGTAACTGCAAGGCTCAGAAGAGCCCACACAATCAGGTCTTAACCCCAGTGTGCTGAAAGTGTCAAAACATGTTTTTTCAGCAGAAATAAACATGTTTCTGCAAGTTTGGTCAACCCCATGTAAGTTATGGGGCAGTAACAGCACACTTTTCAAAACGTGTTTTTCAGCCCGAGATAAACACGTTTTTTCAGACAGCTGTATCCCTATGTAACTGCAAGGCTCAGAAGAGCCAACACACTCAGGTCTTAACCCCAGTGTGCTGAAAGTGTCAAAACATGTTTTTCAGCAGAAATAAACATGTTTCTGCAAGTTTGGTCAACCCCATGTAAGTTATGGGGCAGTAACAGCACACTTTTCAAAACGTGTTTTTCAGCCCGAGATAAACACGTTTTTTCAGACAGCTGTATCCCTATGTAACTGCAAGGCTCAGAAGAGCCCACACACTCAGGTCTTAACCCCAGTGTGCTGACAGTGTCAAAACATGTTTTTCAGCAGAAATAAACATGTTTCTGCAAGTTTGGTCAACCCCATGTATCTTATGGGGCAGTAACAGGTCACTTTTCAAAACGTGTTTTTCAGCCCGAAATAAACACGTTTTTTCAGACAGCTGTATCCCTATGTAACTGCAAGGCTCAGAAGAGCCCACACACTCAGGTCTTAACCCCAGTGTGCTGAAAGTGTCAAAACATGTTTTTCAGCAGAAATAAACATGTTTCTGCAAGTTTGGTCAACCCCATGTAACTTATGGGGCAGTAACAGCTCACTTTTCAAAACGTGTTTTTCAGCCCGAAATAAACGCGTTTTTTCAAACAGCTGTATCCCTATGTAACTGCAAGGCTCAGAAGAGCCCACACACTCAGGTCTTAACCCCAGTGTGCTGAAAGTGTCAAAACATGTTTTTCAGCAGAAATAAACATGTTTCTGCAAGTTTGGTCAACCCCATGTAACTTATGGGGCAGTAACAGGTCACTTTTCAAAACGTGTTTTTCAGCCCGAAATAAACACGTTTTTTCAGACAGCTGTATCCCTATGTAACTGCAAGGCTCAGAAGAGCCCACACACTCAGGTCTTAACCCCAGTGTGCTGAAAGTGTCAAAACATGTTTTTCAGCAGAAATAAACATGTTTCTGCAAGTTTGGTCAACCCCATGTAACTTATGGGGCATTAACAGCTCACTTTTCAAAACGTGTTTTTCAGCCCGAAATAAACGCGTTTTTTCAGACAGCTGTATCCCTATGTAACTGCAAGGCTCAGAAGAGCCCACACAATCAGGTCTTAACCCCAGTGTGCTGAAAGTGTCAAAACATGTTTTTCAGCAGAAATAAACATGTTTCTGCAAGTTTGGTCAACCCCATGTAAGTTATGGGTCAGTAACAGCTCACTTTTCAAAACGTGTTTTTCAGCCCGAAATAAACGCGTTTTTTCAGACAGCTGTATCCCTATGTAACTGCAAGGCTCAGAAGAGCCCACAAACTCAGGTCTTAACCCCAGTGTGCTGAACGTGTCAAAACATGTTTTTCAGCAGAAATAAACATGTTTCTGCAAGTTTGGTCAACCCCATGTAACTTATGGGGCAGTAACAGCTCACTTTTCAAAACGTGTTTTTCAGCCCGAAATAAACGCGTTTTTTCAGACAGCTGTATCCCTATGTAACTGCAAGGCTCAGAAGAGCCCACACACTCAGGTCTTAACCCCAGTGTGCTGAAAGTGTCAAAACATGTTTTTCAGCAGAAATAAACATGTTTCTGCAAGTTTGGTCAACCCCATGTAAGTTATGGGTCAGTAACAGCTCACTTTTCAAAACGTGTTTTTCAGCCCGAAATAAACGCGTTTTTTCAGACAGCTGTATCCCTATGTAACTGCAAGGCTCAGAAGAGCCCACACACTCAGGTCTTAACCCCAGTGTGCTGACAGTGTCAAAACATGTTTTTCAGCAGAAATAAACATGTTTCTGCAAGTTTGGTCAACCCCATGTAACTTATGGGGCAGTAACAGCTCACTTTTCAAAACGTGTTTTATAGCCCTAAATAAACGCGTTTTTTCTGACAGCTGTATCCCTATGTAACTGCAAGGCTCAGAAGAGCCCACACACTCAGGTCTTAAGCCCAGTGTGCTGACAGTGTCAAAACATGTTTTTCAGAAGAAATAAACATGTTTCTGCAAGTTTGGTCAACCCCATGTAAGTTATGGGGCAGTAACAGCACACTTTTCAAAACGTGTTTTTCAGCCCGAGATAAACACGTTTTTTCAGACAGCTGTATCCCTATGTAACTGCAAGGCTCAAAAGAGCCAACACACTCAGGTCTTAACCCCAGTGTGCTGAAAGTGTCAAAACATGTTTTTCAGCAGAAATAAACATGTTTCTGCAAGTTTGGTCAACCCCATGTAAGTTATGGGTCAGTAACAGCTCACTTTTCAAAACATGTTTTTCAGCCCGAAATAAACGCGTTTTTTCAGACAGCTGTATCCCTATGTAACTGCAAGGCTCAGAAGAGCCCACACACTCAGGTCTTAACCCCAGTGTGCTGAAAGTGTCAAAACATGTTTTTCAGCAGAAATAAACATGTTTCTGCAAGTTTGGTCAACCCCATGTAAGTTATGGGGCAGTAACAGCACACTTTTCAAAACGTGTTTTTCAGCCCGAGATAAACACGTTTTTTCAGACAGCTGTATCCCTATGTAACTGCAAGGCTCAGAAGAGCCAACACACTCAGGTCTTAACCCCAGTGTGCTGAAAGTGTCAAAACATGTTTTTCAGCAGAAATAAACATGTTTCTGCAAGTTTGGTCAACCCCATGTAAGTTATGGGTCAGTAACAGCTCACTTTTCAAAACGTGTTTTTCAGCCCGAAATAAACGCGTTTTTTCAGACAGCTGTATCCCTATGTAACTGCAAGGCTCAGAAGAGCCCACACACTCAGGTCTTAACCCCAGTGTGCTGACAGTGTCAAAACATGTTTTTCAGAAGAAATAAACATGTTTCTGCAAGTTTGGTCAACCCCATGTAAGTTATGGGGCAGTAACAGAACACTTTTCAAAACGTGTTTTTCAGCCCGAGATAAACACGTTTTTTCAGACAGCTGTATCCCTATGTAACTGCAAGGCTCAGAAGAGCCCACACACTCAGGTCTTAACCCCAGTGTGCTGACAGTGTCAAAACATGTTTTTCAGCAGAAATAAACATGTTTCTGCAAGTTTGGTCAACCCCATGTATCTTATGGGGCAGTAACAGGTCACTTTTCAAAACGTGTTTTTCAGCCCGAAATAAACACGTTTTTTCAGACAGCTGTATCCCTATGTAACTGCAAGGCTCAGAAGAGCCCACACACTCAGGTCTTAACCCCAGTGTGCTGACAGTGTCAAAACATGTTTTTCAGAAGAAATAAACATGTTTCTGCAAGTTTGGTCAACCCCATGTAAGTTATGGGGCAGTAACAGCACACTTTTCAAAACGTGTTTTTCAGCCCGAGATAAACACGTTTTTTCAGACAGCTGTATCCCTATGTAACTGCAAGGCTCAGAAGAGCCCACACACTCAGGTCTTAACCCCAGTGTGCTGAAAGTGTCAAAACATGTTTTTCAGCAGAAATAAACATGTTTCTGCAAGTTTGGTCAACCCCATGTAACTTATGGGGCAGTAACAGCTCACTTTTCAAAACGTGTTTTTCAGCCCGAAATAAACGCGTTTTTTCAAACAGCTGTATCCCTATGTAACTGCAAGGCTCAGAAGAGCCCACACACTCAGGTCTTAACCCCAGTGTGCTGAAAGTGTCAAAACATGTTTTTCAGCAGAAATAAACATGTTTCTGCAAGTTTGGTCAACCCCATGTAACTTATGGGGCAGTAACAGGTCACTTTTCAAAACGTGTTTTTCAGCCCGAAATAAACACGTTTTTTCAGACAGCTGTATCCCTATGTAACTGCAAGGCTCAGAAGAGCCCACACACTCAGGTCTTAACCCCAGTGTGCTGAAAGTGTCAAAACATGTTTTTCAGCAGAAATAAACATGTTTCTGCAAGGTTGGTCAACCCCATGTAACTTATGGGGCATTAACAGCTCACTTTTCAAAACGTGTTTTTCAGCCCGAAATAAACGCGTTTTTTCAGACAGCTGTATCCCTATGTAACTGCAAGGCTCAGAAGAGCCCACACAATCAGGTCTTAACCCCAGTGTGCTGAAAGTGTCAAAACATGTTTTTCAGCAGAAATAAACATGTTTCTGCAAGTTTGGTCAACCCCATGTAAGTTATGGGTCAGTAACAGCTCACTTTTCAAAACGTGTTTTTCAGCCCGAAATAAACGCGTTTTTTCAGACAGCTGTATCCCTATGTAACTGCAAGGCTCAGAAGAGCCCACACACTCAGGTCTTAACCCCAGTGTGCTGAAAGTGTCAAAACATGTTTTTCAGCAGAAATAAACATGTTTCTGCAAGTTTGGTCAACCCCATGTAAGTTATGGGGCAGTAACAGCACACTTTTCAAAACGTGTTTTTCAGCCCGAGATAAACACGTTTTTTCAGACAGCTGTATCCCTATGTAACTGCAAGGCTCAGAAGAGCCAACACACTCAGGTCTTAACCCCAGTGTGCTGAAAGTGTCAAAACATGTTTTTCAGCAGAAATAAACATGTTTCTGCAAGTTTGGTCAACCCCATGTAAGTTATGGGTCAGTAACAGCTCACTTTTCAAAACGTGTTTTTCAGCCCGAAATAAACGCGTTTTTTCAGACAGCTGTATCCCTATGTAACTGCAAGGCTCAGAAGAGCCCACACACTCAGGTCTTAACCCCAGTGTGCTGACAGTGTCAAAACATGTTTTTCAGAAGAAATAAACATGTTTCTGCAAGTTTGGTCAACCCCATGTAAGTTATGGGGCAGTAACAGAACACTTTTCAAAACGTGTTTTTCAGCCCTAGATAAACACGTTTTTTCAGACAGCTGTATCCCTATGTAACTGCAAGGCTCAGAAGAGCCCACACACTCAGGTCTTAACCCCAGTGTGCTGACAGTGTCAAAACATGTTTTTCAGCAGAAATAAACATGTTTCTGCAAGTTTGGTCAACCCCATGTATCTTATGGGGCAGTAACAGGTCACTTTTCAAAACGTGTTTTTCAGCCCGAAATAAACACGTTTTTTCAGACAGCTGTATCCCTATGTAACTGCAAGGCTCAGAAGAGCCCACACACTCAGGTCTTAACCCCAGTGTGCTGACAGTGTCAAAACATGTTTTTCAGAAGAAATAAACATGTTTCTGCAAGTTTGGTCAACCCCATGTAAGTTATGGGGCAGTAACAGCACACTTTTCAAAACGTGTTTTTCAGCCCGAGATAAACACGTTTTTTCAGACAGCTGTATCCCTATGTAACTGCAAGGCTCAGAAGAGCCCACACACTCAGGTCTTAACCCCAGTGTGCTGAAAGTGTCAAAACATGTTTTTCAGCAGAAATAAACATGTTTCTGCAAGTTTGGTCAACCCCATGTAACTTATGGGGCAGTAACAGCTCACTTTTCAAAACGTGTTTTTCAGCCCGAAATAAACGCGTTTTTTCAAACAGCTGTATCCCTATGTAACTGCAAGGCTCAGAAGAGCCCACACACTCAGGTCTTAACCCCAGTGTGCTGAAAGTGTCAAAACATGTTTTTCAGCAGAAATAAACATGTTTCTGCAAGTTTGGTCAACCCCATGTAACTTATGGGGCAGTAACAGGTCACTTTTCAAAACGTGTTTTTCAGCCCGAAATAAACACGTTTTTTCAGACAGCTGTATCCCTATGTAACTGCAAGGCTCAGAAGAGCCCACACACTCAGGTCTTAACCCCAGTGTGCTGAAAGTGTCAAAACATGTTTTTCAGCAGAAATAAACATGTTTCTGCAAGGTTGGTCAACCCCATGTAACTTATGGGGCATTAACAGCTCACTTTTCAAAACGTGTTTTTCAGCCCGAAATAAACGCGTTTTTTCAGACAGCTGTATCCCTATGTAACTGCAAGGCTCAGAAGAGCCCACACAATCAGGTCTTAACCCCAGTGTGCTGAAAGTGTCAAAACATGTTTTTCAGCAGAAATAAACATGTTTCTGCAAGTTTGGTCAACCCCATGTAAGTTATGGGTCAGTAACAGCTCACTTTTCAAAACGTGTTTTTCAGCCCGAAATAAACGCGTTTTTTCAGACAGCTGTATCCCTATGTAACTGCAAGGCTCAGAAGAGCCCACACACTCAGGTCTTAACCCCAGTGTGCTGAAAGTGTCAAAACATGTTTTTCAGCAGAAATAAACATGTTTCTGCAAGTTTGGTCAACCCCATGTAAGTTATGGGGCAGTAACAGCACACTTTTCAAAACGTGTTTTTCAGCCCGAGATAAACACGTTTTTTCAGACAGCTGTATCCCTATGTAACTGCAAGGCTCAGAAGAGCCAACACACTCAGGTCTTAACCCCAGTGTGCTGAAAGTGTCAAAACATGTTTTTCAGCAGAAATAAACATGTTTCTGCAAGTTTGGTCAACCCCATGTAAGTTATGGGGCAGTAACAGCACACTTTTCAAAACGTGTTTTTCAGCCCGAGATAAACACGTTTTTTTCAGACAGCTGTATCCCTATGTAACTGCAAGGCTCAGAAGAGCCAACACACTCAGGTCTTAACCCCAGTGTGCTGAAAGTGTCAAAACATGTTTTTCAGCAGAAATAAACATGTTTCTGCAAGTTTGGTCAACCCCATGTAAGTTATGGGTCAGTAATAGCTCACTTTTCAAAACGTGTTTTTCAGCCCGAAATAAACGCGTTTTTTCAGACAGCTGTATACCTATGTAACTGCAAGGCTCAGAAGAGCCCACACACTCAGGTCTTAACCCCAGTGTGCTGAAAGTGTCAAAACATGTTTTTCAGCAGAAATAAACATGTTTCTGCAAGTTTGGTCAACCCCATGTAAGTTATGGGGCAGTAACAGCACACTTTTCAAAACGTGTTTTTCAGCCCGAGATAAACACGTTTTTTCAGACAGCTGTATCCCTATGTAACTGCAAGGCTCAGAAGAGCCAACACACTCAGGTCTTAACCCCAGTGTGCTGAAAGTGTCAAAACATGTTTTTCAGCAGAAATAAACATGTTTCTGCAAGTTTGGTCAACCCCATGTAAGTTATGGGTCAGTAATAGCTCACTTTTCAAAACGTGTTTTTCAGCCCGAAATAAACGCGTTTTTTCAGACAGCTGTATCCCTATGTAACTGCAAGGCTCAGAAGAGCCCACACACTCAGGTCTTAACCCCAGTGTGCTGAAAGTGTCAAAACATGTTTTTCAGCAGAAATAAACATGTTTCTGCAAGTTTGGTCAACCCAATGTAAGTTATGGGGCAGTAACAGCACACTTTTCAAAACGTGTTTTTCAGCCCGAGATAAACACGTTTTTTCAGACAGCTGTATCCCTATGTAACTGCAAGGCTCAGAAGAGCCCACACACTCAGGTCTTAACCCCAGTGTGCTGACAGTGTCAAAACATGTTTTTCAGCAGAAATAAACATGTTTCTGCAAGTTTGGTCAACCCCATGTATCTTATGGGGCAGTAACAGGTCACTTTTCAAAACGTGTTTTTCAGCCCGAAATAAACACGTTTTTTCAGACAGCTGTATCCCTATGTAACTGCAAGGCTCAGAAGAGCCCACACACTCAGGTCTTAACCCCAGTGTGCTGAAAGTGTCAAAACATGTTTTTCAGCAGAAATAAACATGTTTCTGCAAGTTTGGTCAACCCCATGTAACTTATGGGGCAGTAACAGCTCACTTTTCAAAACGTGTTTTTCAGCCCGAAATAAATGCGTTTTTTCAAACAGCTGTATCCCTATGTAACTGCAAGGCTCAGAAGAGCCCACACACTCAGGTCTTAACCCCAGTGTGCTGAAAGTGTCAAAACATGTTTTTCAGCAGAAATAAACATGTTTCTGCAAGTTTGGTCAACCCCATGTAACTTATGGGGCAGTAACAGGTCACTTTTCAAAACGTGTTTTTCAGCCCGAAATAAACACGTTTTTTCAGACAGCTGTATCCCTATGTAACTGCAAGGCTCAGAAGAGCCCACACACTCAGGTCTTAACCCCAGTGTGCTGAAAGTGTCAAAACATGTTTTTCAGCAGAAATAAACATGTTTCTGCAAGTTTGGTCAACCCCATGTAACTTATGGGGCATTAACAGCTCACTTTTCAAAACGTGTTTTTCAGCCCGAAATAAACGCGTTTTTTCAGACAGCTGTATCCCTATGTAACTGCAAGGCTCAGAAGAGCCCACACAATCAGGTCTTAACCCCAGTGTGCTGAAAGTGTCAAAACATGTTTTTCAGCAGAAATAAACATGTTTCTGCAAGTTTGGTCAACCCCATGTAAGTTATGGGTCAGTAACAGCTCACTTTTCAAAACGTGTTTTTCAGCCCGAAATAAACGCGTTTTTTCAGACAGCTGTATCCCTATGTAACTGCAAGGCTCAGAAGAGCCCACAAACTCAGGTCTTAACCCCAGTGTGCTGAACGTGTCAAAACATGTTTTTCAGCAGAAATAAACATGTTTCTGCAAGTTTGGTCAACCCCATGTAACTTATGGGGCAGTAACAGCTCACTTTTCAAAACGTGTTTTTCAGCCCGAAATAAACGCGTTTTTTCAGACAGCTGTATCCCTATGTAACTGCAAGGCTCAGAAGAGCCCACACACTCAGGTCTTAACCTCAGTGTGCTGAAAGTGTCAAAACATGTTTTTCAGCAGAAATAAACATGTTTCTGCAAGTTTGGTCAACCCCATGTAAGTTATGGGTCAGTAACAGCTCACTTTTCAAAACGTGTTTTTCAGCCCGAAATAAACGCGTTTTTTCAGACAGCTGTATCCCTATGTAACTGCAAGGCTCAGAAGAGCCCACACACTCAGGTCTTAACCCCAGTGTGCTGACAGTGTCAAAACATGTTTTTCAGCAGAAATAAACATGTTTCTGCAAGTTTGGTCAACCCCATGTAACTTATGGGGCAGTAACAGCTCACTTTTCAAAACGTGTTTTATAGCCCTAAATAAACGCGTTTTTTCTGACAGCTGTATCCCTATGTAACTGCAAGGCTCAGAAGAGCCCACACACTCAGGTCTTAAGCCCAGTGTGCTGACAGTGTCAAAACATGTTTTTCAGAAGAAATAAACATGTTTCTGCAAGTTTGGTCAACCCCATGTAAGTTATGGGGCAGTAACAGCACACTTTTCAAAACGTGTTTTTCAGCCCGAGATAAACACGTTTTTTCAGACAGCTGTATCCCTATGTAACTGCAAGGCTCAGAAGAGCCAACACACTCAGGTCTTAACCCCAGTGTGCTGAAAGTGTCAAAACATGTTTTTCAGCAGAAATAAACATGTTTCTGCAAGTTTGGTCAACCCCATGTAAGTTATGGGTCAGTAACAGCTCACTTTTCAAAACGTGTTTTTCAGCCCGAAATAAACGCGTTTTTTCAGACAGCTGTATCCCTATGTAACTGCAAGGCTCAGAAGAGCCCACACACTCAGGTCTTAACCCCAGTGTGCTGAAAGTGTCAAAACATGTTTTTCAGCAGAAATAAACATGTTTCTGCAAGTTTGGTCAACCCCATGTAAGTTATGGGGCAGTAACAGCACACTTTTCAAAACGTGTTTTTCAGCCCGAGATAAACACGTTTTTTCAGACAGCTGTATCCCTATGTAACTGCAAGGCTCAGAAGAGCCAACACACTCAGGTCTTAACCCCAGTGTGCTGAAAGTGTCAAAACATGTTTTTCAGCAGAAATAAACATGTTTCTGCAAGTTTGGTCAACCCCATGTAAGTTATGGGTCAGTAACAGCTCACTTTTCAAAACGTGTTTTTCAGCCCGAAATAAACGCGTTTTTTCAGACAGCTGTATCCCTATGTAACTGCAAGGCTCAGAAGAGCCCACACACTCAGGTCTTAACCCCAGTGTGCTGACAGTGTCAAAACATGTTTTTCAGAAGAAATAAACATGTTTCTGCAAGTTTGGTCAACCCCATGTAAGTTATGGGGCAGTAACAGAACACTTTTCAAAACGTGTTTTTCAGCCCGAGATAAACACGTTTTTTCAGACAGCTGTATCCCTATGTAACTGCAAGGCTCAGAAGAGCCCACACACTCAGGTCTTAACCCCAGTGTGCTGACAGTGTCAAAACATGTTTTTCAGCAGAAATAAACATGTTTCTGCAAGTTTGGTCAACCCCATGTATCTTATGGGGCAGTAACAGGTCACTTTTCAAAACGTGTTTTTCAGCCCGAAATAAACACGTTTTTTCAGACAGCTGTATCCCTATGTAACTGCAAGGCTCAGAAGAGCCCACACACTCAGGTCTTAACCCCAGTGTGCTGACAGTGTCAAAACATGTTTTTCAGAAGAAATAAACATGTTTCTGCAAGTTTGGTCAACCCCATGTAAGTTATGGGGCAGTAACAGCACACTTTTCAAAACGTGTTTTTCAGCCCGAGATAAACACGTTTTTTCAGACAGCTGTATCCCTATGTAACTGCAAGGCTCAGAAGAGCCCACACACTCAGGTCTTAACCCCAGTGTGCTGAAAGTGTCAAAACATGTTTTTCAGCAGAAATAAACATGTTTCTGCAAGTTTGGTCAACCCCATGTAACTTATGGGGCAGTAACAGCTCACTTTTCAAAACGTGTTTTTCAGCCCGAAATAAACGCGTTTTTTCAAACAGCTGTATCCCTATGTAACTGCAAGGCTCAGAAGAGCCCACACACTCAGGTCTTAACCCCAGTGTGCTGAAAGTGTCAAAACATGTTTTTCAGCAGAAATAAACATGTTTCTGCAAGTTTGGTCAACCCCATGTAACTTATGGGGCAGTAACAGGTCACTTTTCAAAACGTGTTTTTCAGCCCGAAATAAACACGTTTTTTCAGACAGCTGTATCCCTATGTAACTGCAAGGCTCAGAAGAGCCCACACACTCAGGTCTTAACCCCAGTGTGCTGAAAGTGTCAAAACATGTTTTTCAGCAGAAATAAACATGTTTCTGCAAGGTTGGTCAACCCCATGTAACTTATGGGGCATTAACAGCTCACTTTTCAAAACGTGTTTTTCAGCCCGAAATAAACGCGTTTTTTCAGACAGCTGTATCCCTATGTAACTGCAAGGCTCAGAAGAGCCCACACACTCAGGTCTTAACCCCAGTGTGCTGAAAGTGTCAAAACATGTTTTTCAGCAGAAATAAACATGTTTCTGCAAGTTTGGTCAACCCCATGTAAGTTATGGGTCAGTAACAGAACACTTTTCAAAACGTGTTTTTCAGCCCGAGATAAACACGTTTTTTCAGACAGCTGTATCCCTATGTAACTGCAAGGCTCAGAAGAGCCCACACACTCAGGTCTTAACCCCAGTGTGCTGACAGTGTCAAAACATGTTTTTCAGCAGAAATAAACATGTTTCTGCAAGTTTGGTCAACCCCATGTATCTTATGGGGCAGTAACAGGTCACTTTTCAAAACGTGTTTTTCAGCCCGAAATAAACACGTTTTTTCAGACAGCTGTATCCCTATGTAACTGCAAGGCTCAGAAGAGCCCACACACTCAGGTCTTAACCCCAGTGTGCTGACAGTGTCAAAACATGTTTTTCAGAAGAAATAAACATGTTTCTGCAAGTTTGGTCAACCCCATGTAAGTTATGGGGCAGTAACAGCACACTTTTCAAAACGTGTTTTTCAGCCCGAGATAAACACGTTTTTTCAGACAGCTGTATCCCTATGTAACTGCAAGGCTCAGAAGAGCCCACACACTCAGGTCTTAACCCCAGTGTGCTGAAAGTGTCAAAACATGTTTTTCAGCAGAAATAAACATGTTTCTGCAAGTTTGGTCAACCCCATGTAACTTATGGGGCAGTAACAGCTCACTTTTCAAAACGTGTTTTTCAGCCCGAAATAAACGCGTTTTTTCAAACAGCTGTATCCCTATGTAACTGCAAGGCTCAGAAGAGCCCACACACTCAGGTCTTAACCCCAGTGTGCTGAAAGTGTCAAAACATGTTTTTCAGCAGAAATAAACATGTTTCTGCAAGTTTGGTCAACCCCATGTAACTTATGGGGCAGTAACAGGTCACTTTTCAAAACGTGTTTTTCAGCCCGAAATAAACACGTTTTTTCAGACAGCTGTATCCCTATGTAACTGCAAGGCTCAGAAGAGCCCACACACTCAGGTCTTAACCCCAGTGTGCTGAAAGTGTCAAAACATGTTTTTCAGCAGAAATAAACATGTTTCTGCAAGGTTGGTCAACCCCATGTAACTTATGGGGCATTAACAGCTCACTTTTCAAAACGTGTTTTTCAGCCCGAAATAAACGCGTTTTTTCAGACAGCTGTATCCCTATGTAACTGCAAGGCTCAGAAGAGCCCACACAATCAGGTCTTAACCCCAGTGTGCTGAAAGTGTCAAAACATGTTTTTCAGCAGAAATAAACATGTTTCTGCAAGTTTGGTCAACCCCATGTAAGTTATGGGTCAGTAACAGCTCACTTTTCAAAACGTGTTTTTCAGCCCGAAATAAACGCGTTTTTTCAGACAGCTGTATCCCTATGTAACTGCAAGGCTCAGAAGAGCCCACACACTCAGGTCTTAACCCCAGTGTGCTGAAAGTGTCAAAACATGTTTTTCAGCAGAAATAAACATGTTTCTGCAAGTTTGGTCAACCCCATGTAAGTTATGGGGCAGTAACAGCACACTTTTCAAAACGTGTTTTTCAGCCCGAGATAAACACGTTTTTTCAGACAGCTGTATCCCTATGTAACTGCAAGGCTCAGAAGAGCCAACACACTCAGGTCTTAACCCCAGTGTGCTGAAAGTGTCAAAACATGTTTTTCAGCTGAAATAAACATGTTTCTGCAAGTTTGGTCAACCCCATGTAAGTTATGGGTCAGTAACAGCTCACTTTTCAAAACGTGTTTTTCAGCCCGAAATAAACGCGTTTTTTCAGACAGCTGTATCCCTATGTAACTGCAAGGCTCAGAAGAGCCCACACACTCAGGTCTTAACCCCAGTGTGCTGACAGTGTCAAAACATGTTTTTCAGAAGAAATAAACATGTTTCTGCAAGTTTGGTCAACCCCATGTAAGTTATGGGGCAGTAACAGAACACTTTTCAAAACGTGTTTTTCAGCCCGAGATAAACACGTTTTTTCAGACAGCTGTATCCCTATGTAACTGCAAGGCTCAGAAGAGCCCACACACTCAGGTCTTAACCCCAGTGTGCTGACAGTGTCAAAACATGTTTTTCAGCAGAAATAAACATGTTTCTGCAAGTTTGGTCAACCCCATGTATCTTATGGGGCAGTAACAGGTCACTTTTCAAAACGTGTTTTTCAGCCCGAAATAAACACGTTTTTTCAGACAGCTGTATCCCTATGTAACTGCAAGGCTCAGAAGAGCCCACACACTCAGGTCTTAACCCCAGTGTGCTGACAGTGTCAAAACATGTTTTTCAGAAGAAATAAACATGTTTCTGCAAGTTTGGTCAACCCCATGTAAGTTATGGGGCAGTAACAGCACACTTTTCAAAACGTGTTTTTCAGCCCGAGATAAACACGTTTTTTCAGACAGCTGTATCCCTATGTAACTGCAAGGCTCAGAAGAGCCCACACACTCAGGTCTTAACCCCAGTGTGCTGAAAGTGTCAAAACATGTTTTTCAGCAGAAATAAACATGTTTCTGCAAGTTTGGTCAACCCCATGTAACTTATGGGGCAGTAACAGGTCACTTTTCAAAACGTGTTTTTCAGCCCGAAATAAACACGTTTTTTCAGACAGCTGTATCCCTATGTAACTGCAAGGCTCAGAAGAGCCCACACACTCAGGTCTTAACCCCAGTGTGCTGAAAGTGTCAAAACATGTTTTTCAGCAGAAATAAACATGTTTCTGCAAGGTTGGTCAACCCCATGTAACTTATGGGGCATTAACAGCTCACTTTTCAAAACGTGTTTTTCAGCCCGAAATAAACGCGTTTTTTCAGACAGCTGTATCCCTATGTAACTGCAAGGCTCAGAAGAGCCCACACAATCAGGTCTTAACCCCAGTGTGCTGAAAGTGTCAAAACATGTTTTTCAGCAGAAATAAACATGTTTCTGCAAGTTTGGTCAACCCCATGTAAGTTATGGGTCAGTAACAGCTCACTTTTCAAAACGTGTTTTTCAGCCCGAAATAAACGCGTTTTTTCAGACAGCTGTATCCCTATGTAACTGCAAGGCTCAGAAGAGCCCACACACTCAGGTCTTAACCCCAGTGTGCTGAAAGTGTCAAAACATGTTTTTCAGCAGAAATAAACATGTTTCTGCAAGTTTGGTCAACCCCATGTAAGTTATGGGGCAGTAACAGCACACTTTTCAAAACGTGTTTTTCAGCCCGAGATAAACACGTTTTTTCAGACAGCTGTATCCCTATGTAACTGCAAGGCTCAGAAGAGCCAACACACTCAGGTCTTAACCCCAGTGTGCTGAAAGTGTCAAAACATGTTTTTCAGCAGAAATAAACATGTTTCTGCAAGTTTGGTCAACCCCATGTAAGTTATGGGGCAGTAACAGCACACTTTTCAAAACGTGTTTTTCAGCCCGAGATAAACACGTTTTTTTCAGACAGCTGTATCCCTATGTAACTGCAAGGCTCAGAAGAGCCAACACACTCAGGTCTTAACCCCAGTGTGCTGAAAGTGTCAAAACATGTTTTTCAGCAGAAATAAACATGTTTCTGCAAGTTTGGTCAACCCCATGTAAGTTATGGGTCAGTAATAGCTCACTTTTCAAAACGTGTTTTTCAGCCCGAAATAAACGCGTTTATTCAGACAGCTGTATCCCTATGTAACTGCAAGGCTCAGAAGAGCCCACACACTCAGGTCTTAACCCCAGTGTGCTGAAAGTGTCAAAACATGTTTTTCAGCAGAAATAAACATGTTTCTGCAAGTTTGGTCAACCCCATGTAAGTTATGGGGCAGTAACAGCACACTTTTCAAAACGTGTTTTTCAGCCCGAGATAAACACGTTTTTTCAGACAGCTGTATCCCTATGTAACTGCAAGGCTCAGAAGAGCCAACACACTCAGGTCTTAACCCCAGTGTGCTGAAAGTGTCAAAACATGTTTTTCAGCAGAAATAAACATGTTTCTGCAAGTTTGGTCAACCCCATGTAAGTTATGGGTCAGTAATAGCTCACTTTTCAAAACGTGTTTTTCAGCCCGAAATAAACGCGTTTTTTCAGACAGCTGTATCCCTATGTAACTGCAAGGCTCAGAAGAGCCCACACACTCAGGTCTTAACCCCAGTGTGCTGAAAGTGTCAAAACATGTTTTTCAGCAGAAATAAACATGTTTCTGCAAGTTTGGTCAACCCAATGTAAGTTATGGGGCAGTAACAGCACACTTTTCAAAACGTGTTTTTCAGCCCGAGATAAACACGTTTTTTCAGACAGCTGTATCCCTATGTAACTGCAAGGCTCAGAAGAGCCCACACACTCAGGTCTTAACCCCAGTGTGCTGACAGTGTCAAAACATGTTTTTCAGCAGAAATAAACATGTTTCTGCAAGTTTGGTCAACCCCATGTATCTTATGGGGCAGTAACAGGTCACTTTTCAAAACGTGTTTTTCAGCCCGAAATAAACACGTTTTTTCAGACAGCTGTATCCCTATGTAACTGCAAGGCTCAGAAGAGCCCACACACTCAGGTCTTAACCCCAGTGTGCTGAAAGTGTCAAAACATGTTTTTCAGCAGAAATAAACATGTTTCTGCAAGTTTGGTCAACCCCATGTAACTTATGGGGCAGTAACAGCTCACTTTTCAAAACGTGTTTTTCAGCCCGAAATAAATGCGTTTTTTCAAACAGCTGTATCCCTATGTAACTGCAAGGCTCAGAAGAGCCCACACACTCAGGTCTTAACCCCAGTGTGCTGAAAGTGTCAAAACATGTTTTTCAGCAGAAATAAACATGTTTCTGCAAGTTTGGTCAACCCCATGTAACTTATGGGGCAGTAACAGGTCACTTTTCAAAACGTGTTTTTCAGCCCGAAATAAACACGTTTTTTCAGACAGCTGTATCCCTATGTAACTGCAAGGCTCAGAAGAGCCCACACACTCAGGTCTTAACCCCAGTGTGCTGAAAGTGTCAAAACATGTTTTTCAGCAGAAATAAACATGTTTCTGCAAGTTTGGTCAACCCCATGTAACTTATGGGGCATTAACAGCTCACTTTTCAAAACGTGTTTTTCAGCCCGAAATAAACGCGTTTTTTCAGACAGCTGTATCCCTATGTAACTGCAAGGCTCAGAAGAGCCCACACAATCAGGTCTTAACCCCAGTGTGCTGAAAGTGTCAAAACATGTTTTTCAGCAGAAATAAACATGTTTCTGCAAGTTTGGTCAACCCCATGTAAGTTATGGGTCAGTAACAGCTCACTTTTCAAAACGTGTTTTTCAGCCCGAAATAAACGCGTTTT
The DNA here is from genome assembly GCF_059453375.1 of Lepisosteus platostomus. Taxonomy (NCBI): domain Eukaryota; kingdom Metazoa; phylum Chordata; class Actinopteri; order Semionotiformes; family Lepisosteidae; genus Lepisosteus; species Lepisosteus platostomus. The sequence goes on from NW_028291688.1 coordinate 243,421, forward strand.
TTCAGACAGCTGTATCCCTATGTAACTGCAAGGCTCAGAAGAGCCCACAAACTCAGGTCTTAACCCCAGTGTGCTGAACGTGTCAAAACATGTTTTTCAGCAGAAATAAACATGTTTCTGCAAGTTTGGTCAACCCCATGTAACTTATGGGGCAGTAACAGCTCACTTTTCAAAACGTGTTTTTCAGCCCGAAATAAACGCGTTTTTTCAGACAGCTGTATCCCTATGTAACTGCAAGGCTCAGAAGAGCCCACACACTCAGGTCTTAACCCCAGTGTGCTGAAAGTGTCAAAACATGTTTTTCAGCAGAAATAAACATGTTTCTGCAAGTTTGGTCAACCCCATGTAAGTTATGGGTCAGTAACAGCTCACTTTTCAAAACGTGTTTTTCAGCCCGAAATAAACGCGTTTTTTCAGACAGCTGTATCCCTATGTAACTGCAAGGCTCAGAAGAGCCCACACACTCAGGTCTTAAGCCCAGTGTGCTGACAGTGTCAAAACATGTTTTTCAGAAGAAATAAACATGTTTCTGCAAGTTTGGTCAACCCCATGTAAGTTATGGGGCAGTAACAGCACACTTTTCAAAACGTGTTTTTCAGCCCGAGATAAACACGTTTTTTCAGACAGCTGTATCCCTATGTAACTGCAAGGCTCAGAAGAGCCAACACACTCAGGTCTTAACCCCAGTGTGCTGAAAGTGTCAAAACATGTTTTTCAGCAGAAATAAACATGTTTCTGCAAGTTTGGTCAACCCCATGTAAGTTATGGGTCAGTAACAGCTCACTTTTCAAAACGTGTTTTTCAGCCCGAAATAAACGCGTTTTTTCAGACAGCTGTATCCCTATGTAACTGCAAGGCTCAGAAGAGCCCACACACTCAGGTCTTAACCCCAGTGTGCTGAAAGTGTCAAAACATGTTTTTCAGCAGAAATAAACATGTTTCTGCAAGTTTGGTCAACCCCATGTAAGTTATGGGGCAGTAACAGCACACTTTTCAAAACGTGTTTTTCAGCCCGAGATAAACACGTTTTTTCAGACAGCTGTATCCCTATGTAACTGCAAGGCTCAGAAGAGCCCACACACTCAGGTCTTAACCCCAGTGTGCTGAAAGTGTCAAAACATGTTTTTCAGCAGAAATAAACATGTTTCTGCAAGTTTGGTCAACCCCATGTAACTTATGGGGCAGTAACAGCTCACTTTTCAAAACGTGTTTTTCAGCCCGAAATAAACGCGTTTTTTCAAACAGCTGTATCCCTATGTAACTGCAAGGCTCAGAAGAGCCCACACACTCAGGTCTTAACCCCAGTGTGCTGAAAGTGTCAAAACATGTTTTTCAGCAGAAATAAACATGTTTCTGCAAGTTTGGTCAACCCCATGTAACTTATGGGGCAGTAACAGGTCACTTTTCAAAACGTGTTTTTCAGCCCGAAATAAACACGTTTTTTCAGACAGCTGTATCCCTATGTAACTGCAAGGCTCAGAAGAGCCCACACACTCAGGTCTTAACCCCAGTGTGCTGAAAGTGTCAAAACATGTTTTTCAGCAGAAATAAACATGTTTCTGCAAGGTTGGTCAACCCCATGTAACTTATGGGGCATTAACAGCTCACTTTTCAAAACGTGTTTTTCAGCCCGAAATAAACGCGTTTTTTCAGACAGCTGTATCCCTATGTAACTGCAAGGCTCAGAAGAGCCCACACAATCAGGTCTTAACCCCAGTGTGCTGAAAGTGTCAAAACATGTTTTTCAGCAGAAATAAACATGTTTCTGCAAGTTTGGTCAACCCCATGTAAGTTATGGGTCAGTAACAGCTCACTTTTCAAAACGTGTTTTTCAGCCCGAAATAAACGCGTTTTTTCAGACAGCTGTATCCCTATGTAACTGCAAGGCTCAGAAGAGCCCACACACTCAGGTCTTAACCCCAGTGTGCTGAAAGTGTCAAAACATGTTTTTCAGCAGAAATAAACATGTTTCTGCAAGTTTGGTCAACCCCATGTAAGTTATGGGGCAGTAACAGCACACTTTTCAAAACGTGTTTTTCAGCCCGAGATAAACACGTTTTTTTCAGACAGCTGTATCCCTATGTAACTGCAAGGCTCAGAAGAGCCAACACACTCAGGTCTTAACCCCAGTGTGCTGAAAGTGTCAAAACATGTTTTTCAGCAGAAATAAACATGTTTCTGCAAGTTTGGTCAACCCCATGTAAGTTATGGGGCAGTAACAGCACACTTTTCAAAACGTGTTTTTCAGCCCGAGATAAACACGTTTTTTTCAGACAGCTGTATCCCTATGTAACTGCAAGGCTCAGAAGAGCCAACACACTCAGGTCTTAACCCCAGTGTGCTGAAAGTGTCAAAACATGTTTTTCAGCAGAAATAAACATGTTTCTGCAAGTTTGGTCAACCCCATGTAAGTTATGGGTCAGTAATAGCTCACTTTTCAAAACGTGTTTTTCAGCCCGAAATAAACGCGTTTTTTCAGACAGCTGTATCCCTATGTAACTGCAAGGCTCAGAAGAGCCCACACACTCAGGTCTTAACCCCAGTGTGCTGAAAGTGTCAAAACATGTTTTTCAGCAGAAATAAACATGTTTCTGCAAGTTTGGTCAACCCCATGTAAGTTATGGGGCAGTAACAGCACACTTTTCAAAACGTGTTTTTCAGCCCGAGATAAACACGTTTTTTCAGACAGCTGTATCCCTATGTAACTGCAAGGCTAAGAAGAGCCAACACACTCAGGTCTTAACCCCAGTGTGCTGAAAGTGTCAAAACATGTTTTTCAGCAGAAATAAACATGTTTCTGCAAGTTTGGTCAACCCCATGTAAGTTATGGGTCAGTAATAGCTCACTTTTCAAAACGTGTTTTTCAGCCCGAAATAAACGCGTTTTTTCAGACAGCTGTATCCCTATGTAACTGCAAGGCTCAGAAGAGCCCACACACTCAGGTCTTAACCCCAGTGTGCTGAAAGTGTCAAAACATGTTTTTCAGCAGAAATAAACTTGTTTCTGCAAGTTTGGTCAACCCCATGTAAGTTATGGGGCAGTAACAGCACACTTTTCAAAACGTGTTTTTCAGCCCGAGATAAACACGTTTTTTCAGACAGCTGTATCCCTATGTAACTGCAAGGCTCAGAAGAGCCCACACACTCAGGTCTTAACCCCAGTGTGCTGACAGTGTCAAAACATGTTTTTCAGCAGAAATAAACATGTTTCTGCAAGTTTGGTCAACCCCATGTATCTTATGGGGCAGTAACAGGTCACTTTTCAAAACGTGTTTTTCAGCCCGAAATAAACACGTTTTTTCAGACAGCTGTATCCCTATGTAACTGCAAGGCTCAGAAGAGCCCACACACTCAGGTCTTAACCCCAGTGTGCTGAAAGTGTCAAAACATGTTTTTCAGCAGAAATAAACATGTTTCTGCAAGTTTGGTCAACCCCATGTAACTTATGGGGCAGTATCAGCTCACTTTTCAAAACGTGTTTTTCAGCCCGAAATAAACGCGTTTTTTCAAACAGCTGTATCCCTATGTAACTGCAAGGCTCAGAAGAGCCCACACACTCAGGTCTTAACCCCAGTGTGCTGAAAGTGTCAAAACATGTTTTTCAGCAGAAATAAACATGTTTCTGCAAGTTTGGTCAATCCCATGTAACTTATGGGGCAGTAACAGGTCACTTTTCAAAACGTGTTTTTCAGCCCGAAATAAACACGTTTTTTCAGACAGCTGTATCCCTATGTAACTGCAAGGCTCAGAAGAGCCCACACACTCAGGTCTTAACCCCAGTGTGCTGAAAGTGTCAAAACATGTTTTTCAGCAGAAATAAACATGTTTCTGCAAGTTTGGTCAACCCCATGTAACTTATGGGGCATTAACAGCTCACTTTTCAAAACGTGTTTTTCAGCCCGAAATAAACGCGTTTTTTCAGACAGCTGTATCCCTATGTAACTGCAAGGCTCAGAAGAGCCCACACAATCAGGTCTTAACCCCAGTGTGCTGAAAGTGTCAAAACATGTTTTTCAGCAGAAATAAACATGTTTCTGCAAGTTTGGTCAACCCCATGTAAGTTATGGGTCAGTAACAGCTCACTTTTCAAAACATGTTTTTCAGCCCGAAATAAACGATTTTTTTCAGACAGCTGTATCCCTATGTAACTGCAAGGCTCAGAAGAGCCCACAAACTCAGGTCTTAACCCCAGTGTGCTGAAAGTGTCAAAACATGTTTTTCAGCAGAAATAAACATGTTTCTGCAAGTTTGGTCAACCCCATGTAACTTATGGGGCAGTAACAGCTCACTTTTCAAAACGTGTTTTTCAGCCCGAAATAAACGCGTTTTTTCAGACAGCTGTATCCCTATGTAACTGCAAGGCTCAGAAGAGCCCACACACTCAGGTCTTAACCCCAGTGTGCTGAAAGTGTCAAAACATGTTTTTCAGCAGAAATAAACATGTTTCTGCAAGTTTGGTCAACCCCATGTAAGTTATGGGTCAGTAACAGCTCACTTTTCAAAACGTGTTTTTCAGCCCGAAATAAACGCGTTTTTTCAGACAGCTGTATCCCTATGTAACTGCAAGGCTCAGAAGAGCCCACACACTCAGGTCTTAACCCCAGTGTGCTGACAGTGTCAAAACATGTTTTTCAGCAGAAATAAACATGTTTCTGCAAGTTTGGTCAACCCCATGTAACTTATGGGGCAGTAACAGCTCACTTTTCAAAACGTGTTTTATAGCCCTAAATAAACGCGTTTTTTCTGACAGCTGTATCCCTATGTAACTGCAAGGCTCAGAAGAGCCCACACACTCAGGTCTTAAGCCCAGTGTGCTGACAGTGTCAAAACATGTTTTTCAGAAGAAATAAACATGTTTCTGCAAGTTTGGTCAACCCCATGTAAGTTATGGGGCAGTAACAGCACACTTTTCAAAACGTGTTTTTCAGCCCGAGATAAACACGTTTTTTCAGACAGCTGTATCCCTATGTAACTGCAAGGCTCAGAAGAGCCAACACACTCAGGTCTTAACCCCAGTGTGCTGAAAGTGTCAAAACATGTTTTTCAGCAGAAATAAACATGTTTCTGCAAGTTTGGTCAACCCCATGTAAGTTATGGGTCAGTAACAGCTCACTTTTCAAAACGTGTTTTTCAGCCCGAAATAAACGCGTTTTTTCAGACAGCTGTATCCCTATGTAACTGCAAGGCTCAGAAGAGCCCACACACTCAGGTCTTAACCCCAGTGTGCTGAAAGTGTCAAAACATGTTTTTCAGCAGAAATAAACATGTTTCTGCAAGTTTGGTCAACCCCATGTAAGTTATGGGGCAGTAACAGCACACTTTTCAAAACGTGTTTTTCAGCCCGAGATAAACACGTTTTTTCAGACAGCTGTATCCCTATGTAACTGCAAGGCTCAGAAGAGCCCACACACTCAGGTCTTAACCCCAGTGTGCTGAAAGTGTCAAAACATGTTTTTCAGCAGAAATAAACATGTTTCTGCAAGTTTGGTCAACCCCATGTAACTTATGGGGCAGTAACAGCTCACTTTTCAAAACGTGTTTTTCAGCCCGAAATAAACGCGTTTTTTCAAACAGCTGTATCCCTATGTAACTGCAAGGCTCAGAAGAGCCCACACACTCAGGTCTTAACCCCAGTGTGCTGAAAGTGTCAAAACATGTTTTTCAGCAGAAATAAACATGTTTCTGCAAGTTTGGTCAACCCCATGTAAGTTATGGGTCAGTAACAGCTCACTTTTCAAAACGTGTTTTTCAGCCCGAAATAAACGCGTTTTTTCAGACAGCTGTATCCCTATGTAACTGCAAGGCTCAGAAGAGCCCACAAACTCAGGTCTTAACCCCAGTGTGCTGAAAGTGTCAAAACATGTTTTTCAGCAGAAATAAACATGTTTCTGCAAGTTTGGTCAACCCCATGTAACTTATGGGGCAGTAACAGCTCACTTTTCAAAACGTGTTTTTCAGCCCGAAATAAACGCGTTTTTTCAGACAGCTGTATCCCTATGTAACTGCAAGGCTCAGAAGAGCCCACACACTCAGGTCTTAACCCCAGTGTGCTGAAAGTGTCAAAACATGTTTTTCAGCAGAAATAAACATGTTTCTGCAAGTTTGGTCAACCCCATGTAAGTTATGGGTCAGTAACAGCTCACTTTTCAAAACGTGTTTTTCAGCCCGAAATAAACGCGTTTTTTCAGACAGCTGTATCCCTATGTAACTGCAAGGCTCAGAAGAGCCCACACACTCAGGTCTTAACCCCAGTGTGCTGACAGTGTCAAAACATGTTTTTCAGCAGAAATAAACATGTTTCTGCAAGTTTGGTCAACCCCATGTAAGTTATGGGGCAGTAACAGCACACTTTTCAAAACGTGTTTTTCAGCCCGAGATAAACACGTTTTTTCTGACAGCTGTATCCCTATGTAACTGCAAGGCTCAGAAGAGCCAACACACTCAGGTCTTAACCCCAGTGTGCTGAAAGTGTCAAAACATGTTTTTCAGCAGAAATAAACATGTTTCTGAAAGTTTGGTCAACCCCATGTAAGTTATGGGTCAGTAATAGCTCACTTTTCAAAACGTGTTTTTCAGCCCGAAATAAACGCGTTTTTTCAGACAGCTGTATCCCTATGTAACTGCAAGGCTCAGAAGAGCCCACACACTCAGGTCTTAACCCCAGTGTGCTGAAAGTGTCAAAACATGTTTTTCAGCAGAAATAAACATGTTTCTGCAAGTTTGGTCAACCCCATGTAAGTTATGGGGCAGTAACAGCACACTTTTCAAAACGTGTTTTTCAGCCCGAGATAAACACGTTTTTTCAGACAGCTGTATCCCTATGTAACTGCAAGGCTCAGAAGAGCCCACACACTCAGGTCTTAACCCCAGTGTGCTGACAGTGTCAAAACATGTTTTTCAGCAGAAATAAACATGTTTCTGCAAGTTTGGTCAACCCCATGTATCTTATGGGGCAGTAACAGGTCACTTTTCAAAACGTGTTTTTCAGCCCGAAATAAACACGTTTTTTCAGACAGCTGTATCCCTATGTAACTGCAAGGCTCAGAAGAGCCCACACACTCAGGTCTTAACCCCAGTGTGCTGAAAGTGTCAAAACATGTTTTTCAGCAGAAATAAACATGTTTCTGCAAGTTTGGTCAACCCCATGTAACTTATGGGGCAGTAACAGCTCACTTTTCAAAACGTGTTTTTCAGCCCGAAATAAACGCGTTTTTTCTGACAGCTGTATCCCTATGTAACTGCAAGGCTCAGAAGAGCCAACACACTCAGGTCTTAACCCCAGTGTGCTGAAAGTGTCAAAACATGTTTTTCAGCAGAAATAAACATGTTTCTGCAAGTTTGGTCAACCCCATGTAAGTTATGGGGCAGTAACAGCACACTTTTCAAAACGTGTTTTTCAGCCCGAGATAAACACGTTTTTTTCAGACAGCTGTATCCCTATGTAACTGCAAGGCTCAGAAGAGCCAACACACTCAGGTCTTAACCCCAGTGTGCTGAAAGTGTCAAAACATGTTTTTCAGCAGAAATAAACATGTTTCTGCAAGTTTGGTCAACCCCATGTAAGTTATGGGTCAGTAATAGCTCACTTTTCAAAACGTGTTTTTCAGCCCGAAATAAACGCGTTTTTTCAGACAGCTGTATCCCTATGTAACTGCAAGGCTCAGAAGAGCCCACACACTCAGGTCTTAACCCCAGTGTGCTGAAAGTGTCAAAACATGTTTTTCAGCAGAAATAAACATGTTTCTGCAAGTTTGGTCAACCCCATGTAACTTATGGGGCAGTAACAGGTCACTTTTCAAAACGTGTTTTTCAGCCCGAAATAAACACGTTTTTTCAGACAGCTGTATCCCTATGTAACTGCAAGGCTCAGAAGAGCCCACACACTCAGGTCTTAACCCCAGTGTGCTGAAAGTGTCAAAACATGTTTTTCAGCAGAAATAAACATGTTTCTGCAAGGTTGGTCAACCCCATGTAACTTATGGGGCATTAACAGCTCACTTTTCAAAACGTGTTTTTCAGCCCGAAATAAACGCGTTTTTTCAGACAGCTGTATCCCTATGTAACTGCAAGGCTCAGAAGAGCCCACACAATCAGGTCTTAACCCCAGTGTGCTGAAAGTGTCAAAACATGTTTTTCAGCAGAAATAAACATGTTTCTGCAAGTTTGGTCAACCCCATGTAAGTTATGGGTCAGTAACAGCTCACTTTTCAAAACGTGTTTTTCAGCCCGAAATAAACGCGTTTTTTCAGACAGCTGTATCCCTATGTAACTGCAAGGCTCAGAAGAGCCCACACACTCAGGTCTTAACCCCAGTGTGCTGAAAGTGTCAAAACATGTTTTTCAGCAGAAATAAACATGTTTCTGCAAGTTTGGTCAACCCCATGTAAGTTATGGGGCAGTAACAGCACACTTTTCAAAACGTGTTTTTCAGCCCGAGATAAACACGTTTTTTCAGACAGCTGTATCCCTATGTAACTGCAAGGCTCAGAAGAGCCAACACACTCAGGTCTTAACCCCAGTGTGCTGAAAGTGTCAAAACATGTTTTTCAGCTGAAATAAACATGTTTCTGCAAGTTTGGTCAACCCCATGTAAGTTATGGGTCAGTAACAGCTCACTTTTCAAAACGTGTTTTTCAGCCCGAAATAAACGCGTTTTTTCAGACAGCTGTATCCCTATGTAACTGCAAGGCTCAGAAGAGCCCACACACTCAGGTCTTAACCCCAGTGTGCTGACAGTGTCAAAACATGTTTTTCAGAAGAAATAAACATGTTTCTGCAAGTTTGGTCAACCCCATGTAAGTTATGGGGCAGTAACAGAACACTTTTCAAAACGTGTTTTTCAGCCCGAGATAAACACGTTTTTTCAGACAGCTGTATCCCTATGTAACTGCAAGGCTCAGAAGAGCCCACACACTCAGGTCTTAACCCCAGTGTGCTGACAGTGTCAAAACATGTTTTTCAGCAGAAATAAACATGTTTCTGCAAGTTTGGTCAACCCCATGTATCTTATGGGGCAGTAACAGGTCACTTTTCAAAACGTGTTTTTCAGCCCGAAATAAACACGTTTTTTCAGACAGCTGTATCCCTATGTAACTGCAAGGCTCAGAAGAGCCCACACACTCAGGTCTTAACCCCAGTGTGCTGACAGTGTCAAAACATGTTTTTCAGAAGAAATAAACATGTTTCTGCAAGTTTGGTCAACCCCATGTAAGTTATGGGGCAGTAACAGCACACTTTTCAAAACGTGTTTTTCAGCCCGAGATAAACACGTTTTTTCAGACAGCTGTATCCCTATGTAACTGCAAGGCTCAGAAGAGCCCACACACTCAGGTCTTAACCCCAGTGTGCTGAAAGTGTCAAAACATGTTTTTCAGCAGAAATAAACATGTTTCTGCAAGTTTGGTCAACCCCATGTAACTTATGGGGCAGTAACAGGTCACTTTTCAAAACGTGTTTTTCAGCCCGAAATAAACACGTTTTTTCAGACAGCTGTATCCCTATGTAACTGCAAGGCTCAGAAGAGCCCACACACTCAGGTCTTAACCCCAGTGTGCTGAAAGTGTCAAAACATGTTTTTCAGCAGAAATAAACATGTTTCTGCAAGGTTGGTCAACCCCATGTAACTTATGGGGCATTAACAGCTCACTTTTCAAAACGTGTTTTTCAGCCCGAAATAAACGCGTTTTTTCAGACAGCTGTATCCCTATGTAACTGCAAGGCTCAGAAGAGCCCACACAATCAGGTCTTAACCCCAGTGTGCTGAAAGTGTCAAAACATGTTTTTCAGCAGAAATAAACATGTTTCTGCAAGTTTGGTCAACCCCATGTAAGTTATGGGTCAGTAACAGCTCACTTTTCAAAACGTGTTTTTCAGCCCGAAATAAACGCGTTTTTTCAGACAGCTGTATCCCTATGTAACTGCAAGGCTCAGAAGAGCCCACACACTCAGGTCTTAACCCCAGTGTGCTGAAAGTGTCAAAACATGTTTTTCAGCAGAAATAAACATGTTTCTGCAAGTTTGGTCAACCCCATGTAAGTTATGGGGCAGTAACAGCACACTTTTCAAAACGTGTTTTTCAGCCCGAGATAAACACGTTTTTTCAGACAGCTGTATCCCTATGTAACTGCAAGGCTCAGAAGAGCCAACACACTCAGGTCTTAACCCCAGTGTGCTGAAAGTGTCAAAACATGTTTTTCAGCAGAAATAAACATGTTTCTGCAAGTTTGGTCAACCCCATGTAAGTTATGGGGCAGTAACAGCACACTTTTCAAAACGTGTTTTTCAGCCCGAGATAAACACGTTTTTTTCAGACAGCTGTATCCCTATGTAACTGCAAGGCTCAGAAGAGCCAACACACTCAGGTCTTAACCCCAGTGTGCTGAAAGTGTCAAAACATGTTTTTCAGCAGAAATAAACATGTTTCTGCAAGTTTGGTCAACCCCATGTAAGTTATGGGTCAGTAATAGCTCACTTTTCAAAACGTGTTTTTCAGCCCGAAATAAACGCGTTTATTCAGACAGCTGTATCCCTATGTAACTGCAAGGCTCAGAAGAGCCCACACACTCAGGTCTTAACCCCAGTGTGCTGAAAGTGTCAAAACATGTTTTTCAGCAGAAATAAACATGTTTCTGCAAGTTTGGTCAACCCCATGTAAGTTATGGGGCAGTAACAGCACACTTTTCAAAACGTGTTTTTCAGCCCGAGATAAACACGTATTTTCAGACAGCTGTATCCCTATGTAACTGCAAGGCTCAGAAGAGCCAACACACTCAGGTCTTAACCCCAGTGTGCTGAAAGTGTCAAAACATGTTTTTCAGCAGAAATAAACATGTTTCTGCAAGTTTGGTCAACCCCATGTAAGTTATGGGTCAGTAATAGCTCACTTTTCAAAACGTGTTTTTCAGCCCGAAATAAACGCGTTTTTTCAGACAGCTGTATCCCTATGTAACTGCAAGGCTCAGAAGAGCCCACACACTCAGGTCTTAACCCCAGTGTGCTGAAAGTGTCAAAACATGTTTTTCAGCAGAAATAAACATGTTTCTGCAAGTTTGGTCAACCCAATGTAAGTTATGGGGCAGTAACAGCACACTTTTCAAAACGTGTTTTTCAGCCCGAGATAAACACGTTTTTTCAGACAGCTGTATCCCTATGTAACTGCAAGGCTCAGAAGAGCCCACACACTCAGGTCTTAACCCCAGTGTGCTGACAGTGTCAAAACATGTTTTTCAGCAGAAATAAACATGTTTCTGCAAGTTTGGTCAACCCCATGTATCTTATGGGGCAGTAACAGGTCACTTTTCAAAACGTGTTTTTCAGCCCGAAATAAACACGTTTTTTCAGACAGCTGTATCCCTATGTAACTGCAAGGCTCAGAAGAGCCCACACACTCAGGTCTTAACCCCAGTGTGCTGAAAGTGTCAAAACATGTTTTTCAGCAGAAATAAACATGTTTCTGCAAGTTTGGTCAACCCCATGTAACTTATGGGGCAGTAACAGCTCACTTTTCAAAACGTGTTTTTCAGCCCGAAATAAATGCGTTTTTTCAAACAGCTGTATCCCTATGTAACTGCAAGGCTCAGAAGAGCCCACACACTCAGGTCTTAACCCCAGTGTGCTGAAAGTGTCAAAACATGTTTTTCAGCAGAAATAAACATGTTTCTGCAAGTTTGGTCAACCCCATGTAACTTATGGGGCAGTAACAGGTCACTTTTCAAAACGTGTTTTTCAGCCCGAAATAAACACGTTTTTTCAGACAGCTGTATCCCTATGTAACTGCAAGGCTCAGAAGAGCCCACACACTCAGGTCTTAACCCCAGTGTGCTGAAAGTGTCAAAACATGTTTTTCAGCAGAAATAAACATGTTTCTGCAAGTTTGGTCAACCCCATGTAACTTATGGGGCATTAACAGCTCACTTTTCAAAACGTGTTTTTCAGCCCGAAATAAACGCGTTTTTTCAGACAGCTGTATCCCTATGTAACTGCAAGGCTCAGAAGAGCCCACACAATCAGGTCTTAACCCCAGTGTGCTGAAAGTGTCAAAACATGTTTTTCAGCAGAAATAAACATGTTTCTGCAAGTTTGGTCAACCCCATGTAAGTTATGGGTCAGTAACAGCTCACTTTTCAAAACGTGTTTTTCAGCCCGAAATAAACGCGTTTTTTCAGACAGCTGTATCCCTATGTAACTGCAAGGCTCAGAAGAGCCCACAAACTCAGGTCTTAACCCCAGTGTGCTGAACGTGTCAAAACATGTTTTTCAGCAGAAATAAACATGTTTCTGCAAGTTTGGTCAACCCCATGTAACTTATGGGGCAGTAACAGCTCACTTTTCAAAACGTGTTTTTCAGCCCGAAATAAACGCGTTTTTTCAGACAGCTGTATCCCTATGTAACTGCAAGGCTCAGAAGAGCCCACACACTCAGGTCTTAACCCCAGTGTGCTGAAAGTGTCAAAACATGTTTTTCAGCAGAAATAAACATGTTTCTGCAAGTTTGGTCAACCCCATGTAAGTTATGGGTCAGTAACAGCTCACTTTTCAAAACGTGTTTTTCAGCCCGAAATAAACGCGTTTTTTCAGACAGCTGTATCCCTATGTAACTGCAAGGCTCAGAAGAGCCCACACACTCAGGTCTTAAGCCCAGTGTGCTGACAGTGTCAAAACATGTTTTTCAGAAGAAATAAACATGTTTCTGCAAGTTTGGTCAACCCCATGTAAGTTATGGGGCAGTAACAGCACACTTTTCAAAACGTGTTTTTCAGCCCGAGATAAACACGTTTTTTCAGACAGCTGTATCCCTATGTAACTGCAAGGCTCAGAAGAGCCAACACACTCAGGTCTTAACCCCAGTGTGCTGAAAGTGTCAAAACATGTTTTTCAGCAGAAATAAACATGTTTCTGCAAGTTTGGTCAACCCCATGTAAGTTATGGGTCAGTAACAGCTCACTTTTCAAAACGTGTTTTTCAGCCCGAAATAAACGCGTTTTTTCAGACAGCTGTATCCCTATGTAACTGCAAGGCTCAGAAGAGCCCACACACTCAGGTCTTAACCCCAGTGTGCTGAAAGTGTCAAAACATGTTTTTCAGCAGAAATAAACATGTTTCTGCAAGTTTGGTCAACCCCATGTAAGTTATGGGGCAGTAACAGCACACTTTTCAAAACGTGTTTTTCAGCCCGAGATAAACACGTTTTTTCAGACAGCTGTATCCCTATGTAACTGCAAGGCTCAGAAGAGCCCACACACTCAGGTCTTAACCCCAGTGTGCTGAAAGTGTCAAAACATGTTTTTCAGCAGAAATAAACATGTTTCTGCAAGTTTGGTCAACCCCATGTAACTTATGGGGCAGTAACAGCTCACTTTTCAAAACGTGTTTTTCAGCCCGAAATAAACGCGTTTTTTCAAACAGCTGTATCCCTATGTAACTGCAAGGCTCAGAAGAGCCCACACACTCAGGTCTTAACCCCAGTGTGCTGAAAGTGTCAAAACATGTTTTTCAGCAGAAATAAACATGTTTCTGCAAGTTTGGTCAACCCCATGTAACTTATGGGGCAGTAACAGGTCACTTTTCAAAACGTGTTTTTCAGCCCGAAATAAACACGTTTTTTCAGACAGCTGTATCCCTATGTAACTGCAAGGCTCAGAAGAGCCCACACACTCAGGTCTTAACCCCAGTGTGCTGAAAGTGTCAAAACATGTTTTTCAGCAGAAATAAACATGTTTCTGCAAGGTTGGTCAACCCCATGTAACTTATGGGGCATTAACAGCTCACTTTTCAAAACGTGTTTTTCAGCCCGAAATAAACGCGTTTTTTCAGACAGCTGTATCCCTATGTAACTGCAAGGCTCAGAAGAGCCCACACAATCAGGTCTTAACCCCAGTGTGCTGAAAGTGTCAAAACATGTTTTTCAGCAGAAATAAACATGTTTCTGCAAGTTTGGTCAACCCCATGTAAGTTATGGGTCAGTAACAGCTCACTTTTCAAAACGTGTTTTTCAGCCCGAAATAAACGCGTTTTTTCAGACAGCTGTATCCCTATGTAACTGCAAGGCTCAGAAGAGCCCACACACTCAGGTCTTAACCCCAGTGTGCTGAAAGTGTCAAAACATGTTTTTCAGCAGAAATAAACATGTTTCTGCAAGTTTGGTCAACCCCATGTAAGTTATGGGGCAGTAACAGCACACTTTTCAAAACGTGTTTTTCAGCCCGAGATAAACACGTTTTTTTCAGACAGCTGTATCCCTATGTAACTGCAAGGCTCAGAAGAGCCAACACACTCAGGTCTTAACCCCAGTGTGCTGAAAGTGTCAAAACATGTTTTTCAGCAGAAATAAACATGTTTCTGCAAGTTTGGTCAACCCCATGTAAGTTATGGGGCAGTAACAGCACACTTTTCAAAACGTGTTTTTCAGCCCGAGATAAACACGTTTTTTTCAGACAGCTGTATCCCTATGTAACTGCAAGGCTCAGAAGAGCCAACACACTCAGGTCTTAACCCCAGTGTGCTGAAAGTGTCAAAACATGTTTTTCAGCAGAAATAAACATGTTTCTGCAAGTTTGGTCAACCCCATGTAAGTTATGGGTCAGTAATAGCTCACTTTTCAAAACGTGTTTTTCAGCCCGAAATAAACGCGTTTTTTCAGACAGCTGTATCCCTATGTAACTGCAAGGCTCAGAAGAGCCCACACACTCAGGTCTTAACCCCAGTGTGCTGAAAGTGTCAAAACATGTTTTTCAGCAGAAATAAACATGTTTCTGCAAGTTTGGTCAACCCCATGTAAGTTATGGGGCAGTAACAGCACACTTTTCAAAACGTGTTTTTCAGCCCGAGATAAACACGTTTTTTCAGACAGCTGTATCCCTATGTAACTGCAAGGCTAAGAAGAGCCAACACACTCAGGTCTTAACCCCAGTGTGCTGAAAGTGTCAAAACATGTTTTTCAGCAGAAATAAACATGTTTCTGCAAGTTTGGTCAACCCCATGTAAGTTATGGGTCAGTAATAGCTCACTTTTCAAAACGTGTTTTTCAGCCCGAAATAAACGCGTTTTTTCAGACAGCTGTATCCCTATGTAACTGCAAGGCTCAGAAGAGCCCACACACTCAGGTCTTAACCCCAGTGTGCTGAAAGTGTCAAAACATGTTTTTCAGCAGAAATAAACTTGTTTCTGCAAGTTTGGTCAACCCCATGTAAGTTATGGGGCAGTAACAGCACACTTTTCAAAACGTGTTTTTCAGCCCGAGATAAACACGTTTTTTCAGACAGCTGTATCCCTATGTAACTGCAAGGCTCAGAAGAGCCCACACACTCAGGTCTTAACCCCAGTGTGCTGACAGTGTCAAAACATGTTTTTCAGCAGAAATAAACATGTTTCTGCAAGTTTGGTCAACCCCATGTATCTTATGGGGCAGTAACAGGTCACTTTTCAAAACGTGTTTTTCAGCCCGAAATAAACACGTTTTTTCAGACAGCTGTATCCCTATGTAACTGCAAGGCTCAGAAGAGCCCACACACTCAGGTCTTAACCCCAGTGTGCTGAAAGTGTCAAAACATGTTTTTCAGCAGAAATAAACATGTTTCTGCAAGTTTGGTCAACCCCATGTAACTTATGGGGCAGTATCAGCTCACTTTTCAAAACGTGTTTTTCAGCCCGAAATAAACGCGTTTTTTCAAACAGCTGTATCCCTATGTAACTGCAAGGCTCAGAAGAGCCCACACACTCAGGTCTTAACCCCAGTGTGCTGAAAGTGTCAAAACATGTTTTTCAGCAGAAATAAACATGTTTCTGCAAGTTTGGTCAACCCCATGTAACTTATGGGGCAGTAACAGGTCACTTTTCAAAACGTGTTTTTCAGCCCGAAATAAACACGTTTTTTCAGACAGCTGTATCCCTATGTAACTGCAAGGCTCAGAAGAGCCCACACACTCAGGTCTTAACCCCAGTGTGCTGAAAGTGTCAAAACATGTTTTTCAGCAGAAATAAACATGTTTCTGCAAGTTTGGTCAACCCCATGTAACTTATGGGGCATTAACAGCTCACTTTTCAAAACGTGTTTTTCAGCCCGAAATAAACGCGTTTTTTCAGACAGCTGTATCCCTATGTAACTGCAAGGCTCAGAAGAGCCCACACAATCAGGTCTTAACCCCAGTGTGCTGAAAGTGTCAAAACATGTTTTTCAGCAGAAATAAACATGTTTCTGCAAGTTTGGTCAACCCCATGTAAGTTATGGGTCAGTAACAGCTCACTTTTCAAAACATGTTTTTCAGCCCGAAATAAACGATTTTTTTCAGACAGCTGTATCCCTATGTAACTGCAAGGCTCAGAAGAGCCCACAAACTCAGGTCTTAACCCCAGTGTGCTGAAAGTGTCAAAACATGTTTTTCAGCAGAAATAAACATGTTTCTGCAAGTTTGGTCAACCCCATGTAACTTATGGGGCAGTAACAGCTCACTTTTCAAAACGTGTTTTTCAGCCCGAAATAAACGCGTTTTTTCAGACAGCTGTATCCCTATGTAACTGCAAGGCTCAGAAGAGCCCACACACTCAGGTCTTAACCCCAGTGTGCTGAAAGTGTCAAAACATGTTTTTCAGCAGAAATAAACATGTTTCTGCAAGTTTGGTCAACCCCATGTAAGTTATGGGTCAGTAACAGCTCACTTTTCAAAACGTGTTTTTCAGCCCGAAATAAACGCGTTTTTTCAGACAGCTGTATCCCTATGTAACTGCAAGGCTCAGAAGAGCCCACACACTCAGGTCTTAACCCCAGTGTGCTGACAGTGTCAAAACATGTTTTTCAGCAGAAATAAACATGTTTCTGCAAGTTTGGTCAACCCCATGTAACTTATGGGGCAGTAACAGCTCACTTTTCAAAACGTGTTTTATAGCCCTAAATAAACGCGTTTTTTCTGACAGCTGTATCCCTATGTAACTGCAAGGCTCAGAAGAGCCCACACACTCAGGTCTTAAGCCCAGTGTGCTGACAGTGTCAAAACATGTTTTTCAGAAGAAATAAACATGTTTCTGCAAGTTTGGTCAACCCCATGTAAGTTATGGGGCAGTAACAGCACACTTTTCAAAACGTGTTTTTCAGCCCGAGATAAACACGTTTTTTCAGACAGCTGTATCCCTATGTAACTGCAAGGCTCAGAAGAGCCAACACACTCAGGTCTTAACCCCAGTGTGCTGAAAGTGTCAAAACATGTTTTTCAGCAGAAATAAACATGTTTCTGCAAGTTTGGTCAACCCCATGTAAGTTATGGGTCAGTAACAGCTCACTTTTCAAAACGTGTTTTTCAGCCCGAAATAAACGCGTTTTTTCAGACAGCTGTATCCCTATGTAACTGCAAGGCTCAGAAGAGCCCACACACTCAGGTCTTAACCCCAGTGTGCTGAAAGTGTCAAAACATGTTTTTCAGCAGAAATAAACATGTTTCTGCAAGTTTGGTCAACCCCATGTAAGTTATGGGGCAGTAACAGCACACTTTTCAAAACGTGTTTTTCAGCCCGAGATAAACACGTTTTTTCAGACAGCTGTATCCCTATGTAACTGCAAGGCTCAGAAGAGCCCACACACTCAGGTCTTAACCCCAGTGTGCTGAAAGTGTCAAAACATGTTTTTCAGCAGAAATAAACATGTTTCTGCAAGTTTGGTCAACCCCATGTAACTTATGGGGCAGTAACAGCTCACTTTTCAAAACGTGTTTTTCAGCCCGAAATAAACGCGTTTTTTCAAACAGCTGTATCCCTATGTAACTGCAAGGCTCAGAAGAGCCCACACACTCAGGTCTTAACCCCAGTGTGCTGAAAGTGTCAAAACATGTTTTTCAGCAGAAATAAACATGTTTCTGCAAGTTTGGTCAACCCCATGTAAGTTATGGGTCAGTAACAGCTCACTTTTCAAAACGTGTTTTTCAGCCCGAAATAAACGCGTTTTTTCAGACAGCTGTATCCCTATGTAACTGCAAGGCTCAGAAGAGCCCACAAACTCAGGTCTTAACCCCAGTGTGCTGAAAGTGTCAAAACATGTTTTTCAGCAGAAATAAACATGTTTCTGCAAGTTTGGTCAACCCCATGTAACTTATGGGGCAGTAACAGCTCACTTTTCAAAACGTGTTTTTCAGCCCGAAATAAACGCGTTTTTTCAGACAGCTGTATCCCTATGTAACTGCAAGGCTCAGAAGAGCCCACACACTCAGGTCTTAACCCCAGTGTGCTGAAAGTGTCAAAACATGTTTTTCAGCAGAAATAAACATGTTTCTGCAAGTTTGGTCAACCCCATGTAAGTTATGGGTCAGTAACAGCTCACTTTTCAAAACGTGTTTTTCAGCCCGAAATAAACGCGTTTTTTCAGACAGCTGTATCCCTATGTAACTGCAAGGCTCAGAAGAGCCCACACACTCAGGTCTTAACCCCAGTGTGCTGACAGTGTCAAAACATGTTTTTCAGCAGAAATAAACATGTTTCTGCAAGTTTGGTCAACCCCATGTAAGTTATGGGGCAGTAACAGCACACTTTTCAAAACGTGTTTTTCAGCCCGAGATAAACACGTTTTTTCTGACAGCTGTATCCCTATGTAACTGCAAGGCTCAGAAGAGCCAACACACTCAGGTCTTAACCCCAGTGTGCTGAAAGTGTCAAAACATGTTTTTCAGCAGAAATAAACATGTTTCTGAAAGTTTGGTCAACCCCATGTAAGTTATGGGTCAGTAATAGCTCACTTTTCAAAACGTGTTTTTCAGCCCGAAATAAACGCGTTTTTTCAGACAGCTGTATCCCTATGTAACTGCAAGGCTCAGAAGAGCCCACACACTCAGGTCTTAACCCCAGTGTGCTGAAAGTGTCAAAACATGTTTTTCAGCAGAAATAAACATGTTTCTGCAAGTTTGGTCAACCCCATGTAAGTTATGGGGCAGTAACAGCACACTTTTCAAAACGTGTTTTTCAGCCCGAGATAAACACGTTTTTTCAGACAGCTGTATCCCTATGTAACTGCAAGGCTCAGAAGAGCCCACACACTCAGGTCTTAACCCCAGTGTGCTGACAGTGTCAAAACATGTTTTTCAGCAGAAATAAACATGTTTCTGCAAGTTTGGTCAACCCCATGTATCTTATGGGGCAGTAACAGGTCACTTTTCAAAACGTGTTTTTCAGCCCGAAATAAACACGTTTTTTCAGACAGCTGTATCCCTATGTAACTGCAAGGCTCAGAAGAGCCCACACACTCAGGTCTTAACCCCAGTGTGCTGAAAGTGTCAAAACATGTTTTTCAGCAGAAATAAACATGTTTCTGCAAGTTTGGTCAACCCCATGTAACTTATGGGGCAGTAACAGCTCACTTTTCAAAACGTGTTTTTCAGCCCGAAATAAACGCGTTTTTTCTGACAGCTGTATCCCTATGTAACTGCAAGGCTCAGAAGAGCCAACACACTCAGGTCTTAACCCCAGTGTGCTGAAAGTGTCAAAACATGTTTTTCAGCAGAAATAAACATGTTTCTGCAAGTTTGGTCAACCCCATGTAAGTTATGGGGCAGTAACAGCACACTTTTCAAAACGTGTTTTTCAGCCCGAGATAAACACGTTTTTTTCAGACAGCTGTATCCCTATGTAACTGCAAGGCTCAGAAGAGCCAACACACTCAGGTCTTAACCCCAGTGTGCTGAAAGTGTCAAAACATGTTTTTCAGCAGAAATAAACATGTTTCTGCAAGTTTGGTCAACCCCATGTAAGTTATGGGTCAGTAATAGCTCACTTTTCAAAACGTGTTTTTCAGCCCGAAATAAACGCGTTTTTTCAGACAGCTGTATCCCTATGTAACTGCAAGGCTCAGAAGAGCCCACACACTCAGGTCTTAACCCCAGTGTGCTGAAAGTGTCAAAACATGTTTTTCAGCAGAAATAAACATGTTTCTGCAAGTTTGGTCAACCCCATGTAAGTTATGGGGCAGTAACAGCACACTTTTCAAAACGTGTTTTTCAGCCCGAGATAAACACGTTTTTTCAGACAGCTGTATCCCTATGTAACTGCAAGGCTCAGAAGAGCCCACACACTCAGGTCTTAACCCCAGTGTGCTGAAAGTGTCAAAACATGTTTTTCAGCAGAAATAAACATGTTTCTGCAAGTTTGGTCAACCCCATGTAAGTTATGGGGCAGTAACAGCACACTTTTCAAAACGTGTTTTTCAGCCCGAGATAAACACGTTTTTTCAGACAGCTGTATCCCTATGTAACTGCAAGGCTCAGAAGAGCCCACACACTCAGGTCTTAACCCCAGTGTGCTGACAGTGTCAAAACATGTTTTTCAGCAGAAATAAACATGTTTCTGCAAGTTTGGTCAACCCCATGTATCTTATGGGGCAGTAACAGGTCACTTTTCAAAACGTGTTTTTCAGCCCGAAATAAACACGTTTTTTCAGACAGCTGTATCCCTATGTAACTGCAAGGCTCAGAAGAGCCCACACACTCAGGTCTTAACCCCAGTGTGCTGAAAGTGTCAAAACATGTTTTTCAGCAGAAATAAACATGTTTCTGCAAGTTTGGTCAACCCCATGTAACTTATGGGGCAGTAACAGCTCACTTTTCAAAACGTGTTTTTCAGCCCGAAATAAATGCGTTTTTTCAAACAGCTGTATCCCTATGTAACTGCAAGGCTCAGAAGAGCCCACACACTCAGGTCTTAACCCCAGTGTGCTGAAAGTGTCAAAACATGTTTTTCAGCAGAAATAAACATGTTTCTGCAAGTTTGGTCAACCCCATGTAACTTATGGGGCAGTAACAGGTCACTTTTCAAAACGTGTTTTTCAGCCCGAAATAAACACGTTTTTTCAGACAGCTGTATCCCTATGTAACTGCAAGGCTCAGAAGAGCCCACACACTCAGGTCTTAACCCCAGTGTGCTGAAAGTGTCAAAACATGTTTTTCAGCAGAAATAAACATGTTTCTGCAAGTTTGGTCAACCCCATGTAACTTATGGGGCATTAACAGCTCACTTTTCAAAACGTGTTTTTCAGCCCGAAATAAACGCGTTTTTTCAGACAGCTGTATCCCTATGTAACTGCAAGGCTCAGAAGAGCCCACACAATCAGGTCTTAACCCCAGTGTGCTGAAAGTGTCAAAACATGTTTTTCAGCAGAAATAAACATGTTTCTGCAAGTTTGGTCAACCCCATGTAAGTTATGGGTCAGTAACAGCTCACTTTTCAAAACGTGTTTTTCAGCCCGAAATAAACGCGTTTTTTCAGACAGCTGTATCCCTATGTAACTGCAAGGCTCAGAAGAGCCCACACACTCAGGTCTTAACCCCAGTGTGCTGACAGTGTCAAAACATGTTTTTCAGCAGAAATAAACATGTTTCTGCAAGTTTGGTCAACCCCATGTAACTTATGGGGCAGTAACAGCTCACTTTTCAAAACGTGTTTTATAGCCCTAAATAAACGCGTTTTTTCTGACAGCTGTATCCCTATGTAACTGCAAGGCTCAGAAGAGCCCACACACTCAGGTCTTAAGCCCAGTGTGCTGACAGTGTCAAAACATGTTTTTCAGAAGAAATAAACATGTTTCTGCAAGTTTGGTCAACCCCATGTAAGTTATGGGGCAGTAACAGCACACTTTTCAAAACGTGTTTTTCAGCCCGAGATAAACACGTTTTTTCAGACAGCTGTATCCCTATGTAACTGCAAGGCTCAGAAGAGCCAACACACTCAGGTCTTAACCCCAGTGTGCTGAAAGTGTCAAAACATGTTTTTCAGCAGAAATAAACATGTTTCTGCAAGTTTGGTCAACCCCATGTAAGTTATGGGTCAGTAACAGCTCACTTTTCAAAACGTGTTTTTCAGCCCGAAATAAACGCGTTTTTTCAGACAGCTGTATCCCTATGTAACTGCAAGGCTCAGAAGAGCCCACACACTCAGGTCTTAACCCCAGTGTGCTGAAAGTGTCAAAACATGTTTTTCAGCAGAAATAAACATGTTTCTGCAAGTTTGGTCAACCCCATGTAAGTTATGGGGCAGTAACAGCACACTTTTCAAAACGTGTTTTTCAGCCCGAGATAAACACGTTTTTTCAGACAGCTGTATCCCTATGTAACTGCAAGGCTCAGAAGAGCCAACACACTCAGGTCTTAACCCCAGTGTGCTGAAAGTGTCAAAACATGTTTTTCAGCAGAAATAAACATGTTTCTGCAAGTTTGGTCAACCCCATGTAAGTTATGGGTCAGTAACAGCTCACTTTTCAAAACGTGTTTTTCAGCCCGAAATAAACGCGTTTTTTCAGACAGCTGTATCCCTATGTAACTGCAAGGCTCAGAAGAGCCCACACACTCAGGTCTTAACCCCAGTGTGCTGACAGTGTCAAAACATGTTTTTCAGAAGAAATAAACATGTTTCTGCAAGTTTGGTCAACCCCATGTAAGTTATGGGGCAGTAACAGCACACTTTTCAAAACGTGTTTTTCAGCCCGAGATAAACACGTTTTTTTCAGACAGCTGTATCCCTATGTAACTGCAAGGCTCAGAAGAGCCAACACACTCAGGTCTTAACCCCAGTGTGCTGAAAGTGTCAAAACATGTTTTTCAGCAGAAATAAACATGTTTCTGCAAGTTTGGTCAACCCCATGTAAGTTATGGGTCAGTAATAGCTCACTTTTCAAAACGTGTTTTTCAGCCCGAAATAAACGCGTTTTTTCAGACAGCTGTATCCCTATGTAACTGCAAGGCTCAGAAGAGCCCACACACTCAGGTCTTAACCCCAGTGTGCTGAAAGTGTCAAAACATGTTTTTCAGAAGAAATAAACATGTTTCTGCAAGTTTGGTCAACCCCATGTAAGTTATGGGGCAGTAACAGCACACTTTTCAAAACGTGTTTTTCAGCCCGAGATAAACACGTTTTTTCAGACAGCTGTATCCCTATGTAACTGCAAGGCTCAGAAGAGCCCACACACTCAGGTCTTAACCCCAGTGTGCTGACAGTGTCAAAACATGTTTTTCAGCAGAAATAAACATGTTTCTGCAAGTTTGGTCAACCCCATGTATCTTATGGGGCAGTAACAGGTCACTTTTCAAAACGTGTTTTTCAGCCCGAAATAAACACGTTTTTTCAGACAGCTGTATCCCTATGTAACTGCAAGGCTCAGAAGAGCCCACACACTCAGGTCTTAACCCCAGTGTGCTGAAAGTGTCAAAACATGTTTTTCAGCAGAAATAAACATGTTTCTGCAAGTTTGGTCAACCCCATGTAACTTATGGGGCAGTAACAGCTCACTTTTCAAAACGTGTTTTTCAGCCCGAAATAAATGCGTTTTTTCAAACAGCTGTATCCCTATGTAACTGCAAGGCTCAGAAGAGCCCACACACTCAGGTCTTAACCCCAGTGTGCTGAAAGTGTCAAAACATGTTTTTCAGCAGAAATAAACATGTTTCTGCAAGTTTGGTCAACCCCATGTAACTTATGGGGCAGTAACAGGTCACTTTTCAAAACGTGTTTTTCAGCCCGAAATAAACACGTTTTTTCAGACAGCTGTATCCCTATGTAACTGCAAGGCTCAGAAGAGCCCACACACTCAGGTCTTAACCCCAGTGTGCTGAAAGTGTCAAAACATGTTTTTCAGCAGAAATAAACATGTTTCTGCAAGTTTGGTCAACCCCATGTAACTTATGGGGCATTAACAGCTCACTTTTCAAAACGTGTTTTTCAGCCCGAAATAAACGCGTTTTTTCAGACAGCTGTATCCCTATGTAACTGCAAGGCTCAGAAGAGCCCACACAATCAGGTCTTAACCCCAGTGTGCTGAAAGTGTCAAAACATGTTTTTCAGCAGAAATAAACATGTTTCTGCAAGTTTGGTCAACCCCATGTAAGTTATGGGTCAGTAACAGCTCACTTTTCAAAACGTGTTTTTCAGCCCGAAATAAACGCGTTTTTTCAGACAGCTGTATCCCTATGTAACTGCAAGGCTCAGAAGAGCCCACAAACTCAGGTCTTAACCCCAGTGTGCTGAACGTGTCAAAACATGTTTTTCAGCAGAAATAAACATGTTTCTGCAAGTTTGGTCAACCCCATGTAACTTATGGGGCAGTAACAGCTCACTTTTCAAAACGTGTTTTTCAGCCCGAAATAAACGCGTTTTTTCAGACAGCTGTATCCCTATGTAACTGCAAGGCTCAGAAGAGCCCACACACTCAGGTCTTAACCCCAGTGTGCTGAAAGTGTCAAAACATGTTTTTCAGCAGAAATAAACATGTTTCTGCAAGTTTGGTCAACCCCATGTAAGTTATGGGTCAGTAACAGCTCACTTTTCAAAACGTGTTTTTCAGCCCGAAATAAACGCGTTTTTTCAGACAGCTGTATCCCTATGTAACTGCAAGGCTCAGAAGAGCCCACACACTCAGGTCTTAACCCCAGTGTGCTGACAGTGTCAAAACATGTTTTTCAGCAGAAATAAACATGTTTCTGCAAGTTTGGTCAACCCCATGTAACTTATGGGGCAGTAACAGCTCACTTTTCAAAACGTGTTTTATAGCCCTAAATAAACGCGTTTTTTCTGACAGCTGTATCCCTATGTAACTGCAAGGCTCAGAAGAGCCCACACACTCAGGTCTTAAGCCCAGTGTGCTGACAGTGTCAAAACATGTTTTTCAGAAGAAATAAACATGTTTCTGCAAGTTTGGTCAACCCCATGTAAGTTATGGGGCAGTAACAGCACACTTTTCAAAACGTGTTTTTCAGCCCGAGATAAACACGTTTTTTCAGACAGCTGTATCCCTATGTAACTGCAAGGCTCAGAAGAGCCAACACACTCAGGTCTTAACCCCAGTGTGCTGAAAGTGTCAAAACATGTTTTTCAGCAGAAATAAACATGTTTCTGCAAGTTTGGTCAACCCCATGTAAGTTATGGGTCAGTAACAGCTCACTTTTCAAAACGTGTTTTTCAGCCCGAAATAAACGCGTTTTTTCAGACAGCTGTATCCCTATGTAACTGCAAGGCTCAGAAGAGCCCACACACTCAGGTCTTAACCCCAGTGTGCTGAAAGTGTCAAAACATGTTTTTCAGCAGAAATAAACATGTTTCTGCAAGTTTGGTCAACCCCATGTAAGTTATGGGGCAGTAACAGCACACTTTTCAAAACGTGTTTTTCAGCCCGAGATAAACACGTTTTTTCAGACAGCTGTATCCCTATGTAACTGCAAGGCTCAGAAGAGCCAACACACTCAGGTCTTAACCCCAGTGTGCTGAAAGTGTCAAAACATGTTTTTCAGCAGAAATAAACATGTTTCTGCAAGTTTGGTCAACCCCATGTAAGTTATGGGTCAGTAACAGCTCACTTTTCAAAACGTGTTTTTCAGCCCGAAATAAACGCGTTTTTTCAGACAGCTGTATCCCTATGTAACTGCAAGGCTCAGAAGAGCCCACACACTCAGGTCTTAACCCCAGTGTGCTGACAGTGTCAAAACATGTTTTTCAGAAGAAATAAACATGTTTCTGCAAGTTTGGTCAACCCCATGTAAGTTATGGGGCAGTAACAGAACACTTTTCAAAACGTGTTTTTCAGCCCGAGATAAACACGTTTTTTCAGACAGCTGTATCCCTATGTAACTGCAAGGCTCAGAAGAGCCCACACACTCAGGTCTTAACCCCAGTGTGCTGACAGTGTCAAAACATGTTTTTCAGCAGAAATAAACATGTTTCTGCAAGTTTGGTCAACCCCATGTATCTTATGGGGCAGTAACAGGTCACTTTTCAAAACGTGTTTTTCAGCCCGAAATAAACACGTTTTTTCAGACAGCTGTATCCCTATGTAACTGCAAGGCTCAGAAGAGCCCACACACTCAGGTCTTAACCCCAGTGTGCTGACAGTGTCAAAACATGTTTTTCAGAAGAAATAAACATGTTTCTGCAAGTTTGGTCAACCCCATGTAAGTTATGGGGCAGTAACAGCACACTTTTCAAAACGTGTTTTTCAGCCCGAGATAAACACGTTTTTTCAGACAGCTGTATCCCTATGTAACTGCAAGGCTCAGAAGAGCCCACACACTCAGGTCTTAACCCCAGTGTGCTGAAAGTGTCAAAACATGTTTTTCAGCAGAAATAAACATGTTTCTGCAAGTTTAGTCAACCCCATGTAACTTATGGGGCAGTAACAGCTCACTTTTCAAAACGTGTTTTTCAGCCCGAAATAAACGCGTTTTTTCAAACAGCTGTATCCCTATGTAACTGCAAGGCTCAGAAGAGCCCACACACTCAGGTCTTAACCCCAGTGTGCTGAAAGTGTCAAAACATGTTTTTCAGCAGAAATAAACATGTTTCTGCAAGTTTGGTCAACCCCATGTAACTTATGGGGCAGTAACAGGTCACTTTTCAAAACGTGTTTTTCAGCCCGAAATAAACACGTTTTTTCAGACAGCTGTATCCCTATGTAACTGCAAGGCTCAGAAGAGCCCACACACTCAGGTCTTAACCCCAGTGTGCTGAAAGTGTCAAAACATGTTTTTCAGCAGAAATAAACATGTTTCTGCAAGGTTGGTCAACCCCATGTAACTTATGGGGCATTAACAGCTCACTTTTCAAAACGTGTTTTTCAGCCCGAAATAAACGCGTTTTTTCAGACAGCTGTATCCCTATGTAACTGCAAGGCTCAGAAGAGCCCACACAATCAGGTCTTAACCCCAGTGTGCTGAAAGTGTCAAAACATGTTTTTCAGCAGAAATAAACATGTTTCTGCAAGTTTGGTCAACCCCATGTAAGTTATGGGTCAGTAACAGCTCACTTTTCAAAACGTGTTTTTCAGCCCGAAATAAACGCGTTTTTTCAGACAGCTGTATCCCTATGTAACTGCAAGGCTCAGAAGAGCCCACACACTCAGGTCTTAACCCCAGTGTGCTGAAAGTGTCAAAACATGTTTTTCAGCAGAAATAAACATGTTTCTGCAAGTTTGGTCAACCCCATGTAAGTTATGGGGCAGTAACAGCACACTTTTCAAAACGTGTTTTTCAGCCCGAGATAAACACGTTTTTTCAGACAGCTGTATCCCTATGTAACTGCAAGGCTCAGAAGAGCCAACACACTCAGGTCTTAACCCCAGTGTGCTGAAAGTGTCAAAACATGTTTTTCAGCAGAAATAAACATGTTTCTGCAAGTTTGGTCAACCCCATGTAAGTTATGGGTCAGTAACAGCTCACTTTTCAAAACGTGTTTTTCAGCCCGAAATAAACGCGTTTTTTCAGACAGCTGTATCCCTATGTAACTGCAAGGCTCAGAAGAGCCCACACACTCAGGTCTTAACCCCAGTGTGCTGACAGTGTCAAAACATGTTTTTCAGCAGAAATAAACATGTTTCTGCAAGTTTGGTCAACCCCATGTAACTTATGGGGCAGTAACAGCTCACTTTTCAAAACGTGTTTTATAGCCCTAAATAAACGCGTTTTTTCTGACAGCTGTATCCCTATGTAACTGCAAGGCTCAGAAGAGCCCACACACTCAGGTCTTAAGCCCAGTGTGCTGACAGTGTCAAAACATGTTTTTCAGAAGAAATAAACATGTTTCTGCAAGTTTGGTCAACCCCATGTAAGTTATGGGGCAGTAACAGCACACTTTTCAAAACGTGTTTTTCAGCCCGAGATAAACACGTTTTTTCAGACAGCTGTATCCCTATGTAACTGCAAGGCTCAGAAGAGCCAACACACTCAGGTCTTAACCCCAGTGTGCTGAAAGTGTCAAAACATGTTTTTCAGCAGAAATAAACATGTTTCTGCAAGTTTGGTCAACCCCATGTAAGTTATGGGGTAGTAACATCACACTTTTCAAAACGTGTTTTTCAGCCCGAAATAAACGCGTTTTTTTCAGACAGCTGTATCCCTATGTAACTGCAAGGCTCAGAAGAGCCAACACACTCAGGTCTTAACCCCAGTGTGCTGAAAGTGTCAAAACATGTTTTTCAGCAGAAATAAACATGTTTCTGCAAGTTTGGTCAACCCCATGTAAGTTATGGGGCAGTAACAGCACACTTTTCAAAACGTGTTTTTCAGCCCGAGATAAACACGTTTTTTCAGACAGCTGTATCCCTATGTAACTGCAAGGCTCAGAAGAGCCAACACACTCAGGTCTTAACCCCAGTGTGCTGAAAGTGTCAAAACATGTTTTTCAGCAGAAATAAACATGTTTCTGCAAGTTTGGTCAACCCCATGTAAGTTATGGGTCAGTAACAGCTCACTTTTCAAAACGTGTTTTTCAGCCCGAAATAAACGCGTTTTTTCAGACAGCTGTATCCCTATGTAACTGCAAGGCTCAGAAGAGCCCACACACTCAGGTCTTAACCCCAGTGTGCTGAAAGTGTCAAAACATGTTTTTCAGCAGAAATAAACATGTTTCTGCAAGTTTGGTCAACCCCATGTAAGTTATGGGGCAGTAACAGCACACTTTTCAAAACGTGTTTTTCAGCCCGAGATAAACACGTTTTTTCAGACAGCTGTATCCCTATGTAACTGCAAGGCTCAGAAGAGCCAACACACTCAGGTCTTAACCCCAGTGTGCTGAAAGTGTCAAAACATGTTTTTCAGCAGAAATAAACATGTTTCTGCAAGTTTGGTCAACCCCATGTAAGTTATGGGTCAGTAACAGCTCACTTTTCAAAACGTGTTTTTCAGCCCGAAATAAACGCGTTTTTTCAGACAGCTGTATCCCTATGTAACTGCAAGGCTCAGAAGAGCCCACACACTCAGGTCTTAACCCCAGTGTGCTGACAGTGTCAAAACATGTTTTTCAGAAGAAATAAACATGTTTCTGCAAGTTTGGTCAACCCCATGTAAGTTATGGGGCAGTAACAGCACACTTTTCAAAACGTGTTTTTCAGCCCGAGATAAACACGTTTTTTCAGACAGCTGTATCCCTATGTAACTGCAAGGCTCAGAAGAGCCCACACACTCAGGTCTTAACCCCAGTGTGCTGAAAGTGTCAAAACATGTTTTTCAGCAGAAATAAACATGTTTCTGCAAGTTTGGTCAACCCCATGTAAGTTATGGGTCAGTAACAGCTCACTTTTCAAAACGTGTTTTTCAGCCCGAAATAAACACGTTTTTTCAGACTTCAGAATCTCCATGTAACTGCAAGGCTCAGAAGAGCCCACACACTCAGGTCTTAACCCCAGTGTGCTGAAAGTGTCAAAACATGTTTTTCAGCAGAAATAAACATGTTTCTGCAAGTTTGGTCAACCCCATGTAAGTTATGGGGTAGTAACAACACACTTTTCAAAACATGTTTTTCAGCCCGAAATAAACGCGTTTTTTCAGACAGCTGTATCCCTATGTAACTGCAAGGCTCAGAAGAGCCCACACACTCAGGTCTTAACCCCAGTGTGCTGACAGTGTCAAAACATGTTTTTCAGCAGAAATAAACATGTTTCTGCAAGTTTGGTCAACCCCATGTAACTTATGGGGCAGTAACAGCTCACTTTTCAAAACGTGTTTTTCAGCCCGAAATAAAAGCGTTTTTTCTGACAGCTGTATCCCTATGTAACTGCAAGGCTCAGAAGAGCCCACACACTCAGGTCTTAACCCCAGTGTGCTGACAGTGTCAAAACATGTTTTTCAGAAGAAATAAACATGTTTCTGCAAGTTTGGTCAACCCCATGTAAGTTATGGGGCAGTAACAGCACACTTTTCAAAACGTGTTTTTCAGCCCGAGATAAACACGTTTTTTCAGACAGCTGTATCCCTATGTAACTGCAAGGCTCAGAAGAGCCCACACACTCAGGTCTTAACCCCAGTGTGCTGAAAGTGTCAAAACATGTTTTTCAGCAGAAATAAACATGTTTCTGCAAGTTTGGTCAACCCCATGTAACTTATGGGGCAGTAACAGCTCACTTTTCAAAACGTGTTTTTCAGCCCGAAATAAACGCGTTTTTTCAGACAGCTGTATCCCTATGTAACTGCAAGGCTCAGAAGAGCCCACACACTCAGGTCTTAACCCCACTGTGCAGAAAGTGTCAAAACATGTTTTTCAGCAGAAATAAACATGTTTCTGCAAGTTTTGTCAACCCCATGTAAGTTATGGGGTAGTAACAACACACTTTTCAAAACATGTTTTTCAGCCCGAAATAAACGCGTTTTTTCAGACAGCTGTATCCCTATGTAACTGCAAGGCTCAGAAGAGCCCACACACTCAGGTCTTAACCCCAGTGTGCTGAAAGTGTCAAAACATGTTTTTCAGCAGAAATAAACATGTTTCTGCAAGTTTGGTCAACCCCATGTAAGTTATGGGGTAGTAACAGCACACTTTTCAAAACGTGTTTTTCAGCCCGAAATAAACGCGTTTTTTCAGACAGCTGTATCCCTATGTAACTGCAAGGCTCAGAAGAGCCCACACACTCAGGTCTTAACCCCAGTGTGCTGACAGTGTCAAAACATGTTTTTCAGAAGAAATAAACATGTTTCTGCAAGTTTGGTCAACCCCATGTAAGTTATGGGGCAGTAACAGCACACTTTTCGAAACGTGTTTTTCAGCCCGAGATAAACACGTTTTTTCAGACAGCTGTATCCCTATGTAACTGCAAGGCTCAGAAGAGCCCACACACTCAGGTCTTAACCCCAGTGTGCTGACAGTGTCAAAACATGTTTTTCAGCAGAAATAAACATGTTTCTGCAAGTTTGGTAAACCCCATGTAACTTATGGGGCAGTAACAGCTCACTTTTCAAAACGTGTTTTTCAGCCCGAAATAAACGCGTTTTTTCTGACAGCTGTATCCCTATGTAACTGCAAGGCTCAGAAGAGCCCACACACTCAGGACTTAACCCCAGTGTGCTGACAGTGTCAAAACATGTTTTTCAGAAGAAATAAACATGTTTCTGCAAGTTTGGTCAACCCCATGTAAGTTATGGGGCAGTAACAGCACACTTTTCAAAACGTGTTTTTCAGCCCGAGATAAACACGTTTTTTCAGACAGCTGTATCCCTATGTAACTGCAAGGCTCAGAAGAGCCCACACACTCAGGTCTTAACCCCAGTGTGCTGAAAGTGTCAAAACATGTTTTTCAGCAGAAATAAACATGTTTCTGCAAGTTTGGTCAACCCCATGTAACTTATGGGGCAGTAACAGCTCACTTTTCAAAACGTGTTTTTCAGCCCGAAATAAACGCGTTTTTTCAGACAGCTGTATCCCTATGTAACTGCAAGGCTCAGAAGAGCCCACACACTCAGGTCTTAACCCCAGTGTGCTGAAAGTGTCAAAACATGTTTTTCAGCAGAAATAAACATGTTTCTGCAAGTTTGGTCAACCCCATGTAACTTATGGGGCAGTAACAGCTCACTTTTCAAAACGTGTTTTTCAGCCCGAAATAAACGCGTTTTTTCAAACAGCTGTATCCCTATGTAACTGCAAGGCTCAGAAGAGCCCACACACTCAGGTCTTAACCCCAGTGTGCTGAAAGTGTCAAAACATGTTTTTCAGCAGAAATAAACATGTTTCTGCAAGTTTGGTCAACCCCATGTAAGTTATGGGTCAGTAACAGCTCACTTTTCAAAACGTGTTTTTCAGCCCGAAATAAACGCGTTTTTTCAGACAGCTGTATCCCTTTGTAACTGCAAGGCTCAGAAGAGCCCACACACTCAGGTCTTAACCCCAGTGTGCTGAAAGTGTCAAAACATGTTTTTCAGCAGAAATAAACATGTTTCTGCAAGTTTGGTCAACCCTATGTAAGTTATGGGTCAGTAACAGCTCACTTTTCAAAACGTGTTTTTCAGCCCGAAATAAACGCGTTTTTTCAGACAGCTGTATCCCTATGTAACTGCAAGGCTCAGAAGAGCCCACACACTCAGGTCTTAACCCCAGTGTGCTGACAGTGTCAAAACATGTTTTTCAGCAGAAATAAACATGTTTCTGCAAGTTTGGTCAACCCCATGTAACTTATGGGGCAGTAACAGCTCACTTTTCAAAACGTGTTTTATAGCCCTAAATAAACGCGTTTTTTCTGACAGCTGTATCCCTATGTAACTGCAAGGCTCAGAAGAGCCCACACACTCAGGTCTTAAGCCCAGTGTGCTGACAGTGTCAAAACATGTTTTTCAGAAGAAATAAACATGTTTCTGCAAGTTTGGTCAACCCCATGTAAGTTATGGGGCAGTAACAGCACACTTTTCAAAACGTGTTTTTCAGCCCGAGATAAACACGTTTTTTCAGACAGCTGTATCCCTATGTAACTGCAAGGCTCAGAAGAGCCCACACACTCAGGTCTTAACCCCAGTGTGCTGAAAGTGTCAAAACATGTTTTTCAGCAGAAATAAACATGTTTCTGCAAGTTTGGTCAACCCCATGTAACTTATGGGGCAGTAACAGCTCACTTTTCAAAACGTGTTTTTCAGCCCGAAATAAACGCGTTTTTTCAGACAGCTGTATCCCTATGTAACTGCAAGGCTCAGAAGAGCCCACACACTCAGGTCTTAACCCCACTGTGCAGAAAGTGTCAAAACATGTTTTTCAGCAGAAATAAACATGTTTCTGCAAGTTTTGTCAACCCCATGTAAGTTATGGGGTAGTAACAACACACTTTTCAAAACATGTTTTTCAGCCCGAAATAAACGCGTTTTTTCAGACAGCTGTATCCCTATGTAACTGCAAGGCTCAGAAGAGCCCACACACTCAGGTCTTAACCCCAGTGTGCTGAAAGTGTCAAAACATGTTTTTCAGCAGAAATAAACATGTTTCTGCAAGTTTGGTCAACCCCATGTAAGTTATGGGGTAGTAACAGCACACTTTTCAAAACGTGTTTTTCAGCCCGAAATAAACGCGTTTTTTCAGACAGCTGTATCCCTATGTAACTGCAAGGCTCAGAAGAGCCCACACACTCAGGTCTTAACCCCAGTGTGCTGACAGTGTCAAAACATGTTTTTCAGAAGAAATAAACATGTTTCTGCAAGTTTGGTCAACCCCATGTAAGTTATGGGGCAGTAACAGCACACTTTTCGAAACGTGTTTTTCAGCCCGAGATAAACACGTTTTTTCAGACAGCTGTATCCCTATGTAACTGCAAGGCTCAGAAGAGCCCACACACTCAGGTCTTAACCCCAGTGTGCTGACAGTGTCAAAACATGTTTTTCAGCAGAAATAAACATGTTTCTGCAAGTTTGGTAAACCCCATGTAACTTATGGGGCAGTAACAGCTCACTTTTCAAAACGTGTTTTTCAGCCCGAAATAAACGCGTTTTTTCTGACAGCTGTATCCCTATGTAACTGCAAGGCTCAGAAGAGCCCACACACTCAGGACTTAACCCCAGTGTGCTGACAGTGTCAAAACATGTTTTTCAGAAGAAATAAACATGTTTCTGCAAGTTTGGTCAACCCCATGTAAGTTATGGGGCAGTAACAGCACACTTTTCAAAACGTGTTTTTCAGCCCGAGATAAACACGTTTTTTCAGACAGCTGTATCCCTATGTAACTGCAAGGCTCAGAAGAGCCCACACACTCAGGTCTTAACCCCAGTGTGCTGAAAGTGTCAAAACATGTTTTTCAGCAGAAATAAACATGTTTCTGCAAGTTTGGTCAACCCCATGTAACTTATGGGGCAGTAACAGCTCACTTTTCAAAACGTGTTTTTCAGCCCGAAATAAACGCGTTTTTTCAGACAGCTGTATCCCTATGTAACTGCAAGGCTCAGAAGAGCCCACACACTCAGGTCTTAACCCCAGTGTGCTGAAAGTGTCAAAACATGTTTTTCAGCAGAAATAAACATGTTTCTGCAAGTTTGGTCAACCCCATGTAACTTATGGGGCAGTAACAGCTCACTTTTCAAAACGTGTTTTTCAGCCCGAAATAAACGCGTTTTTTCAAACAGCTGTATCCCTATGTAACTGCAAGGCTCAGAAGAGCCCACACACTCAGGTCTTAACCCCAGTGTGCTGAAAGTGTCAAAACATGTTTTTCAGCAGAAATAAACATGTTTCTGCAAGTTTGGTCAACCCCATGTAAGTTATGGGTCAGTAACAGCTCACTTTTCAAAACGTGTTTTTCAGCCCGAAATAAACGCGTTTTTTCAGACAGCTGTATCCCTTTGTAACTGCAAGGCTCAGAAGAGCCCACACACTCAGGTCTTAACCCCAGTGTGCTGAAAGTGTCAAAACATGTTTTTCAGCAGAAATAAACATGTTTCTGCAAGTTTGGTCAACCCTATGTAAGTTATGGGTCAGTAACAGCTCACTTTTCAAAACGTGTTTTTCAGCCCGAAATAAACGCGTTTTTTCAGACAGCTGTATCCCTATGTAACTGCAAGGCTCAGAAGAGCCCACACACTCAGGTCTTAACCCCAGTGTGCTGACAGTGTCAAAACATGTTTTTCAGCAGAAATAAACATGTTTCTGCAAGTTTGGTCAACCCCATGTAACTTATGGGGCAGTAACAGCTCACTTTTCAAAACGTGTTTTATAGCCCTAAATAAACGCGTTTTTTCTGACAGCTGTATCCCTATGTAACTGCAAGGCTCAGAAGAGCCCACACACTCAGGTCTTAAGCCCAGTGTGCTGACAGTGTCAAAACATGTTTTTCAGAAGAAATAAACATGTTTCTGCAAGTTTGGTCAACCCCATGTAAGTTATGGGGCAGTAACAGCACACTTTTCAAAACGTGTTTTTCAGCCCGAGATAAACACGTTTTTTCAGACAGCTGTATCCCTATGTAACTGCAAGGCTCAGAAGAGCCAACACACTCAGGTCTTAACCCCAGTGTGCTGAAAGTGTCAAAACATGTTTTTCAGCAGAAATAAACATGTTTCTGCAAGTTTGGTCAACCCCATGTAAGTTATGGGGTAGTAACATCACACTTTTCAAAACGTGTTTTTCAGCCCGAAATAAACGCGTTTTTTTCAGACAGCTGTATCCCTATGTAACTGCAAGGCTCAGAAGAGCCAACACACTCAGGTCTTAACCCCAGTGTGCTGAAAGTGTCAAAACATGTTTTTCAGCAGAAATAAACATGTTTCTGCAAGTTTGGTCAACCCCATGTAAGTTATGGGGCAGTAACAGCACACTTTTCAAAACGTGTTTTTCAGCCCGAGATAAACACGTTTTTTCAGACAGCTGTATCCCTATGTAACTGCAAGGCTCAGAAGAGCCAACACACTCAGGTCTTAACCCCAGTGTGCTGAAAGTGTCAAAACATGTTTTTCAGCAGAAATAAACATGTTTCTGCAAGTTTGGTCAACCCCATGTAAGTTATGGGTCAGTAACAGCTCACTTTTCAAAACGTGTTTTTCAGCCCGAAATAAACGCGTTTTTTCAGACAGCTGTATCCCTATGTAACTGCAAGGCTCAGAAGAGCCCACACACTCAGGTCTTAACCCCAGTGTGCTGAAAGTGTCAAAACATGTTTTTCAGCAGAAATAAACATGTTTCTGCAAGTTTGGTCAACCCCATGTAAGTTATGGGGCAGTAACAGCACACTTTTCAAAACGTGTTTTTCAGCCCGAGATAAACACGTTTTTTCAGACAGCTGTATCCCTATGTAACTGCAAGGCTCAGAAGAGCCAACACACTCAGGTCTTAACCCCAGTGTGCTGAAAGTGTCAAAACATGTTTTTCAGCAGAAATAAACATGTTTCTGCAAGTTTGGTCAACCCCATGTAAGTTATGGGTCAGTAACAGCTCACTTTTCAAAACGTGTTTTTCAGCCCGAAATAAACGCGTTTTTTCAGACAGCTGTATCCCTATGTAACTGCAAGGCTCAGAAGAGCCCACACACTCAGGTCTTAACCCCAGTGTGCTGACAGTGTCAAAACATGTTTTTCAGAAGAAATAAACATGTTTCTGCAAGTTTGGTCAACCCCATGTAAGTTATGGGGCAGTAACAGCACACTTTTCAAAACGTGTTTTTCAGCCCGAGATAAACACGTTTTTTCAGACAGCTGTATCCCTATGTAACTGCAAGGCTCAGAAGAGCCCACACACTCAGGTCTTAACCCCAGTGTGCTGAAAGTGTCAAAACATGTTTTTCAGCAGAAATAAACATGTTTCTGCAAGTTTGGTCAACCCCATGTAAGTTATGGGTCAGTAACAGCTCACTTTTCAAAACGTGTTTTTCAGCCCGAAATAAACACGTTTTTTCAGACTTCAGAATCTCCATGTAACTGCAAGGCTCAGAAGAGCCCACACACTCAGGTCTTAACCCCAGTGTGCTGAAAGTGTCAAAACATGTTTTTCAGCAGAAATAAACATGTTTCTGCAAGTTTGGTCAACCCCATGTAAGTTATGGGGTAGTAACAACACACTTTTCAAAACATGTTTTTCAGCCCGAAATAAACGCGTTTTTTCAGACAGCTGTATCCCTATGTAACTGCAAGGCTCAGAAGAGCCCACACACTCAGGTCTTAACCCCAGTGTGCTGACAGTGTCAAAACATGTTTTTCAGCAGAAATAAACATGTTTCTGCAAGTTTGGTCAACCCCATGTAACTTATGGGGCAGTAACAGCTCACTTTTCAAAACGTGTTTTTCAGCCCGAAATAAAAGCGTTTTTTCTGACAGCTGTATCCCTATGTAACTGCAAGGCTCAGAAGAGCCCACACACTCAGGTCTTAACCCCAGTGTGCTGACAGTGTCAAAACATGTTTTTCAGAAGAAATAAACATGTTTCTGCAAGTTTGGTCAACCCCATGTAAGTTATGGGGCAGTAACAGCACACTTTTCAAAACGTGTTTTTCAGCCCGAGATAAACACGTTTTTTCAGACAGCTGTATCCCTATGTAACTGCAAGGCTCAGAAGAGCCCACACACTCAGGTCTTAACCCCAGTGTGCTGAAAGTGTCAAAACATGTTTTTCAGCAGAAATAAACATGTTTCTGCAAGTTTGGTCAACCCCATGTAACTTATGGGGCAGTAACAGCTCACTTTTCAAAACGTGTTTTTCAGCCCGAAATAAACGCGTTTTTTCAGACAGCTGTATCCCTATGTAACTGCAAGGCTCAGAAGAGCCCACACACTCAGGTCTTAACCCCACTGTGCAGAAAGTGTCAAAACATGTTTTTCAGCAGAAATAAACATGTTTCTGCAAGTTTTGTCAACCCCATGTAAGTTATGGGGTAGTAACAACACACTTTTCAAAACATGTTTTTCAGCCCGAAATAAACGCGTTTTTTCAGACAGCTGTATCCCTATGTAACTGCAAGGCTCAGAAGAGCCCACACACTCAGGTCTTAACCCCAGTGTGCTGAAAGTGTCAAAACATGTTTTTCAGCAGAAATAAACATGTTTCTGCAAGTTTGGTCAACCCCATGTAAGTTATGGGGTAGTAACAGCACACTTTTCAAAACGTGTTTTTCAGCCCGAAATAAACGCGTTTTTTCAGACAGCTGTATCCCTATGTAACTGCAAGGCTCAGAAGAGCCCACACACTCAGGTCTTAACCCCAGTGTGCTGACAGTGTCAAAACATGTTTTTCAGAAGAAATAAACATGTTTCTGCAAGTTTGGTCAACCCCATGTAAGTTATGGGGCAGTAACAGCACACTTTTCGAAACGTGTTTTTCAGCCCGAGATAAACACGTTTTTTCAGACAGCTGTATCCCTATGTAACTGCAAGGCTCAGAAGAGCCCACACACTCAGGTCTTAACCCCAGTGTGCTGACAGTGTCAAAACATGTTTTTCAGCAGAAATAAACATGTTTCTGCAAGTTTGGTAAACCCCATGTAACTTATGGGGCAGTAACAGCTCACTTTTCAAAACGTGTTTTTCAGCCCGAAATAAACGCGTTTTTTCTGACAGCTGTATCCCTATGTAACTGCAAGGCTCAGAAGAGCCCACACACTCAGGACTTAACCCCAGTGTGCTGACAGTGTCAAAACATGTTTTTCAGAAGAAATAAACATGTTTCTGCAAGTTTGGTCAACCCCATGTAAGTTATGGGGCAGTAACAGCACACTTTTCAAAACGTGTTTTTCAGCCCGAGATAAACACGTTTTTTCAGACAGCTGTATCCCTATGTAAC
The DNA here is from genome assembly GCF_059453375.1 of Lepisosteus platostomus. Classification (NCBI taxonomy): domain Eukaryota; kingdom Metazoa; phylum Chordata; class Actinopteri; order Semionotiformes; family Lepisosteidae; genus Lepisosteus; species Lepisosteus platostomus. The sequence goes on from NW_028291688.1 coordinate 281,361, forward strand.
TGCAAGGCTCAGAAGAGCCCACACACTCAGGTCTTAACCCCAGTGTGCTGAAAGTGTCAAAACATGTTTTTCAGCAGAAATAAACATGTTTCTGCAAGTTTGGTCAACCCCATGTAACTTATGGGGCAGTAACAGCTCACTTTTCAAAACGTGTTTTTCAGCCCGAAATAAACGCGTTTTTTCAGACAGCTGTATCCCTATGTAACTGCAAGGCTCAGAAGAGCCCACACACTCAGGTCTTAACCCCAGTGTGCTGAAAGTGTCAAAACATGTTTTTCAGCAGAAATAAACATGTTTCTGCAAGTTTGGTCAACCCCATGTAACTTATGGGGCAGTAACAGCTCACTTTTCAAAACGTGTTTTTCAGCCCGAAATAAACGCGTTTTTTCAAACAGCTGTATCCCTATGTAACTGCAAGGCTCAGAAGAGCCCACACACTCAGGTCTTAACCCCAGTGTGCTGAAAGTGTCAAAACATGTTTTTCAGCAGAAATAAACATGTTTCTGCAAGTTTGGTCAACCCCATGTAAGTTATGGGTCAGTAACAGCTCACTTTTCAAAACGTGTTTTTCAGCCCGAAATAAACGCGTTTTTTCAGACAGCTGTATCCCTTTGTAACTGCAAGGCTCAGAAGAGCCCACACACTCAGGTCTTAACCCCAGTGTGCTGAAAGTGTCAAAACATGTTTTTCAGCAGAAATAAACATGTTTCTGCAAGTTTGGTCAACCCTATGTAAGTTATGGGTCAGTAACAGCTCACTTTTCAAAACGTGTTTTTCAGCCCGAAATAAACGCGTTTTTTCAGACAGCTGTATCCCTATGTAACTGCAAGGCTCAGAAGAGCCCACACACTCAGGTCTTAACCCCAGTGTGCTGACAGTGTCAAAACATGTTTTTCAGCAGAAATAAACATGTTTCTGCAAGTTTGGTCAACCCCATGTAACTTATGGGGCAGTAACAGCTCACTTTTCAAAACGTGTTTTATAGCCCTAAATAAACGCGTTTTTTCTGACAGCTGTATCCCTATGTAACTGCAAGGCTCAGAAGAGCCCACACACTCAGGTCTTAAGCCCAGTGTGCTGACAGTGTCAAAACATGTTTTTCAGAAGAAATAAACATGTTTCTGCAAGTTTGGTCAACCCCATGTAAGTTATGGGGCAGTAACAGCACACTTTTCAAAACGTGTTTTTCAGCCCGAGATAAACACGTTTTTTCAGACAGCTGTATCCCTATGTAACTGCAAGGCTCAGAAGAGCCAACACACTCAGGTCTTAACCCCAGTGTGCTGAAAGTGTCAAAACATGTTTTTCAGCAGAAATAAACATGTTTCTGCAAGTTTGGTCAACCCCATGTAAGTTATGGGTCAGTAACAGCTCACTTTTCAAAACGTGTTTTTCAGCCCGAAATAAACGCGTTTTTTCAGACAGCTGTATCCCTATGTAACTGCAAGGCTCAGAAGAGCCCACACACTCAGGTCTTAACCCCAGTGTGCTGAAAGTGTCAAAACATGTTTTTCAGCAGAAATAAACATGTTTCTGCAAGTTTGGTCAACCCCATGTAAGTTATGGGGCAGTAACAGCACACTTTTCAAAACGTGTTTTTCAGCCCGAGATAAACACGTTTTTTCAGACAGCTGTATCCCTATGTAACTGCAAGGCTCAGAAGAGCCAACACACTCAGGTCTTAACCCCAGTGTGCTGAAAGTGTCAAAACATGTTTTTCAGCAGAAATAAACATGTTTCTGCAAGTTTGGTCAACCCCATGTAAGTTATGGGTCAGTAACAGCTCACTTTTCAAAACGTGTTTTTCAGCCCGAAATAAACGCGTTTTTTCAGACAGCTGTATCCCTATGTAACTGCAAGGCTCAGAAGAGCCCACACACTCAGGTCTTAACCCCAGTGTGCTGACAGTGTCAAAACATGTTTTTCAGAAGAAATAAACATGTTTCTGCAAGTTTGGTCAACCCCATGTAAGTTATGGGGCAGTAACAGCACACTTTTCAAAACGTGTTTTTCAGCCCGAGATAAACACGTTTTTTCAGACAGCTGTATCCCTATGTAACTGCAAGGCTCAGAAGAGCCCACACACTCAGGTCTTAACCCCAGTGTGCTGAAAGTGTCAAAACATGTTTTTCAGCAGAAATAAACATGTTTCTGCAAGTTTGGTCAACCCCATGTAAGTTATGGGTCAGTAACAGCTCACTTTTCAAAACGTGTTTTTCAGCCCGAAATAAACGCGTTTTTTCAGACAGCTGTATCCCTATGTAACTGCAAGGCTCAGAAGAGCCCACAAACTCAGGTCTTAACCCCAGTGTGCTGAAAGTGTCAAAACATGTTTTTCAGCAGAAATAAACATGTTTCTGCAAGTTTGGTCAACCCCATGTAACTTATGGGGCAGTAACAGCTCACTTTTCAAAACGTGTTTTTCAGCCCGAAATAAACGCGTTTTTTCAGACAGCTGTATCCCTATGTAACTGCAAGGCTCAGAAGAGCCCACACACTCAGGTCTTAACCCCAGTGTGCTGAAAGTGTCAAAACATGTTTTTCAGCAGAAATAAACATGTTTCTGCAAGTTTGGTCAACCCCATGTAAGTTATGGGGTAGTAACATCACACTTTTCAAAACGTGTTTTTCAGCCCGAAATAAACGCGTTTTTTTCAGACAGCTGTATCCCTATGTAACTGCAAGGCTCAGAAGAGCCAACACACTCAGGTCTTAACCCCAGTGTGCTGAAAGTGTCAAAACATGTTTTTCAGCAGAAATAAACATGTTTCTGCAAGTTTGGTCAACCCCATGTAAGTTATGGGGCAGTAACAGCACACTTTTCAAAACGTGTTTTTCAGCCCGAGATAAACACGTTTTTTCAGACAGCTGTATCCCTATGTAACTGCAAGGCTCAGAAGAGCCAACACACTCAGGTCTTAACCCCAGTGTGCTGAAAGTGTCAAAACATGTTTTTCAGCAGAAATAAACATGTTTCTGCAAGTTTGGTCAACCCCATGTAAGTTATGGGTCAGTAACAGCTCACTTTTCAAAACGTGTTTTTCAGCCCGAAATAAACGCGTTTTTTCAGACAGCTGTATCCCTATGTAACTGCAAGGCTCAGAAGAGCCCACACACTCAGGTCTTAACCCCAGTGTGCTGAAAGTGTCAAAACATGTTTTTCAGCAGAAATAAACATGTTTCTGCAAGTTTGGTCAACCCCATGTAAGTTATGGGGCAGTAACAGCACACTTTTCAAAACGTGTTTTTCAGCCCGAGATAAACACGTTTTTTCAGACAGCTGTATCCCTATGTAACTGCAAGGCTCAGAAGAGCCAACACACTCAGGTCTTAACCCCAGTGTGCTGAAAGTGTCAAAACATGTTTTTCAGCAGAAATAAACATGTTTCTGCAAGTTTGGTCAACCCCATGTAAGTTATGGGTCAGTAACAGCTCACTTTTCAAAACGTGTTTTTCAGCCCGAAATAAACGCGTTTTTTCAGACAGCTGTATCCCTATGTAACTGCAAGGCTCAGAAGAGCCCACACACTCAGGTCTTAACCCCAGTGTGCTGACAGTGTCAAAACATGTTTTTCAGAAGAAATAAACATGTTTCTGCAAGTTTGGTCAACCCCATGTAAGTTATGGGGCAGTAACAGCACACTTTTCAAAACGTGTTTTTCAGCCCGAGATAAACACGTTTTTTCAGACAGCTGTATCCCTATGTAACTGCAAGGCTCAGAAGAGCCCACACACTCAGGTCTTAACCCCAGTGTGCTGAAAGTGTCAAAACATGTTTTTCAGCAGAAATAAACATGTTTCTGCAAGTTTGGTCAACCCCATGTAAGTTATGGGTCAGTAACAGCTCACTTTTCAAAACGTGTTTTTCAGCCCGAAATAAACACGTTTTTTCAGACTTCAGAATCTCCATGTAACTGCAAGGCTCAGAAGAGCCCACACACTCAGGTCTTAACCCCAGTGTGCTGAAAGTGTCAAAACATGTTTTTCAGCAGAAATAAACATGTTTCTGCAAGTTTGGTCAACCCCATGTAAGTTATGGGGTAGTAACAACACACTTTTCAAAACATGTTTTTCAGCCCGAAATAAACGCGTTTTTTCAGACAGCTGTATCCCTATGTAACTGCAAGGCTCAGAAGAGCCCACACACTCAGGTCTTAACCCCAGTGTGCTGACAGTGTCAAAACATGTTTTTCAGCAGAAATAAACATGTTTCTGCAAGTTTGGTCAACCCCATGTAACTTATGGGGCAGTAACAGCTCACTTTTCAAAACGTGTTTTTCAGCCCGAAATAAACGCGTTTTTTCTGACAGCTGTATCCCTATGTAACTGCAAGGCTCAGAAGAGCCCACACACTCAGGTCTTAACCCCAGTGTGCTGACAGTGTCAAAACATGTTTTTCAGAAGAAATAAACATGTTTCTGCAAGTTTGGTCAACCCCATGTAAGTTATGGGGCAGTAACAGCACACTTTTCAAAACGTGTTTTTCAGCCCGAGATAAACACGTTTTTTCAGACAGCTGTATCCCTATGTAACTGCAAGGCTCAGAAGAGCCCACACACTCAGGTCTTAACCCCAGTGTGCTGAAAGTGTCAAAACATGTTTTTCAGCAGAAATAAACATGTTTCTGCAAGTTTGGTCAACCCCATGTAACTTATGGGGCAGTAACAGCTCACTTTTCAAAACGTGTTTTTCAGCCCGAAATAAACGCGTTTTTTCAGACAGCTGTATCCCTATGTAACTGCAAGGCTCAGAAGAGCCCACACACTCAGGTCTTAACCCCACTGTGCAGAAAGTGTCAAAACATGTTTTTCAGCAGAAATAAACATGTTTCTGCAAGTTTTGTCAACCCCATGTAAGTTATGGGGTAGTAACAACACACTTTTCAAAACATGTTTTTCAGCCCGAAATAAACGCGTTTTTTCAGACAGCTGTATCCCTATGTAACTGCAAGGCTCAGAAGAGCCCACACACTCAGGTCTTAACCCCAGTGTGCTGAAAGTGTCAAAACATGTTTTTCAGCAGAAATAAACATGTTTCTGCAAGTTTGGTCAACCCCATGTAAGTTATGGGGTAGTAACAGCACACTTTTCAAAACGTGTTTTTCAGCCCGAAATAAACGCGTTTTTTCAGACAGCTGTATCCCTATGTAACTGCAAGGCTCAGAAGAGCCCACACACTCAGGTCTTAACCCCAGTGTGCTGACAGTGTCAAAACATGTTTTTCAGAAGAAATAAACATGTTTCTGCAAGTTTGGTCAACCCCATGTAAGTTATGGGGCAGTAACAGCACACTTTTCAAAACGTGTTTTTCAGCCCGAGATAAACACGTTTTTTCAGACAGCTGTATCCCTATGTAACTGCAAGGCTCAGAAGAGCCCACACACTCAGGTCTTAACCCCAGTGTGCTGAAAGTGTCAAAACATGTTTTTCAGCAGAAATAAACATGTTTCTGCAAGTTTGGTCAACCCCATGTAACTTATGGGGCAGTAACAGCTCACTTTTCAAAACGTGTTTTTCAGCCCGAAATAAACGCGTTTTTTCAGACAGCTGTATCCCTATGTAACTGCAAGGCTCAGAAGAGCCCACACACTCAGGTCTTAACCCCAGTGTGCTGAAAGTGTCAAAACATGTTTTTCAGCAGAAATAAACATGTTTCTGCAAGTTTGGTCAACCCCATGTAACTTATGGGGCAGTAACAGCTCACTTTTCAAAACGTGTTTTTCAGCCCGAAATAAACGCGTTTTTTCAAACAGCTGTATCCCTATGTAACTGCAAGGCTCAGAAGAGCCCACACACTCAGGTCTTAACCCCAGTGTGCTGAAAGTGTCAAAACATGTTTTTCAGCAGAAATAAACATGTTTCTGCAAGTTTGGTCAACCCCATGTAAGTTATGGGTCAGTAACAGCTCACTTTTCAAAACGTGTTTTTCAGCCCGAAATAAACGCGTTTTTTCAGACAGCTGTATCCCTTTGTAACTGCAAGGCTCAGAAGAGCCCACACACTCAGGTCTTAACCCCAGTGTGCTGAAAGTGTCAAAACATGTTTTTCAGCAGAAATAAACATGTTTCTGCAAGTTTGGTCAACCCTATGTAAGTTATGGGTCAGTAACAGCTCACTTTTCAAAACGTGTTTTTCAGCCCGAAATAAACGCGTTTTTTCAGACAGCTGTATCCCTATGTAACTGCAAGGCTCAGAAGAGCCCACACACTCAGGTCTTAACCCCAGTGTGCTGACAGTGTCAAAACATGTTTTTCAGCAGAAATAAACATGTTTCTGCAAGTTTGGTCAACCCCATGTAACTTATGGGGCAGTAACAGCTCACTTTTCAAAACGTGTTTTATAGCCCTAAATAAACGCGTTTTTTCTGACAGCTGTATCCCTATGTAACTGCAAGGCTCAGAAGAGCCCACACACTCAGGTCTTAAGCCCAGTGTGCTGACAGTGTCAAAACATGTTTTTCAGAAGAAATAAACATGTTTCTGCAAGTTTGGTCAACCCCATGTAAGTTATGGGGCAGTAACAGCACACTTTTCAAAACGTGTTTTTCAGCCCGAGATAAACACGTTTTTTCAGACAGCTGTATCCCTATGTAACTGCAAGGCTCAGAAGAGCCAACACACTCAGGTCTTAACCCCAGTGTGCTGAAAGTGTCAAAACATGTTTTTCAGCAGAAATAAACATGTTTCTGCAAGTTTGGTCAACCCCATGTAAGTTATGGGTCAGTAACAGCTCACTTTTCAAAACGTGTTTTTCAGCCCGAAATAAACGCGTTTTTTCAGACAGCTGTATCCCTATGTAACTGCAAGGCTCAGAAGAGCCCACACACTCAGGTCTTAACCCCAGTGTGCTGAAAGTGTCAAAACATGTTTTTCAGCAGAAATAAACATGTTTCTGCAAGTTTGGTCAACCCCATGTAAGTTATGGGGCAGTAACAGCACACTTTTCAAAACGTGTTTTTCAGCCCGAGATAAACACGTTTTTTCAGACAGCTGTATCCCTATGTAACTGCAAGGCTCAGAAGAGCCAACACACTCAGGTCTTAACCCCAGTGTGCTGAAAGTGTCAAAACATGTTTTTCAGCAGAAATAAACATGTTTCTGCAAGTTTGGTCAACCCCATGTAAGTTATGGGTCAGTAACAGCTCACTTTTCAAAACGTGTTTTTCAGCCCGAAATAAACGCGTTTTTTCAGACAGCTGTATCCCTATGTAACTGCAAGGCTCAGAAGAGCCCACACACTCAGGTCTTAACCCCAGTGTGCTGACAGTGTCAAAACATGTTTTTCAGAAGAAATAAACATGTTTCTGCAAGTTTGGTCAACCCCATGTAAGTTATGGGGCAGTAACAGCACACTTTTCAAAACGTGTTTTTCAGCCCGAGATAAACACGTTTTTTCAGACAGCTGTATCCCTATGTAACTGCAAGGCTCAGAAGAGCCCACACACTCAGGTCTTAACCCCAGTGTGCTGAAAGTGTCAAAACATGTTTTTCAGCAGAAATAAACATGTTTCTGCAAGTTTGGTCAACCCCATGTAAGTTATGGGTCAGTAACAGCTCACTTTTCAAAACGTGTTTTTCAGCCCGAAATAAACACGTTTTTTCAGACAGCTGTATCCCTATGTAACTGCAAGGCTCAGAAGAGCCCACAAACTCAGGTCTTAACCCCAGTGTGCTGAAAGTGTCAAAACATGTTTTTCAGCAGAAATAAACATGTTTCTGCAAGTTTGGTCAACCCCATGTAACTTATGGGGCAGTAACAGCTCACTTTTCAAAACGTGTTTTTCAGCCTGAAATAAACGCGTTTTTTCAGACAGCTGTATCCCTATGTAACTGCAAGGCTCAGAAGAGCCCACACACTCAGGTCTTAACCCCAGTGTGCTGAAAGTGTCAAAACATGTTTTTCAGCAGAAATAAACATGTTTCTGCAAGTTTGGTCAACCCCATGTAAGTTATGGGGTAGTAACATCACACTTTTCAAAACGTGTTTTTCAGCCCGAAATAAACGCGTTTTTTTCAGACAGCTGTATCCCTATGTAACTGCAAGGCTCAGAAGAGCCAACACACTCAGGTCTTAACCCCAGTGTGCTGAAAGTGTCAAAACATGTTTTTCAGCAGAAATAAACATGTTTCTGCAAGTTTGGTCAACCCCATGTAAGTTATGGGGCAGTAACAGCACACTTTTCAAAACGTGTTTTTCAGCCCGAGATAAACACGTTTTTTCAGACAGCTGTATCCCTATGTAACTGCAAGGCTCAGAAGAGCCAACACACTCAGGTCTTAACCCCAGTGTGCTGAAAGTGTCAAAACATGTTTTTCAGCAGAAATAAACATGTTTCTGCAAGTTTGGTCAACCCCATGTAAGTTATGGGTCAGTAACAGCTCACTTTTCAAAACGTGTTTTTCAGCCCGAAATAAACGCGTTTTTTCAGACAGCTGTATCCCTATGTAACTGCAAGGCTCAGAAGAGCCCACACACTCAGGTCTTAACCCCAGTGTGCTGAAAGTGTCAAAACATGTTTTTCAGCAGAAATAAACATGTTTCTGCAAGTTTGGTCAACCCCATGTAAGTTATGGGGCAGTAACAGCACACTTTTCAAAACGTGTTTTTCAGCCCGAGATAAACACGTTTTTTCAGACAGCTGTATCCCTATGTAACTGCAAGGCTCAGAAGAGCCAACACACTCAGGTCTTAACCCCAGTGTGCTGAAAGTGTCAAAACATGTTTTTCAGCAGAAATAAACATGTTTCTGCAAGTTTGGTCAACCCCATGTAAGTTATGGGTCAGTAACAGCTCACTTTTCAAAACGTGTTTTTCAGCCCGAAATAAACGCGTTTTTTCAGACAGCTGTATCCCTATGTAACTGCAAGGCTCAGAAGAGCCCACACACTCAGGTCTTAACCCCAGTGTGCTGACAGTGTCAAAACATGTTTTTCAGAAGAAATAAACATGTTTCTGCAAGTTTGGTCAACCCCATGTAAGTTATGGGGCAGTAACAGCACACTTTTCAAAACGTGTTTTTCAGCCCGAGATAAACACGTTTTTTCAGACAGCTGTATCCCTATGTAACTGCAAGGCTCAGAAGAGCCCACACACTCAGGTCTTAACCCCAGTGTGCTGAAAGTGTCAAAACATGTTTTTCAGCAGAAATAAACATGTTTCTGCAAGTTTGGTCAACCCCATGTAAGTTATGGGTCAGTAACAGCTCACTTTTCAAAACGTGTTTTTCAGCCCGAAATAAACACGTTTTTTCAGACTTCAGAATCTCCATGTAACTGCAAGGCTCAGAAGAGCCCACACACTCAGGTCTTAACCCCAGTGTGCTGAAAGTGTCAAAACATGTTTTTCAGCAGAAATAAACATGTTTCTGCAAGTTTGGTCAACCCCATGTAAGTTATGGGGTAGTAACAACACACTTTTCAAAACATGTTTTTCAGCCCGAAATAAACGCGTTTTTTCAGACAGCTGTATCCCTATGTAACTGCAAGGCTCAGAAGAGCCCACACACTCAGGTCTTAACCCCAGTGTGCTGACAGTGTCAAAACATGTTTTTCAGCAGAAATAAACATGTTTCTGCAAGTTTGGTCAACCCCATGTAACTTATGGGGCAGTAACAGCTCACTTTTCAAAACGTGTTTTTCAGCCCGAAATAAACGCGTTTTTTCTGACAGCTGTATCCCTATGTAACTGCAAGGCTCAGAAGAGCCCACACACTCAGGTCTTAACCCCAGTGTGCTGACAGTGTCAAAACATGTTTTTCAGAAGAAATAAACATGTTTCTGCAAGTTTGGTCAACCCCATGTAAGTTATGGGGCAGTAACAGCACACTTTTCAAAACGTGTTTTTCAGCCCGAGATAAACACGTTTTTTCAGACAGCTGTATCCCTATGTAACTGCAAGGCTCAGAAGAGCCCACACACTCAGGTCTTAACCCCAGTGTGCTGAAAGTGTCAAAACATGTTTTTCAGCAGAAATAAACATGTTTCTGCAAGTTTGGTCAACCCCATGTAACTTATGGGGCAGTAACAGCTCACTTTTCAAAACGTGTTTTTCAGCCCGAAATAAACGCGTTTTTTCAGACAGCTGTATCCCTATGTAACTGCAAGGCTCAGAAGAGCCCACACACTCAGGTCTTAACCCCACTGTGCAGAAAGTGTCAAAACATGTTTTTCAGCAGAAATAAACATGTTTCTGCAAGTTTTGTCAACACCATGTAAGTTATGGGGTAGTAACAACACACTTTTCAAAACATGTTTTTCAGCCCGAAATAAACGCGTTTTTTCAGACAGCTGTATCCCTATGTAACTGCAAGGCTCAGAAGAGCCCACACACTCAGGTCTTAACCCCAGTGTGCTGAAAGTGTCAAAACATGTTTTTCAGCAGAAATAAACATGTTTCTGCAAGTTTGGTCAACCCCATGTAAGTTATGGGGTAGTAACAGCACACTTTTCAAAACGTGTTTTTCAGCCCGAAATAAACGCGTTTTTTCAGACAGCTGTATCCCTATGTAAGTGCAAGGCTCAGAAGAGCCCACACACTCAGGTCTTAACCCCAGTGTGCTGACAGTGTCAAAACATGTTTTTCAGAAGAAATAAACATGTTTCTGCAAGTTTGGTCAACCCCATGTAAGTTATGGGGCAGTAACAGCACACTTTTCAAAACGTGTTTTTCAGCCCGAGATAAACACGTTTTTTCAGACAGCTGTATCCCTATGTAACTGCAAGGCTCAGAAGAGCCCACACACTCAGGTCTTAACCCCAGTGTGCTGAAAGTGTCAAAACATGTTTTTCAGCAGAAATAAACATGTTTCTGCAAGTTTGGTCAACCCCATGTAAGTTATGGGTCAGTAACAGCTCACTTTTCAAAACGTGTTTTTCAGCCCGAAATAAACACGTTTTTTCAGACTTCAGAATCTCCATGTAACTGCAAGGCTCAGAAGAGCCCACACACTCAGGTCTTAACCCCAGTGTGCTGAAAGTGTCAAAACATGTTTTTCAGCAGAAATAAACATGTTTCTGCAAGTTTGGTCAACCCCATGTAAGTTATGGGTCAGTAACAGCTCACTTTTCAAAACGTGTTTTTCAGCCCGAAATAAACGCGTTTTTTCAGACAGCTGTATCCCTATGTAACTGCAAGGCTCAGAAGAGCCCACAAACTCAGGTCTTAACCCCAGTGTGCTGAAAGTGTCAAAACATGTTTTTCAGCAGAAATAAACATGTTTCTGCAAGTTTGGTCAACCCCATGTAACTTATGGGGCAGTAACAGCTCACTTTTCAAAACGTGTTTTTCAGCCCGAAATAAACGCGTTTTTTCAGACAGCTGTATCCCTATGTAACTGCAAGGCTCAGAAGAGCCCACACACTCAGGTCTTAACCCCAGTGTGCTGAAAGTGTCAAAACATGTTTTTCAGCAGAAATAAACATGTTTCTGCAAGTTTGGTCAACCCCATGTAAGTTATGGGGTAGTAACATCACACTTTTCAAAACGTGTTTTTCAGCCCGAAATAAACGCGTTTTTTTCAGACAGCTGTATCCCTATGTAACTGCAAGGCTCAGAAGAGCCAACACACTCAGGTCTTAACCCCAGTGTGCTGAAAGTGTCAAAACATGTTTTTCAGCAGAAATAAACATGTTTCTGCAAGTTTGGTCAACCCCATGTAAGTTATGGGGCAGTAACAGCACACTTTTCAAAACGTGTTTTTCAGCCCGAGATAAACACGTTTTTTCAGACAGCTGTATCCCTATGTAACTGCAAGGCTCAGAAGAGCCAACACACTCAGGTCTTAACCCCAGTGTGCTGAAAGTGTCAAAACATGTTTTTCAGCAGAAATAAACATGTTTCTGCAAGTTTGGTCAACCCCATGTAAGTTATGGGTCAGTAACAGCTCACTTTTCAAAACGTGTTTTTCAGCCCGAAATAAACGCGTTTTTTCAGACAGCTGTATCCCTATGTAACTGCAAGGCTCAGAAGAGCCCACACACTCAGGTCTTAACCCCAGTGTGCTGAAAGTGTCAAAACATGTTTTTCAGCAGAAATAAACATGTTTCTGCAAGTTTGGTCAACCCCATGTAAGTTATGGGTCAGTAACAGCTCACTTTTCAAAACGTGTTTTTCAGCCCGAAATAAACGCGTTTTTTCAGACAGCTGTATCCCTATGTAACTGCAAGGCTCAGAAGAGCCCACACACTCAGGTCTTAACCCCAGTGTGCTGACAGTGTCAAAACATGTTTTTCAGAAGAAATAAACATGTTTCTGCAAGTTTGGTCAACCCCATGTAAGTTATGGGGCAGTAACAGCACACTTTTCAAAACGTGTTTTTCAGCCCGAGATAAACACGTTTTTTCAGACAGCTGTATCCCTATGTAACTGCAAGGCTCAGAAGAGCCCACACACTCAGGTCTTAACCCCAGTGTGCTGAAAGTGTCAAAACATGTTTTTCAGCAGAAATAAACATGTTTCTGCAAGTTTGGTCAACCCCATGTAAGTTATGGGTCAGTAACAGCTCACTTTTCAAAACGTGTTTTTCAGCCCGAAATAAACACGTTTTTTCAGACTTCAGAATCTCCATGTAACTGCAAGGCTCAGAAGAGCCCACACACTCAGGTCTTAACCCCAGTGTGCTGAAAGTGTCAAAACATGTTTTTCAGCAGAAATAAACATGTTTCTGCAAGTTTGGTCAACCCCATGTAAGTTATGGGGTAGTAACAACACACTTTTCAAAACATGTTTTTCAGCCCGAAATAAACGCGTTTTTTCAGACAGCTGTATCCCTATGTAACTGCAAGGCTCAGAAGAGCCCACACACTCAGGTCTTAACCCCAGTGTGCTGACAGTGTCAAAACATGTTTTTCAGCAGAAATAAACATGTTTCTGCAAGTTTGGTCAACCCCATGTAACTTATGGGGCAGTAACAGCTCACTTTTCAAAACGTGTTTTTCAGCCCGAAATAAAAGCGTTTTTTCTGACAGCTGTATCCCTGTGTAACTGCAAGGCTCAGAAGAGCCCACACACTCAGGTCTTAACCCCAGTGTGCTGACAGTGTCAAAACATGTTTTTCAGAAGAAATAAACATGTTTCTGCAAGTTTGGTCAACCCCATGTAAGTTATGGGGCAGTAACAGCACACTTTTCAAAACGTGTTTTTCAGCCCGAGATAAACACGTTTTTTCAGACAGCTGTATCCCTATGTAACTGCAAGGCTCAGAAGAGCCCACACACTCAGGTCTTAACCCCAGTGTGCTGAAAGTGTCAAAACATGTTTTTCAGCAGAAATAAACATGTTTCTGCAAGTTTGGTCAACCCCATGTAACTTATGGGGCAGTAACAGCTCACTTTTCAAAACGTGTTTTTCAGCCCGAAATAAACGCGTTTTTTCAGACAGCTGTATCCCTATGTAACTGCAAGGCTCAGAAGAGCCCACACACTCAGGTCTTAACCCCACTGTGCAGAAAGTGTCAAAACATGTTTTTCAGCAGAAATAAACATGTTTCTGCAAGTTTTGTCAACCCCATGTAAGTTATGGGGTAGTAACAACACACTTTTCAAAACATGTTTTTCAGCCCGAAATAAACGCGTTTTTTCAGACAGCTGTATCCCTATGTAACTGCAAGGCTCAGAAGAGCCCACACACTCAGGTCTTAACCCCAGTGTGCTGAAAGTGTCAAAACATGTTTTTCAGCAGAAATAAACATGTTTCTGCAAGTTTGGTCAACCCCATGTAAGTTATGGGGTAGTAACAGCACACTTTTCAAAACGTGTTTTTCAGCCCGAAATAAACGCGTTTTTTCAGACAGCTGTATCCCTATGTAACTGCAAGGCTCAGAAGAGCCCACACACTCAGGTCTTAACCCCAGTGTGCTGACAGTGTCAAAACATGTTTTTCAGAAGAAATAAACATGTTTCTGCAAGTTTGGTCAACCCCATGTAAGTTATGGGGCAGTAACAGCACACTTTTCGAAACGTGTTTTTCAGCCCGAGATAAACACGTTTTTTCAGACAGCTGTATCCCTATGTAACTGCAAGGCTCAGAAGAGCCCACACACTCAGGTCTTAACCCCAGTGTGCTGACAGTGTCAAAACATGTTTTTCAGCAGAAATAAACATGTTTCTGCAAGTTTGGTAAACCCCATGTAACTTATGGGGCAGTAACAGCTCACTTTTCAAAACGTGTTTTTCAGCCCGAAATAAACGCGTTTTTTCTGACAGCTGTATCCCTATGTAACTGCAAGGCTCAGAAGAGCCCACACACTCAGGACTTAACCCCAGTGTGCTGACAGTGTCAAAACATGTTTTTCAGAAGAAATAAACATGTTTCTGCAAGTTTGGTCAACCCCATGTAAGTTATGGGGCAGTAACAGCACACTTTTCAAAACGTGTTTTTCAGCCCGAGATAAACACGTTTTTTCAGACAGCAGTATCCCTATGTAACTGCAAGGCTCAGAAGAGCCCACACACTCAGGTCTTAACCCCAGTGTGCTGAAAGTGTCAAAACATGTTTTTCAGCAGAAATAAACATGTTTCTGCAAGTTTGGTCAACCCCATGTAACTTATGGGGCAGTAACAGCTCACTTTTCAAAACGTGTTTTTCAGCCCGAAATAAACGCGTTTTTTCAAACAGCTGTATCCCTATGTAACTGCAAGGCTCAGAAGAGCCCACACACTCAGGTCTTAACCCCAGTGTGCTGAAAGTGTCAAAACATGTTTTTCAGCAGAAATAAACATGTTTCTGCAAGTTTGGTCAACCCCATGTAAGTTATGGGTCAGTAACAGCTCACTTTTCAAAACGTGTTTTTCAGCCCGAAATAAACGCGTTTTTTCAGACAGCTGTATCCCTATGTAACTGCAAGGCTCAGAAGAGCCCACAAACTCAGGTCTTAACCCCAGTGTGCTGAAAGTGTCAAAACATGTTTTTCAGCAGAAATAAACATGTTTCTGCAAGTTTGGTCAACCCCATGTAACTTATGGGGCAGTAACAGCTCACTTTTCAAAACGTGTTTTTCAGCCCGAAATAAACGCGTTTTTTCAGACAGCTGTATCCCTATGTAACTGCAAGGCTCAGAAGAGCCCACACACTCAGGTCTTAACCCCAGTGTGCTGAAAGTGTCAAAACATGTTTTTCAGCAGAAATAAACATGTTTCTGCAAGTTTGGTCAACCCTATGTAAGTTATGGGTCAGTAACAGCTCACTTTTCAAAACGTGTTTTTCAGCCCGAAATAAACGCGTTTTTTCAGACAGCTGTATCCCTATGTAACTGCAAGGCTCAGAAGAGCCCACACACTCAGGTCTTAACCCCAGTGTGCTGACAGTGTCAAAACATGTTTTTCAGCAGAAATAAACATGTTTCTGCAAGTTTGGTCAACCCCATGTAACTTATGGGGCAGTAACAGCTCACTTTTCAAAACGTGTTTTATAGCCCTAAATAAACGCGTTTTTTCTGACAGCTGTATCACTATGTAACTGCAAGGCTCAGAAGAGCCCACACACTCAGGTCTTAAGCCCAGTGTGCTGACAGTGTCAAAACATGTTTTTCAGAAGAAATAAACATGTTTCTGCAAGTTTGGTCAACCCCATGTAAGTTATGGGGCAGTAACAGCACACTTTTCAAAACGTGTTTTTCAGCCCGAGATAAACACGTTTTTTCAGACAGCTGTATCCCTATGTAACTGCAAGGCTCAGAAGAGCCAACACACTCAGGTCTTAACCCCAGTGTGCTGAAAGTGTCAAAACATGTTTTTCAGCAGAAATAAACATGTTTCTGCAAGTTTGGTCAACCCCATGTAAGTTATGGGTCAGTAACAGCTCACTTTTCAAAACGTGTTTTTCAGCCCGAAATAAACGCGTTTTTTCAGACAGCTGTATCCCTATGTAACTGCAAGGCTCAGAAGAGCCCACACACTCAGGTCTTAACCCCAGTGTGCTGAAAGTGTCAAAACATGTTTTTCAGCAGAAATAAACATGTTTCTGCAAGTTTGGTCAACCCCATGTAAGTTATGGGGCAGTAACAGCACACTTTTCAAAACGTGTTTTTCAGCCCGAGATAAACACGTTTTTTCAGACAGCTGTATCCCTATGTAACTGCAAGGCTCAGAAGAGCCAACACACTCAGGTCTTAACCCCAGTGTGCTGAAAGTGTCAAAACATGTTTTTCAGCAGAAATAAACATGTTTCTGCAAGTTTGGTCAACCCCATGTAAGTTATGGGTCAGTAACAGCTCACTTTTCAAAACGTGTTTTTCAGCCCGAAATAAACGCGTTTTTTCAGACAGCTGTATCCCTATGTAACTGCAAGGCTCAGAAGAGCCCACACACTCAGGTCTTAACCCCAGTGTGCTGACAGTGTCAAAACATGTTTTTCAGAAGAAATAAACATGTTTCTGCAAGTTGGGTCAACCCCATGTAAGTTATGGGGCAGTAACAGCACACTTTTCAAAACGTGTTTTTCAGCCCGAGATAAACACGTTTTTTCAGACAGCTGTATCCCTATGTAACTGCAAGGCTCAGAAGAGCCCACACACTCAGGTCTTAACCCCAGTGTGCTGAAAGTGTCAAAACATGTTTTTCAGCAGAAATAAACATGTTTCTGCAAGTTTGGTCAACCCCATGTAAGTTATGGGTCAGTAACAGCTCACTTTTCAAAACGTGTTTTTCAGCCCGAAATAAACGCGTTTTTTCAGACAGCTGTATCCCTATGTAACTGCAAGGCTCAGAAGAGCCCACAAACTCAGGTCTTAACCCCAGTGTGCTGAAAGTGTCAAAACATGTTTTTCAGCAGAAATAAACATGTTTCTGCAAGTTTGGTCAACCCCATGTAACTTATGGGGCAGTAACAGCTCACTTTTCAAAACGTGTTTTTCAGCCCGAAATAAACGCGTTTTTTCAGACAGCTGTATCCCTATGTAACTGCAAGGCTCAGAAGAGCCCACACACTCAGGTCTTAACCCCAGTGTGCTGAAAGTGTCAAAACATGTTTTTCAGCAGAAATAAACATGTTTCTGCAAGTTTGGTCAACCCCATGTAAGTTATGGGGTAGTAACATCACACTTTTCAAAACGTGTTTTTCAGCCCGAAATAAACGCGTTTTTTTCAGACAGCTGTATCCCTATGTAACTGCAAGGCTCAGAAGAGCCAACACACTCAGGTCTTAACCCCAGTGTGCTGAAAGTGTCAAAACATGTTTTTCAGCAGAAATAAACATGTTTCTGCAAGTTTGGTCAACCCCATGTAAGTTATGGGGCAGTAACAGCACACTTTTCAAAACGTGTTTTTCAGCCCGAGATAAACACGTTTTTTCAGACAGCTGTATCCCTATGTAACTGCAAGGCTCAGAAGAGCCAACACACTCAGGTCTTAACCCCAGTGTGCTGAAAGTGTCAAAACATGTTTTTCAGCAGAAATAAACATGTTTCTGCAAGTTTGGTCAACCCCATGTAAGTTATGGGTCAGTAACAGCTCACTTTTCAAAACGTGTTTTTCAGCCCGAAATAAACGCGTTTTTTCAGACAGCTGTATCCCTATGTAACTGCAAGGCTCAGAAGAGCCCACACACTCAGGTCTTAACCCCAGTGTGCTGAAAGTGTCAAAACATGTTTTTCAGCAGAAATAAACATGTTTCTGCAAGTTTGGTCAACCCCATGTAAGTTATGGGGCAGTAACAGCACACTTTTCAAAACGTGTTTTTCAGCCCGAGATAAACACGTTTTTTCAGACAGCTGTATCCCTATGTAACTGCAAGGCTCAGAAGAGCCAACACACTCAGGTCTTAACCCCAGTGTGCTGAAAGTGTCAAAACATGTTTTTCAGCAGAAATAAACATGTTTCTGCAAGTTTGGTCAACCCCATGTAAGTTATGGGTCAGTAACAGCTCACTTTTCAAAACGTGTTTTTCAGCCCGAAATAAACGCGTTTTTTCAGACAGCTGTATCCCTATGTAACTGCAAGGCTCAGAAGAGCCCACACACTCAGGTCTTAACCCCAGTGTGCTGACAGTGTCAAAACATGTTTTTCAGAAGAAATAAACATGTTTCTGCAAGTTTGGTCAACCCCATGTAAGTTATGGGGCAGTAACAGCACACTTTTCAAAACGTGTTTTTCAGCCCGAGATAAACACGTTTTTTCAGACAGCTGTATCCCTATGTAACTGCAAGGCTCAGAAGAGCCCACACACTCAGGTCTTAACCCCAGTGTGCTGAAAGTGTCAAAACATGTTTTTCAGCAGAAATAAACATGTTTCTGCAAGTTTGGTCAACCCCATGTAAGTTATGGGGTAGTAACAGCACACTTTTCAAAACGTGTTTTTCAGCCCGAAATAAACGCGTTTTTTCAGACAGCTGTATCCCTATGTAACTGCAAGGCTCAGAAGAGCCCACACACTCAGGTCTTAACCCCAGTGTGCTGACAGTGTCAAAACATGTTTTTCAGAAGAAATAAACATGTTTCTGCAAGTTTGGTCAACCCCATGTAAGTTATGGGGCAGTAACAGCACACTTTTCGAAACGTGTTTTTCAGCCCGAGATAAACACGTTTTTTCAGACAGCTGTATCCCTATGTAACTGCAAGGCTCAGAAGAGCCCACACACTCAGGTCTTAACCCCAGTGTGCTGACAGTGTCAAAACATGTTTTTCAGCAGAAATAAACATGTTTCTGCAAGTTTGGTAAACCCCATGTAACTTATGGGGCAGTAACAGCTCACTTTTCAAAACGTGTTTTTCAGCCCGAAATAAACGCGTTTTTTCTGACAGCTGTATCCCTATGTAACTGCAAGGCTCAGAAGAGCCCACACACTCAGGACTTAACCCCAGTGTGCTGACAGTGTCAAAACATGTTTTTCAGAAGAAATAAACATGTTTCTGCAAGTTTGGTCAACCCCATGTAAGTTATGGGGCAGTAACAGCACACTTTTCAAAACGTGTTTTTCAGCCCGAGATAAACACGTTTTTTCAGACAGCTGTATCCCTATGTAACTGCAAGGCTCAGAAGAGCCCACACACTCAGGTCTTAACCCCAGTGTGCTGAAAGTGTCAAAACATGTTTTTCAGCAGAAATAAACATGTTTCTGCAAGTTTGGTCAACCCCATGTAACTTATGGGGCAGTAACAGCTCACTTTTCAAAACGTGTTTTTCAGCCCGAAATAAACGCGTTTTTTCAAACAGCTGTATCCCTATGTAACTGCAAGGCTCAGAAGAGCCCACACACTCAGGTCTTAACCCCAGTGTGCTGAAAGTGTCAAAACATGTTTTTCAGCAGAAATAAACATGTTTCTGCAAGTTTGGTCAACCCCATGTAAGTTATGGGTCAGTAACAGCTCACTTTTCAAAACGTGTTTTTCAGCCCGAAATAAACGCGTTTTTTCAGACAGCTGTATCCCTATGTAACTGCAAGGCTCAGAAGAGCCCACAAACTCAGGTCTTAACCCCAGTGTGCTGAAAGTGTCAAAACATGTTTTTCAGCAGAAATAAACATGTTTCTGCAAGTTTGGTCAACCCCATGTAACTTATGGGGCAGTAACAGCTCACTTTTCAAAACGTGTTTTTCAGCCCGAAATAAACGCGTTTTTTCAGACAGCTGTATCCCTATGTAACTGCAAGGCTCAGAAGAGCCCACACACTCAGGTCTTAACCCCAGTGTGCTGAAAGTGTCAAAACATGTTTTTCAGCAGAAATAAACATGTTTCTGCAAGTTTGGTCAACCCTATGTAAGTTATGGGTCAGTAACAGCTCACTTTTCAAAACGTGTTTTTCAGCCCGAAATAAACGCGTTTTTTCAGACAGCTGTATCCCTATGTAACTGCAAGGCTCAGAAGAGCCCACACACTCAGGTCTTAACCCCAGTGTGCTGACAGTGTCAAAACATGTTTTTCAGCAGAAATAAACATGTTTCTGCAAGTTTGGTCAACCCCATGTAACTTATGGGGCAGTAACAGCTCACTTTTCAAAACGTGTTTTATAGCCCTAAATAAACGCGTTTTTTCAGACAGCTGTATCCCTATGTAACTGCAAGGCTCAGAAGAGCCCACACACTCAGGTCTTAACCCCAGTGTGCTGACAGTGTCAAAACATGTTTTTCAGCAGAAATAAACATGTTTCTGCAAGTTTGGTCAACCCCATGTAAGTTATGGGGCAGTAACAGCACACTTTTCAAAACGTGTTTTTCAGCCCGAGATAAACACGTTTTTTCAGACAGCTGTATCCCTATGTAACTGCAAGGCTCAGAAGAGCCCACACACTCAGGTCTTAACCCCAGTGTGCTGACAGTGTCAAAACATGTTTTTCAGAAGAAATAAACATGTTTCTGCAAGTTGGGTCAACCCCATGTAAGTTATGGGGCAGTAACAGCACACTTTTCAAAACGTGTTTTTCAGCCCGAGATAAACACGTTTTTTCAGACAGCTGTATCCCTATGTAACTGCAAGGCTCAGAAGAGCCCACACACTCAGGTCTTAACCCCAGTGTGCTGAAAGTGTCAAAACATGTTTTTCAGCAGAAATAAACATGTTTCTGCAAGTTTGGTCAACCCCATGTAAGTTATGGGTCAGTAACAGCTCACTTTTCAAAACGTGTTTTTCAGCCCGAAATAAACGCGTTTTTTCAGACAGCTGTATCCCTATGTAACTGCAAGGCTCAGAAGAGCCCACAAACTCAGGTCTTAACCCCAGTGTGCTGAAAGTGTCAAAACATGTTTTTCAGCAGAAATAAACATGTTTCTGCAAGTTTGGTCAACCCCATGTAACTTATGGGGCAGTAACAGCTCACTTTTCAAAACGTGTTTTTCAGCCCGAAATAAACGCGTTTTTTCAGACAGCTGTATCCCTATGTAACTGCAAGGCTCAGAAGAGCCCACACACTCAGGTCTTAACCCCAGTGTGCTGAAAGTGTCAAAACATGTTTTTCAGCAGAAATAAACATGTTTCTGCAAGTTTGGTCAACCCCATGTAAGTTATGGGGTAGTAACATCACACTTTTCAAAACGTGTTTTTCAGCCCGAAATAAACGCGTTTTTTTCAGACAGCTGTATCCCTATGTAACTGCAAGGCTCAGAAGAGCCAACACACTCAGGTCTTAACCCCAGTGTGCTGAAAGTGTCAAAACATGTTTTTCAGCAGAAATAAACATGTTTCTGCAAGTTTGGTCAACCCCATGTAAGTTATGGGGCAGTAACAGCACACTTTTCAAAACGTGTTTTTCAGCCCGAGATAAACACGTTTTTTCAGACAGCTGTATCCCTATGTAACTGCAAGGCTCAGAAGAGCCAACACACTCAGGTCTTAACCCCAGTGTGCTGAAAGTGTCAAAACATGTTTTTCAGCAGAAATAAACATGTTTCTGCAAGTTTGGTCAACCCCATGTAAGTTATGGGTCAGTAACAGCTCACTTTTCAAAACGTGTTTTTCAGCCCGAAATAAACGCGTTTTTTCAGACAGCTGTATCCCTATGTAACTGCAAGGCTCAGAAGAGCCCACACACTCAGGTCTTAACCCCAGTGTTCTGACAGTGTCAAAACATGTTTTTCAGAAGAAATAAACATGTTTCTGCAAGTTTGGTCAACCCCATGTAAGTTATGGGGCAGTAACAGCACACTTTTCAAAACGTGTTTTTCAGCCCGAGATAAACACGTTTTTTCAGACAGCTGTATCCCTATGTAACTGCAAGGCTCAGAAGAGCCCACACACTCAGGTCTTAACCCCAGTGTGCTGAAAGTGTCAAAACATGTTTTTCAGCAGAAATAAACATGTTTCTGCAAGTTTGGTCAACCCCATGTAAGTTATGGGGTAGTAACAGCACACTTTTCAAAACGTGTTTTTCAGCCCGAAATAAACGCGTTTTTTC
This sequence comes from Lepisosteus platostomus, assembly GCF_059453375.1. Lineage (NCBI taxonomy): Eukaryota > Metazoa > Chordata > Actinopteri > Semionotiformes > Lepisosteidae > Lepisosteus > Lepisosteus platostomus. Next base: position 303,179 of record NW_028291688.1, read on the forward strand.
AGACAGCTGTATCCCTATGTAACTGCAAGGCTCAGAAGAGCCCACACACTCAGGTCTTAACCCCAGTGTGCTGACAGTGTCAAAACATGTTTTTCAGAAGAAATAAACATGTTTCTGCAAGTTTGGTCAACCCCATGTAAGTTATGGGGCAGTAACAGCACACTTTTCGAAACGTGTTTTTCAGCCCGAGATAAACACGTTTTTTCAGACAGCTGTATCCCTATGTAACTGCAAGGCTCAGAAGAGCCCACACACTCAGGTCTTAACCCCAGTGTGCTGACAGTGTCAAAACATGTTTTTCAGCAGAAATAAACATGTTTCTGCAAGTTTGGTAAACCCCATGTAACTTATGGGGCAGTAACAGCTCACTTTTCAAAACGTGTTTTTCAGCCCGAAATAAACGCGTTTTTTCTGACAGCTGTATCCCTATGTAACTGCAAGGCTCAGAAGAGCCCACACACTCAGGACTTAACCCCAGTGTGCTGACAGTGTCAAAACATGTTTTTCAGAAGAAATAAACATGTTTCTGCAAGTTTGGTCAACCCCATGTAAGTTATGGGGCAGTAACAGCACACTTTTCAAAACGTGTTTTTCAGCCCGAGATAAACACGTTTTTTCAGACAGCTGTATCCCTATGTAACTGCAAGGCTCAGAAGAGCCCACACACTCAGGTCTTAACCCCAGTGTGCTGAAAGTGTCAAAACATGTTTTTCAGCAGAAATAAACATGTTTCTGCAAGTTTGGTCAACCCCATGTAACTTATGGGGCAGTAACAGCTCACTTTTCAAAACGTGTTTTTCAGCCCGAAATAAACGCGTTTTTTCAAACAGCTGTATCCCTATGTAACTGCAAGGCTCAGAAGAGCCCACACACTCAGGTCTTAACCCCAGTGTGCTGAAAGTGTCAAAACATGTTTTTCAGCAGAAATAAACATGTTTCTGCAAGTTTGGTCAACCCCATGTAAGTTATGGGTCAGTAACAGCTCACTTTTCAAAACGTGTTTTTCAGCCCGAAATAAACGCGTTTTTTCAGACAGCTGTATCCCTATGTAACTGCAAGGCTCAGAAGAGCCCACAAACTCAGGTCTTAACCCCAGTGTGCTGAAAGTGTCAAAACATGTTTTTCAGCAGAAATAAACATGTTTCTGCAAGTTTGGTCAACCCCATGTAACTTATGGGGCAGTAACAGCTCACTTTTCAAAACGTGTTTTTCAGCCCGAAATAAACGCGTTTTTTCAGACAGCTGTATCCCTATGTAACTGCAAGGCTCAGAAGAGCCCACACACTCAGGTCTTAACCCCAGTGTGCTGAAAGTGTCAAAACATGTTTTTCAGCAGAAATAAACATGTTTCTGCAAGTTTGGTCAACCCTATGTAAGTTATGGGTCAGTAACAGCTCACTTTTCAAAACGTGTTTTTCAGCCCGAAATAAACGCGTTTTTTCAGACAGCTGTATCCCTATGTAACTGCAAGGCTCAGAAGAGCCCACACACTCAGGTCTTAACCCCAGTGTGCTGACAGTGTCAAAACATGTTTTTCAGCAGAAATAAACATGTTTCTGCAAGTTTGGTCAACCCCATGTAACTTATGGGGCAGTAACAGCTCACTTTTCAAAACGTGTTTTATAGCCCTAAATAAACGCGTTTTTTCTGACAGCTGTATCCCTATGTAACTGCAAGGCTCAGAAGAGCCCACACACTCAGGTCTTAACCCCAGTGTGCTGAAAGTGTCAAAACATGTTTTTCAGCAGAAATAAACATGTTTCTGCAAGTTTGGTCAACCCTATGTAAGTTATGGGTCAGTAACAGCTCACTTTTCAAAACGTGTTTTTCAGCCCGAAATAAACGCGTTTTTTCAGACAGCTGTATCCCTATGTAACTGCAAGGCTCAGAAGAGCCCACACACTCAGGTCTTAACCCCAGTGTGCTGACAGTGTCAAAACATGTTTTTCAGCAGAAATAAACATGTTTCTGCAAGTTTGGTCAACCCCATGTAAGTTATGGGGCAGTAACAGCACACTTTTCAAAACGTGTTTTTCAGCCCGAGATAAACACGTTTTTTCAGACAGCTGTATCCCTATGTAACTGCAAGGCTCAGAAGAGCCAACACACTCAGGTCTTAACCCCAGTGTGCTGAAAGTGTCAAAACATGTTTTTCAGCAGAAATAAACATGTTTCTGCAAGTTTGGTCAACCCCATGTAAGTTATGGGTCAGTAACAGCTCACTTTTCAAAACGTGTTTTTCAGCCCGAAATAAACGCGTTTTTTCAGTCAGCTGTATCCCTATGTAACTGCAAGGCTCAGAAGAGCCCACACACTCAGGTCTTAACCCCAGTGTGCTGAAAGTGTCAAAACATGTTTTTCAGCAGAAATAAACATGTTTCTGCAAGTTTGGTCAACCCCATGTAAGTTATGGGGCAGTAACAGCACACTTTTCAAAACGTGTTTTTCAGCCCGAGATAAACACGTTTTTTCAGACAGCTGTATCCCTATGTAACTGCAAGGCTCAGAAGAGCCAACACACTCAGGTCTTAACCCCAGTGTGCTGAAAGTGTCAAAACATGTTTTTCAGCAGAAATAAACATGTTTCTGCAAGTTTGGTCAACCCCATGTAAGTTATGGGTCAGTAACAGCTCACTTTTCAAAACGTGTTTTTCAGCCCGAAATAAACGCGTTTTTTCAGACAGCTGTATCCCTATGTAACTGCAAGGCTCAGAAGAGCCCACACACTCAGGTCTTAACCCCAGTGTGCTGACAGTGTCAAAACATGTTTTTCAGAAGAAATAAACATGTTTCTGCAAGTTTGGTCAACCCCATGTAAGTTATGGGGCAGTAACAGCACACTTTTCAAAACGTGTTTTTCAGCCCGAGATAAACACGTTTTTTCAGACAGCTGTATCCCTATGTAACTGCAAGGCTCAGAAGAGCCCACACACTCAGGTCTTAACCCCAGTGTGCTGAAAGTGTCAAAACATGTTTTTCAGCAGAAATAAACATGTTTCTGCAAGTTTGGTCAACCCCATGTAAGTTATGGGTCAGTAACAGCTCACTTTTCAAAACGTGTTTTTCAGCCCGAAATAAACGCGTTTTTTCAGACAGCTGTATCCCTATGTAACTGCAAGGCTCAGAAGAGCCCACAAACTCAGGTCTTAACCCCAGTGTGCTGAAAGTGTCAAAACATGTTTTTCAGCAGAAATAAACATGTTTCTGCAAGTTTGGTCAACCCCATGTAACTTATGGGGCAGTAACAGCTCACTTTTCAAAACGTGTTTTTCAGCCCGAAATAAACGCGTTTTTTCAGACAGCTGTATCCCTATGTAACTGCAAGGCTCAGAAGAGCCCACACACTCAGGTCTTAACCCCAGTGTGCTGAAAGTGTCAAAACATGTTTTTCAGCAGAAATAAACGTTTCTGCAAGTTTGGTCAACCCCATGTAAGTTATGGGGTAGTAACATCACACTTTTCAAAACGTGTTTTTCAGCCCGAAATAAACGCGTTTTTTTCAGACAGCTGTATCCCTATGTAACTGCAAGGCTCAGAAGAGCCAACACACTCAGGTCTTAACCCCAGTGTGCTGAAAGTGTCAAAACATGTTTTTCAGCAGAAATAAACATGTTTCTGCAAGTTTGGTCAACCCCATGTAAGTTATGGGGCAGTAACAGCACACTTTTCAAAACGTGTTTTTCAGCCCGAGATAAAAACGTTTTTTCAGACAGCTGTATCCCTATGTAACTGCAAGGCTCAGAAGAGCCAACACACTCAGGTCTTAACCCCAGTGTGCTGAAAGTGTCAAAACATGTTTTTCAGCAGAAATAAACATGTTTCTGCAAGTTTGGTCAACCCCATGTAAGTTATGGGTCAGTAACAGCTCACTTTTCAAAACGTGTTTTTCAGCCCGAAATAAACGCGTTTTTTCAGACAGCTGTATCCCTATGTAACTGCAAGGCTCAGAAGAGCCCACACACTCAGGTCTTAACCCCAGTGTGCTGAAAGTGTCAAAACATGTTTTTCAGCAGAAATAAACATGTTTCTGCAAGTTTGGTCAACCCCATGTAAGTTATGGGGCAGTAACAGCACACTTTTCAAAACGTGTTTTTCAGCCCGAGATAAACACGTTTTTTCAGACAGCTGTATCCCTATGTAACTGCAAGGCTCAGAAGAGCCAACACACTCAGGTCTTAACCCCAGTGTGCTGAAAGTGTCAAAACATGTTTTTCAGCAGAAATAAACATGTTTCTGCAAGTTTGGTCAACCCCATGTAAGTTATGGGTCAGTAACAGCTCACTTTTCAAAACGTGTTTTTCAGCCCGAAATAAACGCGTTTTTTCAGACAGCTGTATCCCTATGTAACTGCAAGGCTCAGAAGAGCCCACACACTCAGGTCTTAACCCCAGTGTGCTGACAGTGTCAAAACATGTTTTTCAGAAGAAATAAACATGTTTCTGCAAGTTTGGTCAACCCCATGTAAGTTATGGGGCAGTAACAGCACACTTTTCAAAACGTGTTTTTCAGCCCGAGATAAACACGTTTTTTCAGACAGCTGTATCCCTATGTAACTGCAAGGCTCAGAAGAGCCCACACACTCAGGTCTTAACCCCAGTGTGCTGAAAGTGTCAAAACATGTTTTTCAGCAGAAATAAACATGTTTCTGCAAGTTTGGTCAACCCCATGTAAGTTATGGGTCAGTAACAGCTCACTTTTCAAAACGTGTTTTTCAGGCCGAAATAAACACGTTTTTTCAGACTTCAGAATCTCCATGTAACTGCAAGGCTCAGAAGAGCCCACACACTCAGGTCTTAACCCCAGTGTGCTGAAAGTGTCAAAACATGTTTTTCAGCAGAAATAAACATGTTTCTGCAAGTTTGGTCAACCCCATGTAAGTTATGGGGTAGTAACAACACACTTTTCAAAACATGTTTTTCAGCCCGAAATAAACACGTTTTTTCAGACAGCTGTATCCCTATGTAACTGCAAGGCTCAGAAGAGCCCACACACTCAGGTCTTAACCCCAGTGTGCTGACAGTGTCAAAACATGTTTTTCAGCAGAAATAAACATGTTTCTGCAAGTTTGGTCAACCCCATGTAACTTATGGGGCAGTAACAGCTCACTTTTCAAAACGTGTTTTTCAGCCCGAAATAAACGCGTTTTTTCTGACAGCTGTATCCCAATGTAACTGCAAGGCTCAGAAGAGCCCACACACTCAGGTCTTAACCCCAGTGTGCTGACAGTGTCAAAACATGTTTTTCAGAAGAAATAAACATGTTTCTGCAAGTTTGGTCAACCCCATGTAAGTTATGGGGCAGTAACAGCACACTTTTCAAAACGTGTTTTTCAGCCCGAGATAAACACGTTTTTTCAGACAGCTGTATCCCTATGTAACTGCAAGGCTCAGAAGAGCCCACACACTCAGGTCTTAACCCCAGTGTGCTGAAAGTGTCAAAACATGTTTTTCAGCAGAAATAAACATGTTTCTGCAAGTTTGGTCAACCCCATGTAACTTATGGGGCAGTAACAGCTCACTTTTCAAAACGTGTTTTTCAGCCCGAAATAAACGCGTTTTTTCAGACAGCTGTATCCCTATGTAACTGCAAGGCTCAGAAGAGCCCACACACTCAGGTCTTAACCCCAGTGTGCAGAAAGTGTCAAAACATGTTTTTCAGCAGAAATAAACATGTTTCTGCAAGTTTTGTCAACCCCATGTAAGTTATGGGGTAGTAACAACACACTTTTCAAAACATGTTTTTCAGCCCGAAATAAACGCGTTTTTTCAGACAGCTGTATCCCTATGTAACTGCAAGGCTCAGAAGAGCCCACACACTCAGGTCTTAACCCCAGTGTGCTGAAAGTGTCAAAACATGTTTTTCAGCAGAAATAAACATGTTTCTGCAAGTTTGGTCAACCCCATGTAAGTTATGGGGTAGTAACAGCACACTTTTCAAAACGTGTTTTTCAGCCCGAAATAAACGCGTTTTTTCAGACAGCTGTATCCCTATGTAACTGCAAGGCTCAGAAGAGCCCACACACTCAGGTCTTAACCCCAGTGTGCTGACAGTGTCAAAACATGTTTTTCAGAAGAAATAAACATGTTTCTGCAAGTTTGGTCAACCCCATGTAAGTTATGGGGCAGTAACAGCACACTTTTCAAAACGTGTTTTTCAGCCCGAGATAAACACGTTTTTTCAGACAGCTGTATCCCTATGTAACTGCAAGGCTCAGAAGAGCCCACACACTCAGGTCTTAACCCCAGTGTGCTGAAAGTGTCAAAACATGTTTTTCAGCAGAAATAAACATGTTTCTGCAAGTTTGGTCAACCCCATGTAAGTTATGGGTCAGTAACAGCTCACTTTTCAAAACGTGTTTTTCAGCCCGAAATAAACACGTTTTTTCAGACTTCAGATTCTCCATGTAACTGCAAGGCTCAGAAGAGCCCACACACTCAGGTCTTAACCCCAGTGTGCTGAAAGTGTCAAAACATGTTTTTCAGCAGAAATAAACATGTTTCTGCAAGTTTGGTCAACCCCATGTAAGTTATGGGTCAGTAACAGCTCACTTTTCAAAACGTGTTTTTCAGCCCGAAATAAACGCGTTTTTTCAGACAGCTGTATCCCTATGTAACTGCAAGGCTCAGAAGAGCCCACAAACTCAGGTCTTAACCCCAGTGTGCTGAAAGTGTCAAAACATGTTTTTCAGCAGAAATAAACATGTTTCTGCAAGTTTGGTCAACCCCATGTAACTTATGGGGCAGTAACAGCTCACTTTTCAAAACGTGTTTTTCAGCCCGAAATAAACGCGTTTTTTCAGACAGCTGTATCCCTATGTAACTGCAAGGCTCAGAAGAGCCCACACACTCAGGTCTTAACCCCAGTGTGCTGAAAGTGTCAAAACATGTTTTTCAGCAGAAATAAACATGTTTCTGCAAGTTTGGTCAACCCCATGTAAGTTATGGGGTAGTAACATCACACTTTTCAAAACGTGTTTTTCAGCCCGAAATAAACGCGTTTTTTTCAGACAGCTGTATCCCTATGTAACTGCAAGGCTCAGAAGAGCCAACACACTCAGGTCTTAACCCCAGTGTGCTGAAAGTGTCAAAACATGTTTTTCAGCAGAAATAAACATGTTTCTGCAAGTTTGGTAAACCCCATGTAAGTTATGGGGCAGTAACAGCACACTTTTCAAAACGTGTTTTTCAGCCCGAGATAAACACGTTTTTTCAGACAGCTGTATCCCTATGTAACTGCAAGGCTCAGAAGAGCCAACACACTCAGGTCTTAACCCCAGTGTGCTGAAAGTGTCAAAACATGTTTTTCAGCAGAAATAAACATGTTTCTGCAAGTTTGGTCAACCCCATGTAAGTTATGGGTCAGTAACAGCTCACTTTTCAAAACGTGTTTTTCAGCCCGAAATAAACGCGTTTTTTCAGACAGCTGTATCCCTATGTAACTGCAAGGCTCAGAAGAGCCCACACACTCAGGTCTTAACCCCAGTGTGCTGAAAGTGTCAAAACATGTTTTTCAGCAGAAATAAACATGTTTCTGCAAGTTTGGTCAACCCCATGTAAGTTATGGGGCAGTAACAGCACACTTTTCAAAACGTGTTTTTCAGCCCGAGATAAACACGTTTTTTCAGACAGCTGTATCCCTATGTAACTGCAAGGCTCAGAAGAGCCAACACACTCAGGTCTTAACCCCAGTGTGCTGAAAGTGTCAAAACATGTTTTTCAGCAGAAATAAACATGTTTCTGCAAGTTTGGTCAACCCCATGTAAGTTATGGGTCAGTAACAGCTCACTTTTCAAAACGTGTTTTTCAGCCCGAAATAAACGCGTTTTTTCAGACAGCTGTATCCCTATGTAACTGCAAGGCTCAGAAGAGCCCACACACTCAGGTCTTAACCCCAGTGTGCTGACAGTGTCAAAACATGTTTTTCAGAAGAAATAAACATGTTTCTGCAAGTTTGGTCAACCCCATGTAAGTTATGGGGCAGTAACAGCACACTTTTCAAAACGTGTTTTTCAGCCCGAGATAAACACGTTTTTTCAGACAGCTGTATCCCTATGTAACTGCAAGGCTCAGAAGAGCCCACACACTCAGGTCTTAACCCCAGTGTGCTGAAAGTGTCAAAACATGTTTTTCAGCAGAAATAAACATGTTTCTGCAAGTTTGGTCAACCCCATGTAAGTTATGGGTCAGTAACAGCTCACTTTTCAAAACGTGTTTTTCAGCCCGAAATAAACACGTTTTTTCAGACTTCAGAATCTCCATGTAACTGCAAGGCTCAGAAGAGCCCACACACTCAGGTCTTAACCCCAGTGTGCTGAAAGTGTCAAAACATGTTTTTCAGCAGAAATAAACATGTTTCTGCAAGTTTGGTCAACCCCATGTAACTTATGGGGCAGTAACAGCTCACTTTTCAAAACGTGTTTTTCAGCCCGAAATAAAAGCGTTTTTTCTGACAGCTGTATCCCTATGTAACTGCAAGGCTCAGAAGAGCCCACACACTCAGGTCTTAACCCCAGTGTGCTGACAGTGTCAAAACATGTTTTTCAGAAGAAATAAACATGTTTCTGCAAGTTTGGTCAACCCCATGTAAGTTATGGGGCAGTAACAGCACACTTTTCAAAACGTGTTTTTCAGCCCGAGATAAACACGTTTTTTCAGACAGCTGTATCCCTATGTAACTGCAAGGCTCAGAAGAGCCCACACACTCAGGTCTTAACCCCAGTGTGCTGAAAGTGTCAAAACATGTTTTTCAGCAGAAATAAACATGTTTCTGCAAGTTTGGTCAACCCCATGTAACTTATGGGGCAGTAACAGCTCACTTTTCAAAACGTGTTTTTCAGCCCGAAATAAACGCGTTTTTTCAGACAGCTGTATCCCTATGTAACTGCAAGGCTCAGAAGAGCCTACACACTCAGGTCTTAACCCCACTGTGCAGAAAGTGTCAAAACATGTTTTTCAGCAGAAATAAACATGTTTCTGCAAGTTTTGTCAACCCCATGTAAGTTATGGGGTAGTAACAACACACTTTTCAAAACATGTTTTTCAGCCCGAAATAAACGCGTTTTTTCAGACAGCTGTATCCCTATGTAACTGCAAGGCTCAGAAGAGCCCACACACTCAGGTCTTAACCCCAGTGTGCTGAAAGTGTCAAAACATGTTTTTCAGCAGAAATAAACATGTTTCTGCAAGTTTGGTCAACCCCATGTAAGTTATGGGGTAGTAACAGCACACTTTTCAAAACGTGTTTTTCAGCCCGAAATAAACGCGTTTTTTCAGACAGCTGTATCCCTATGTAACTGCAAGGCTCAGAAGAGCCCACACACTCAGGTCTTAACCCCAGTGTGCTGACAGTGTCAAAACATGTTTTTCAGAAGAAATAAACATGTTTCTGCAAGTTTGGTCAACCCCATGTAAGTTATGGGGCAGTAACAGCACACTTTTCGAAACGTGTTTTTCAGCCCGAGATAAACACGTTTTTTCAGACAGCTGTATCCCTATGTAACTGCAAGGCTCAGAAGAGCCCACACACTCAGGTCTTAACCCCAGTGTGCTGAAAGTGTCAAAACATGTTTTTCAGCAGAAATAAACATGTTTCTGCAAGTTTGGTCAACCCCATGTAAGTTATGGGGTAGTAACAACACACTTTTCAAAACATGTTTTTCAGCCCGAAATAAACGCGTTTTTTCAGACAGCTGTATCCCTATGTAACTGCAAGGCTCAGAAGAGCCCACACACTCAGGTCTTAACCCCAGTGTGCTGACAGTGTCAAAACATGTTTTTCAGCAGAAATAAACATGTTTCTGCAAGTTTGGTCAACCCCATGTAACTTATGGGGCAGTAACAGCTCACTTTTCAAAACGTGTTTTTCAGCCCGAAATAAACGCGTTTTTTCTGACAGCTGTATCCCTATGTAACTGCAAGGCTCAGAAGAGCCCACACACTCAGGTCTTAACCCCAGTGTGCTGACAGTGTCAAAACATGTTTTTCAGAAGAAATAAACATGTTTCTGCAAGTTTGGTCAACCCCATGTAAGTTATGGGGCAGTAACAGCACACTTTTCAAAACGTGTTTTTCAGCCCGAGATAAACACGTTTTTTCAGACAGCTGTATCCCTATGTAACTGCAAGGCTCAGAAGAGCCCACACACTCAGGTCTTAACCCCAGTGTGCTGAAAGTGTCAAAACATGTTTTTCAGCAGAAATAAACATGTTTCTGCAAGTTTGGTCAACCCCATGTAACTTATGGGGCAGTAACAGCTCACTTTTCAAAACGTGTTTTTCAGCCCGAAATAAACGCGTTTTTTCAGACAGCTGTATCCCTATGTAACTGCAAGGCTCAGAAGAGCCCACACACTCAGGTCTTAACCCCACTGTGCAGAAAGTGTCAAAACATGTTTTTCAGCAGAAATAAACATGTTTCTGCAAGTTTTGTCAACACCATGTAAGTTATGGGGTAGTAACAACACACTTTTCAAAACATGTTTTTCAGCCCGAAATAAACGCGTTTTTTCAGACAGCTGTATCCCTATGTAACTGCAAGGCTCAGAAGAGCCCACACACTCAGGTCTTAACCCCAGTGTGCTGAAAGTGTCAAAACATGTTTTTCAGCAGAAATAAACATGTTTCTGCAAGTTTGGTCAACCCCATGTAAGTTATGGGGTAGTAACAGCACACTTTTCAAAACGTGTTTTTCAGCCCGAAATAAACGCGTTTTTTCAGACAGCTGTATCCCTATGTAACTGCAAGGCTCAGAAGAGCCCACACACTCAGGTCTTAACCCCAGTGTGCTGACAGTGTCAAAACATGTTTTTCAGAAGAAATAAACATGTTTCTGCAAGTTTGGTCAACCCCATGTAAGTTATGGGGCAGTAACAGCACACTTTTCAAAACGTGTTTTTCAGCCCGAGATAAACACGTTTTTTCAGACAGCTGTATCCCTATGTAACTGCAAGGCTCAGAAGAGCCCACACACTCAGGTCTTAACCCCAGTGTGCTGAAAGTGTCAAAACATGTTTTTCAGCAGAAATAAACATGTTTCTGCAAGTTTGGTCAACCCCATGTAAGTTATGGGTCAGTAACAGCTCACTTTTCAAAACGTGTTTTTCAGCCCGAAATAAACACGTTTTTTCAGACTTCAGAATCTCCATGTAACTGCAAGGCTCAGAAGAGCCCACACACTCAGGTCTTAACCCCAGTGTGCTGAAAGTGTCAAAACATGTTTTTCAGCAGAAATAAACATGTTTCTGCAAGTTTGGTCAACCCCATGTAAGTTATGGGTCAGTAACAGCTCACTTTTCAAAACGTGTTTTTCAGCCCGAAATAAACGCGTTTTTTCAGACAGCTGTATCCCTATGTAACTGCAAGGCTCAGAAGAGCCCACAAACTCAGGTCTTAACCCCAGTGTGCTGAAAGTGTCAAAACATGTTTTTCAGCAGAAATAAACATGTTTCTGCAAGTTTGGTCAACCCCATGTAACTTATGGGGCAGTAACAGCTCACTTTTCAAAACGTGTTTTTCAGCCCGAAATAAACGCGTTTTTTCAGACAGCTGTATCCCTATGTAACTGCAAGGCTCAGAAGAGCCCACACACTCAGGTCTTAACCCCAGTGTGCTGAAAGTGTCAAAACATGTTTTTCAGCAGAAATAAACATGTTTCTGCAAGTTTGGTCAACCCCATGTAAGTTATGGGGTAGTAACATCACACTTTTCAAAACGTGTTTTTCAGCCCGAAATAAACGCGTTTTTTTCAGACAGCTGTATCCCTATGTAACTGCAAGGCTCAGAAGAGCCAACACACTCAGGTCTTAACCCCAGTGTGCTGAAAGTGTCAAAACATGTTTTTCAGCAGAAATAAACATGTTTCTGCAAGTTTGGTCAACCCCATGTAAGTTATGGGGCAGTAACAGCACACTTTTCAAAACGTGTTTTTCAGCCCGAGATAAACACGTTTTTTCAGACAGCTGTATCCATATGTAACTGCAAGGCTCAGAAGAGCCAACACACTCAGGTCTTAACCCCAGTGTGCTGAAAGTGTCAAAACATGTTTTTCAGCAGAAATAAACATGTTTCTGCAAGTTTGGTCAACCCCATGTAAGTTATGGGTCAGTAACAGCTCACTTTTCAAAACGTGTTTTTCAGCCCGAAATAAACGCGTTTTTTCAGACAGCTGTATCCCTATGTAACTGCAAGGCTCAGAAGAGCCCACACACTCAGGTCTTAACCCCAGTGTGCTGAAAGTGTCAAAACATGTTTTTCAGCAGAAATAAACATGTTTCTGCAAGTTTGGTCAACCCCATGTAAGTTATGGGGCAGTAACAGCACACTTTTCAAAACGTGTTTTTCAGCCCGAGATAAACACGTTTTTTCAGACAGCTGTATCCCTATGTAACTGCAAGGCTCAGAAGAGCCAACACACTCAGGTCTTAACCCCAGTGTGCTGAAAGTGTCAAAACATGTTTTTCAGCAGAAATAAACATGTTTCTGCAAGTTTGGTCAACCCCATGTAAGTTATGGGTCAGTAACAGCTCACTTTTCAAAACGTGTTTTTCAGCCCGAAATAAACGCGTTTTTTCAGACAGCTGTATCCCTATGTAACTGCAAGGCTCAGAAGAGCCCACACACTCAGGTCTTAACCCCAGTGTGCTGACAGTGTCAAAACATGTTTTTCAGAAGAAATAAACATGTTTCTGCAAGTTTGGTCAACCCCATGTAAGTTATGGGGCAGTAACAGCACACTTTTCAAAACGTGTTTTTCAGCCCGAGATAAACACGTTTTTTCAGACAGCTGTATCCCTATGTAACTGCAAGGCTCAGAAGAGCCCACACACTCAGGTCTTAACCCCAGTGTGCTGAAAGTGTCAAAACATGTTTTTCAGCAGAAATAAACATGTTTCTGCAAGTTTGGTCAACCCCATGTAAGTTATGGGTCAGTAACAGCTCACTTTTCAAAACGTGTTTTTCAGCCCGAAATAAACACGTTTTTTCAGACTTCAGAATCTCCATGTAACTGCAAGGCTCAGAAGAGCCCACACACTCAGGTCTTAACCCCAGTGTGCTGAAAGTGTCAAAACATGTTTTTCAGCAGAAATAAACATGTTTCTGCAAGTTTGGTCAACCCCATGTAAGTGATGGGGTAGTAACAACACACTTTTCAAAACATGTTTTTCAGCCCGAAATAAACGCGTTTTTTCAGACAGCTGTATCCCTATGTAACTGCAAGGCTCAGAAGAGCCCACACACTCAGGTCTTAACCCCAGTGTGCTGACAGTGTCAAAACATGTTTTTCAGCAGAAATAAACATGTTTCTGCAAGTTTGGTCAACCCCATGTAACTTATGGGGCAGTAACAGCTCACTTTTCAAAACGTGTTTTTCAGCCCGAGATAAACACGTTTTTTCAGACAGCTGTATCCCTATGTAACTGCAAGGCTCAGAAGAGCCCACACACTCAGGTCTTAACCCCAGTGTGCTGAAAGTGTCAAAACATGTTTTTCAGCAGAAATAAACATGTTTCTGCAAGTTTGGTCAACCCCATGTAACTTATGGGGCAGTAACAGCTCACTTTTCAAAACGTGTTTTTCAGCCCGAAATAAACGCGTTTTTTCAGACAGCTGTATCCCTATGTAACTGCAAGGCTCAGAAGAGCCCACACACTCAGGTCTTAACCCCACTGTGCAGAAAGTGTCAAAACATGTTTTTCAGCAGAAATAAACATGTTTCTGCAAGTTTTGTCAACCCCATGTAAGTTATGGGGTAGTAACAACACACTTTTCAAAACATGTTTTTCAGCCCGAAATAAACGCGTTTTTTCAGACAGCTGTATCCCTATGTAACTGCAAGGCTCAGAAGAGCCCACACACTCAGGTCTTAACCCCAGTGTGCTGAAAGTGTCAAAACATGTTTTTCAGCAGAAATAAACATGTTTCTGCAAGTTTGGTCAACCCCATGTAAGTTATGGGGTAGTAACAGCACACTTTTCAAAACGTGTTTTTCAGCCCGAAATAAACGCGTTTTTTCAGACAGCTGTATCCCTATGTAACTGCAAGGCTCAGAAGAGCCCACACACTCAGGTCTTAACCCCAGTGTGCTGACAGTGTCAAAACATGTTTTTCAGAAGAAATAAACATGTTTCTGCAAGTTTGGTCAACCCCATGTAAGTTATGGGGCAGTAACAGCACACTTTTCGAAACGTGTTTTTCAGCCCGAGATAAACACGTTTTTTCAGACAGCTGTATCCCTATGTAACTGCAAGGCTCAGAAGAGCCCACACACTCAGGTCTTAACCCCAGTGTGCTGACAGTGTCAAAACATGTTTTTCAGCAGAAATAAACATGTTTCTGCAAGTTTGGTAAACCCCATGTAACTTATGGGGCAGTAACAGCTCACTTTTCAAAACGTGTTTTTCAGCCCGAAATAAACGCGTTTTTTCTGACAGCTGTATCCCTATGTAACTGCAAGGCTCAGAAGAGCCCACACACTCAGGACTTAACCCCAGTGTGCTGACAGTGTCAAAACATGTTTTTCAGAAGAAATAAACATGTTTCTGCAAGTTTGGTCAACCCCATGTAAGTTATGGGGCAGTAACAGCACACTTTTCAAAACGTGTTTTTCAGCCCGAGATAAACACGTTTTTTCAGACAGCAGTATCCCTATGTAACTGCAAGGCTCAGAAGAGCCCACACACTCAGGTCTTAACCCCAGTGTGCTGACAGTGTCAAAACATGTTTTTCAGAAGAAATAAACATGTTTCTGCAAGTTGGGTCAACCCCATGTAAGTTATGGGGCAGTAACAGCACACTTTTCAAAACGTGTTTTTCAGCCCGAGATAAACACGTTTTTTCAGACAGCTGTATCCCTATGTAACTGCAAGGCTCAGAAGAGCCCACACACTCAGGTCTTAACCCCAGTGTGCTGAAAGTGTCAAAACATGTTTTTCAGCAGAAATAAACATGTTTCTGCAAGTTTGGTCAACCCCATGTAAGTTATGGGTCAGTAACAGCTCACTTTTCAAAACGTGTTTTTCAGCCCGAAATAAACGCGTTTTTTCAGACAGCTGTATCCCTATGTAACTGCAAGGCTCAGAAGAGCCCACAAACTCAGGTCTTAACCCCAGTGTGCTGAAAGTGTCAAAACATGTTTTTCAGCAGAAATAAACATGTTTCTGCAAGTTTGGTCAACCCCATGTAACTTATGGGGCAGTAACAGCTCACTTTTCAAAACGTGTTTTTCAGCCCGAAATAAACGCGTTTTTTCAGACAGCTGTATCCCTATGTAACTGCAAGGCTCAGAAGAGCCCACACACTCAGGTCTTAACCCCAGTGTGCTGAAAGTGTCAAAACATGTTTTTCAGCAGAAATAAACATGTTTCTGCAAGTTTGGTCAACCCCATGTAAGTTATGGGGTAGTAACATCACACTTTTCAAAACGTGTTTTTCAGCCCGAAATAAACGCGTTTTTTTCAGACAGCTGTATCCCTATGTAACTGCAAGGCTCAGAAGAGCCAACACACTCAGGTCTTAACCCCAGTGTGCTGAAAGTGTCAAAACATGTTTTTCAGCAGAAATAAACATGTTTCTGCAAGTTTGGTCAACCCCATGTAAGTTATGGGGCAGTAACAGCACACTTTTCAAAACGTGTTTTTCAGCCCGAGATAAACACGTTTTTTCAGACAGCTGTATCCCTATGTAACTGCAAGGCTCAGAAGAGCCAACACACTCAGGTCTTAACCCCAGTGTGCTGAAAGTGTCAAAACATGTTTTTCAGCAGAAATAAACATGTTTCTGCAAGTTTGGTCAACCCCATGTAAGTTATGGGTCAGTAACAGCTCACTTTTCAAAACGTGTTTTTCAGCCCGAAATAAACGCGTTTTTTCAGACAGCTGTATCCCTATGTAACTGCAAGGCTCAGAAGAGCCCACACACTCAGGTCTTAACCCCAGTGTGCTGAAAGTGTCAAAACATGTTTTTCAGCAGAAATAAACATGTTTCTGCAAGTTTGGTCAACCCCATGTAAGTTATGGGGCAGTAACAGCACACTTTTCAAAACGTGTTTTTCAGCCCGAGATAAACACGTTTTTTCAGACAGCTGTATCCCTATGTAACTGCAAGGCTCAGAAGAGCCAACACACTCAGGTCTTAACCCCAGTGTGCTGAAAGTGTCAAAACATGTTTTTCAGCAGAAATAAACATGTTTCTGCAAGTTTGGTCAACCCCATGTAAGTTATGGGTCAGTAACAGCTCACTTTTCAAAACGTGTTTTTCAGCCCGAAATAAACGCGTTTTTTCAGACAGCTGTATCCCTATGTAACTGCAAGGCTCAGAAGAGCCCACACACTCAGGTCTTAACCCCAGTGTGCTGACAGTGTCAAAACACGTTTTTCAGAAGAAATAAACATGTTTCTGCAAGTTTGGTCAACCCCATGTAAGTTATGGGGCAGTAACAGCACACTTTTCAAAACGTGTTTTTCAGCCCGAGATAAACACGTTTTTTCAGACAGCTGTATCCCTATGTAACTGCAAGGCTCAGAAGAGCCCACACACTCAGGTCTTAACCCCAGTGTGCTGAAAGTGTCAAAACATGTTTTTCAGCAGAAATAAACATGTTTCTGCAAGTTTGGTCAACCCCATGTAAGTTATGGGGTAGTAACAGCACACTTTTCAAAACGTGTTTTTCAGCCCGAAATAAACGCGTTTTTTCAGACAGCTGTATCCCTATGTAACTGCAAGGCTCAGAAGAGCCCACACACTCAGGTCTTAACCCCAGTGTGCTGACAGTGTCAAAACATGTTTTTCAGAAGAAATAAACATGTTTCTGCAAGTTTGGTCAACCCCATGTAAGTTATGGGGCAGTAACAGCACACTTTTCGAAACGTGTTTTTCAGCCCGAGATAAACACGTTTTTTCAGACAGCTGTATCCCTATGTAACTGCAAGGCTCAGAAGAGCCCACACACTCAGGTCTTAACCCCAGTGTGCTGACAGTGTCAAAACATGTTTTTCAGCAGAAATAAACATGTTTCTGCAAGTTTGGTAAACCCCATGTAACTTATGGGGCAGTAACAGCTCACTTTTCAAAACGTGTTTTTCAGCCCGAAATAAACGCGTTTTTTCTGACAGCTGTATCCCTATGTAACTGCAAGGCTCAGAAGAGCCCACACACTCAGGACTTAACCCCAGTGTGCTGACAGTGTCAAAACATGTTTTTCAGAAGAAATAAACATGTTTCTGCAAGTTTGGTCAACCCCATGTAAGTTATGGGGCAGTAACAGCACACTTTTCAAAACGTGTTTTTCAGCCCGAGATAAACACGTTTTTTCAGACAGCTGTATCCCTATGTAACTGCAAGGCTCAGAAGAGCCCACACACTCAGGTCTTAACCCCAGTGTGCTGAAAGTGTCAAAACATGTTTTTCAGCAGAAATAAACATGTTTCTGCAAGTTTGGTCAACCCCATGTAACTTATGGGGCAGTAACAGCTCACTTTTCAAAACGTGTTTTTCAGCCCGAAATAAACGCGTTTTTTCAAACAGCTGTATCCCTATGTAACTGCAAGGCTCAGAAGAGCCCACACACTCAGGTCTTAACCCCAGTGTGCTGAAAGTGTCAAAACATGTTTTTCAGCAGAAATAAACATGTTTCTGCAAGTTTGGTCAACCCCATGTAAGTTATGGGTCAGTAACAGCTCACTTTTCAAAACGTGTTTTTCAGCCCGAAATAAACGCGTTTTTTCAGACAGCTGTATCCCTATGTAACTGCAAGGCTCAGAAGAGCCCACAAACTCAGGTCTTAACCCCAGTGTGCTGAAAGTGTCAAAACATGTTTTTCAGCAGAAATAAACATGTTTCTGCAAGTTTGGTCAACCCCATGTAACTTATGGGGCAGTAACAGCTCACTTTTCAAAACGTGTTTTTCAGCCCGAAATAAACGCGTTTTTTCAGACAGCTGTATCCCTATGTAACTGCAAGGCTCAGAAGAGCCCACACACTCAGGTCTTAACCCCAGTGTGCTGAAAGTGTCAAAACATGTTTTTCAGCAGAAATAAACATGTTTCTGCAAGTTTGGTCAACCCTATGTAAGTTATGGGTCAGTAACAGCTCACTTTTCAAAACGTGTTTTTCAGCCCGAAATAAACGCGTTTTTTCAGACAGCTGTATCCCTATGTAACTGCAAGGCTCAGAAGAGCCCACACACTCAGGTCTTAACCCCAGTGTGCTGACAGTGTCAAAACATGTTTTTCAGCAGAAATAAACATGTTTCTGCAAGTTTGGTCAACCCCATGTAACTTATGGGGCAGTAACAGCTCACTTTTCAAAACGTGTTTTATAGCCCTAATTAAACGCGTTTTTTCAGACAGCTGTATCCCTATGTAACTGCAAGGCTCAGAAGAGCCCACACACTCAGGTCTTAACCCCAGTGTGCTGACAGTGTCAAAACATGTTTTTCAGCAGAAATAAACATGTTTCTGCAAGTTTGGTCAACCCCATGTAAGTTATGGGGCAGTAACAGCACACTTTTCAAAACGTGTTTTTCAGCCCGAGATAAACACGTTTTTTCAGACAGCTGTATCCCTATGTAACTGCAAGGCTCAGAAGAGCCCACACACTCAGGTCTTAACCCCAGTGTGCTGACAGTGTCAAAACATGTTTTTCAGAAGAAATAAACATGTTTCTGCAAGTTGGGTCAACCCCATGTAAGTTATGGGGCAGTAACAGCACACTTTTCAAAACGTGTTTTTCAGCCCGAGATAAACACGTTTTTTCAGACAGCTGTATCCCTATGTAACTGCAAGGCTCAGAAGAGCCCACACACTCAGGTCTTAACCCCAGTGTGCTGAAAGTGTCAAAACATGTTTTTCAGCAGAAATAAACATGTTTCTGCAAGTTTGGTCAACCCCATGTAAGTTATGGGTCAGTAACAGCTCACTTTTCAAAACGTGTTTTTCAGCCCGAAATAAACGCGTTTTTTCAGACAGCTGTATCCCTATGTAACTGCAAGGCTCAGAAGAGCCCACAAACTCAGGTCTTAACCCCAGTGTGCTGAAAGTGTCAAAACATGTTTTTCAGCAGAAATAAACATGTTTCTGCAAGTTTGGTCAACCCCATGTAACTTATGGGGCAGTAACAGCTCACTTTTCAAAACGTGTTTTTCAGCCCGAAATAAACGCGTTTTTTCAGACAGCTGTATCCCTATGTAACTGCAAGGCTCAGAAGAGCCCACACACTCAGGTCTTAACCCCAGTGTGCTGAAAGTGTCAAAACATGTTTTTCAGCAGAAATAAACATGTTTCTGCAAGTTTGGTCAACCCCATGTAAGTTATGGGGTAGTAACATCACACTTTTCAAAACGTGTTTTTCAGCCCGAAATAAACGCGTTTTTTTCAGACAGCTGTATCCCTATGTAACTGCAAGGCTCAGAAGAGCCAACACACTCAGGTCTTAACCCCAGTGTGCTGAAAGTGTCAAAACATGTTTTTCAGCAGAAATAAACATGTTTCTGCAAGTTTGGTCAACCCCATGTAAGTTATGGGGCAGTAACAGCACACTTTTCAAAACGTGTTTTTCAGCCCGAGATAAACACGTTTTTTCAGACAGCTGTATCCCTATGTAACTGCAAGGCTCAGAAGAGCCAACACACTCAGGTCTTAACCCCAGTGTGCTGAAAGTGTCAAAACATGTTTTTCAGCAGAAATAAACATGTTTCTGCAAGTTTGGTCAACCCCATGTAAGTTATGGGTCAGTAACAGCTCACTTTTCAAAACGTGTTTTTCAGCCCGAAATAAACGCGTTTTTTCAGACAGCTGTATCCCTATGTAACTGCAAGGCTCAGAAGAGCCCACACACTCAGGTCTTAACCCCAGTGTGCTGACAGTGTCAAAACATGTTTTTCAGAAGAAATAAACATGTTTCTGCAAGTTTGGTCAACCCCATGTAAGTTATGGGGCAGTAACAGCACACTTTTCAAAACGTGTTTTTCAGCCCGAGATAAACACGTTTTTTCAGACAGCTGTATCCCTATGTAACTGCAAGGCTCAGAAGAGCCCACACACTCAGGTCTTAACCCCAGTGTGCTGAAAGTGTCAAAACATGTTTTTCAGCAGAAATAAACATGTTTCTGCAAGTTTGGTCAACCCCATGTAAGTTATGGGGTAGTAACAGCACACTTTTCAAAACGTGTTTTTCAGCCCGAAATAAACGCGTTTTTTCAGACAGCTGTATCCCTATGTAACTGCAAGGCTCAGAAGAGCCCACACACTCAGGTCTTAACCCCAGTGTGCTGACAGTGTCAAAACATGTTTTTCAGAAGAAATAAACATGTTTCTGCAAGTTTGGTCAACCCCATGTAAGTTATGGGGCAGTAACAGCACACTTTTCGAAACGTGTTTTTCAGCCCGAGATAAACACGTTTTTTCAGACAGCTGTATCCCTATGTAACTGCAAGGCTCAGAAGAGCCCACACACTCAGGTCTTAACCCCAGTGTGCTGACAGTGTCAAAACATGTTTTTCAGCAGAAATAAACATGTTTCTGCAAGTTTGGTAAACCCCATGTAACTTATGGGGCAGTAACAGCTCACTTTTCAAAACGTGTTTTTCAGCCCGAAATAAACGCGTTTTTTCTGACAGCTGTATCCCTATGTAACTGCAAGGCTCAGAAGAGCCCACACACTCAGGACTTAACCCCAGTGTGCTGACAGTGTCAAAACATGTTTTTCAGAAGAAATAAACATGTTTCTGCAAGTTTGGTCAACCCCATGTAAGTTATGGGGCAGTAACAGCACACTTTTCAAAACGTGTTTTTCAGCCCGAGATAAACACGTTTTTTCAGACAGCTGTATCCCTATGTAACTGCAAGGCTCAGAAGAGCCCACACACTCAGGTCTTAACCCCAGTGTGCTGAAAGTGTCAAAACATGTTTTTCAGCAGAAATAAACATGTTTCTGCAAGTTTGGTCAACCCCATGTAACTTATGGGGCAGTAACAGCTCACTTTTCAAAACGTGTTTTTCAGCCCGAAATAAACGCGTTTTTTCAAACAGCTGTATCCCTATGTAACTGCAAGGCTCAGAAGAGCCCACACACTCAGGTCTTAACCCCAGTGTGCTGAAAGTGTCAAAACATGTTTTTCAGCAGAAATAAACATGTTTCTGCAAGTTTGGTCAACCCCATGTAAGTTATGGGTCAGTAACAGCTCACTTTTCAAAACGTGTTTTTCAGCCCGAAATAAACGCGTTTTTTCAGACAGCTGTATCCCTATGTAACTGCAAGGCTCAGAAGAGCCCACAAACTCAGGTCTTAACCCCAGTGTGCTGAAAGTGTCAAAACATGTTTTTCAGCAGAAATAAACATGTTTCTGCAAGTTTGGTCAACCCCATGTAACTTATGGGGCAGTAACAGCTCACTTTTCAAAACGTGTTTTTCAGCCCGAAATAAACGCGTTTTTTCAGACAGCTGTATCCCTATGTAACTGCAAGGCTCAGAAGAGCCCACACACTCAGGTCTTAACCCCAGTGTGCTGAAAGTGTCAAAACATGTTTTTCAGCAGAAATAAACATGTTTCTGCAAGTTTGGTCAACCCTATGTAAGTTATGGGTCAGTAACAGCTCACTTTTCAAAACGTGTTTTTCAGCCCGAAATAAACGCGTTTTTTCAGACAGCTGTATCCCTATGTAACTGCAAGGCTCAGAAGAGCCCACACACTCAGGTCTTAACCCCAGTGTGCTGACAGTGTCAAAACATGTTTTTCAGCAGAAATAAACATGTTTCTGCAAGTTTGGTCAACCCCATGTAACTTATGGGGCAGTAACAGCTCACTTTTCAAAACGTGTTTTATAGCCCTAAATAAACGCGTTTTTTCTGACAGCTGTATCCCTATGTAACTGCAAGGCTCAGAAGAGCCCACACACTCAGGTCTTAACCCCAGTGTGCTGAAAGTGTCAAAACATGTTTTTCAGCAGAAATAAACATGTTTCTGCAAGTTTGGTCAACCCTATGTAAGTTATGGGTCAGTAACAGCTCACTTTTCAAAACGTGTTTTTCAGCCCGAAATAAACGCGTTTTTTCAGACAGCTGTATCCCTATGTAACTGCAAGGCTCAGAAGAGCCCACACACTCAGGTCTTAACCCCAGTGTGCTGACAGTGTCAAAACATGTTTTTCAGCAGAAATAAACATGTTTCTGCAAGTTTGGTCAACCCCATGTAAGTTATGGGTCAGTAACAGCACACTTTTCAAAACGTGTTTTTCAGCCCGAGATAAACACGTTTTTTCAGACAGCTGTATCCCTATGTAACTGCAAGGCTCAGAAGAGCCAACACACTCAGGTCTTAACCCCAGTGTGCTGAAAGTGTCAAAACATGTTTTTCAGCAGAAATAAACATGTTTCTGCAAGTTTGGTCAACCCCATGTAAGTTATGGGTCAGTAACAGCTCACTTTTCAAAACGTGTTTTTCAGCCCGAAATAAACGCGTTTTTTCAGACAGCTGTATCCCTATGTAACTGCAAGGCTCAGAAGAGCCCACACACTCAGGTCTTAACCCCAG
Organism: Lepisosteus platostomus; assembly: GCF_059453375.1. NCBI lineage: Eukaryota > Metazoa > Chordata > Actinopteri > Semionotiformes > Lepisosteidae > Lepisosteus > Lepisosteus platostomus. The sequence continues at coordinate 325,702 of NW_028291688.1, forward strand.
TGTGCTGAAAGTGTCAAAACATGTTTTTCAGCAGAAATAAACATGTTTCTGCAAGTTTGGTCAACCCCATGTAAGTTATGGGGCAGTAACAGCACACTTTTCAAAACGTGTTTTTCAGCCCGAGATAAACACGTTTTTTCAGACAGCTGTATCCCTATGTAACTGCAAGGCTCAGAAGAGCCAACACACTCAGGTCTTAACCCCAGTGTGCTGAAAGTGTCAAAACATGTTTTTCAGCAGAAATAAACATGTTTCTGCAAGTTTGGTCAACCCCATGTAAGTTATGGGTCAGTAACAGCTCACTTTTCAAAACGTGTTTTTCAGCCCGAAATAAACGCGTTTTTTCAGACAGCTGTATCCCTATGTAACTGCAAGGCTCAGAAGAGCCCACACACTCAGGTCTTAACCCCAGTGTGCTGACAGTGTCAAAACATGTTTTTCAGAAGAAATAAACATGTTTCTGCAAGTTTGGTCAACCCCATGTAAGTTATGGGGCAGTAACAGCACACTTTTCAAAACGTGTTTTTCAGCCCGAGATAAACACGTTTTTTCAGACAGCTGTATCCCTATGTAACTGCAAGGCTCAGAAGAGCCCACACACTCAGGTCTTAACCCCAGTGTGCTGAAAGTGTCAAAACATGTTTTTCAGCAGAAATAAACATGTTTCTGCAAGTTTGGTCAACCCCATGTAAGTTATGGGTCAGTAACAGCTCACTTTTCAAAACGTGTTTTTCAGCCCGAAATAAACGCGTTTTTTCAGACAGCTGTATCCCTATGTAACTGCAAGGCTCAGAAGAGCCCACAAACTCAGGTCTTAACCCCAGTGTGCTGAAAGTGTCAAAACATGTTTTTCAGCAGAAATAAACATGTTTCTGCAAGTTTGGTCAACCCCATGTAACTTATGGGGCAGTAACAGCTCACTTTTCAAAACGTGTTTTTCAGCCCGAAATAAACGCGTTTTTTCAGACAGCTGTATCCCTATGTAACTGCAAGGCTCAGAAGAGCCCACACACTCAGGTCTTAACCCCAGTGTGCTGAAAGTGTCAAAACATGTTTTTCAGCAGAAATAAACATGTTTCTGCAAGTTTGGTCAACCCCATGTAAGTTATGGGGTAGTAACATCACACTTTTCAAAACGTGTTTTTCAGCCCGAAATAAACGCGTTTTTTTCAGACAGCTGTATCCCTATGTAACTGCAAGGCTCAGAAGAGCCAACACACTCAGGTCTTAACCCCAGTGTGCTGAAAGTGTCAAAACATGTTTTTCAGCAGAAATAAACATGTTTCTGCAAGTTTGGTCAACCCCATGTAAGTTATGGGGCAGTAACAGCACACTTTTCAAAACGTGTTTTTCAGCCCGAGATAAAAACGTTTTTTCAGACAGCTGTATCCCTATGTAACTGCAAGGCTCAGAAGAGCCAACACACTCAGGTCTTAACCCCAGTGTGCTGAAAGTGTCAAAACATGTTTTTCAGCAGAAATAAACATGTTTCTGCAAGTTTGGTCAACCCCATGTAAGTTATGGGTCAGTAACAGCTCACTTTTCAAAACGTGTTTTTCAGCCCGAAATAAACGCGTTTTTTCAGACAGCTGTATCCCTATGTAACTGCAAGGCTCAGAAGAGCCCACACACTCAGGTCTTAACCCCAGTGTGCTGAAAGTGTCAAAACATGTTTTTCAGCAGAAATAAACATGTTTCTGCAAGTTTGGTCAACCCCATGTAAGTTATGGGGCAGTAACAGCACACTTTTCAAAACGTGTTTTTCAGCCCGAGATAAACACGTTTTTTCAGACAGCTGTATCCCTATGTAACTGCAAGGCTCAGAAGAGCCAACACACTCAGGTCTTAACCCCAGTGTGCTGAAAGTGTCAAAACATGTTTTTCAGCAGAAATAAACATGTTTCTGCAAGTTTGGTCAACCCCATGTAAGTTATGGGTCAGTAACAGCTCACTTTTCAAAACGTGTTTTTCAGCCCGAAATAAACGCGTTTTTTCAGACAGCTGTATCCCTATGTAACTGCAAGGCTCAGAAGAGCCCACACACTCAGGTCTTAACCCCAGTGTGCTGACAGTGTCAAAACATGTTTTTCAGAAGAAATAAACATGTTTCTGCAAGTTTGGTCAACCCCATGTAAGTTATGGGGCAGTAACAGCACACTTTTCAAAACGTGTTTTTCAGCCCGAGATAAACACGTTTTTTCAGACAGCTGTATCCCTATGTAACTGCAAGGCTCAGAAGAGCCCACACACTCAGGTCTTAACCCCAGTGTGCTGAAAGTGTCAAAACATGTTTTTCAGCAGAAATAAACATGTTTCTGCAAGTTTGGTCAACCCCATGTAAGTTATGGGTCAGTAACAGCTCACTTTTCAAAACGTGTTTTTCAGGCCGAAATAAACACGTTTTTTCAGACTTCAGAATCTCCATGTAACTGCAAGGCTCAGAAGAGCCCACACACTCAGGTCTTAACCCCAGTGTGCTGAAAGTGTCAAAACATGTTTTTCAGCAGAAATAAACATGTTTCTGCAAGTTTGGTCAACCCCATGTAAGTTATGGGGTAGTAACAACACACTTTTCAAAACATGTTTTTCAGCCCGAAATAAACACGTTTTTTCAGACAGCTGTATCCCTATGTAACTGCAAGGCTCAGAAGAGCCCACACACTCAGGTCTTAACCCCAGTGTGCTGACAGTGTCAAAACATGTTTTTCAGCAGAAATAAACATGTTTCTGCAAGTTTGGTCAACCCCATGTAACTTATGGGGCAGTAACAGCTCACTTTTCAAAACGTGTTTTTCAGCCCGAAATAAACGCGTTTTTTCTGACAGCTGTATCCCAATGTAACTGCAAGGCTCAGAAGAGCCCACACACTCAGGTCTTAACCCCAGTGTGCTGACAGTGTCAAAACATGTTTTTCAGAAGAAATAAACATGTTTCTGCAAGTTTGGTCAACCCCATGTAAGTTATGGGGCAGTAACAGCACACTTTTCAAAACGTGTTTTTCAGCCCGAGATAAACACGTTTTTTCAGACAGCTGTATCCCTATGTAACTGCAAGGCTCAGAAGAGCCCACACACTCAGGTCTTAACCCCAGTGTGCTGAAAGTGTCAAAACATGTTTTTCAGCAGAAATAAACATGTTTCTGCAAGTTTGGTCAACCCCATGTAACTTATGGGGCAGTAACAGCTCACTTTTCAAAACGTGTTTTTCAGCCCGAAATAAACGCGTTTTTTCAGACAGCTGTATCCCTATGTAACTGCAAGGCTCAGAAGAGCCCACACACTCAGGTCTTAACCCCAGTGTGCAGAAAGTGTCAAAACATGTTTTTCAGCAGAAATAAACATGTTTCTGCAAGTTTTGTCAACCCCATGTAAGTTATGGGGTAGTAACAACACACTTTTCAAAACATGTTTTTCAGCCCGAAATAAACGCGTTTTTTCAGACAGCTGTATCCCTATGTAACTGCAAGGCTCAGAAGAGCCCACACACTCAGGTCTTAACCCCAGTGTGCTGAAAGTGTCAAAACATGTTTTTCAGCAGAAATAAACATGTTTCTGCAAGTTTGGTCAACCCCATGTAAGTTATGGGGTAGTAACAGCACACTTTTCAAAACGTGTTTTTCAGCCCGAAATAAACGCGTTTTTTCAGACAGCTGTATCCCTATGTAACTGCAAGGCTCAGAAGAGCCCACACACTCAGGTCTTAACCCCAGTGTGCTGACAGTGTCAAAACATGTTTTTCAGAAGAAATAAACATGTTTCTGCAAGTTTGGTCAACCCCATGTAAGTTATGGGGCAGTAACAGCACACTTTTCAAAACGTGTTTTTCAGCCCGAGATAAACACGTTTTTTCAGACAGCTGTATCCCTATGTAACTGCAAGGCTCAGAAGAGCCCACACACTCAGGTCTTAACCCCAGTGTGCTGAAAGTGTCAAAACATGTTTTTCAGCAGAAATAAACATGTTTCTGCAAGTTTGGTCAACCCCATGTAAGTTATGGGTCAGTAACAGCTCACTTTTCAAAACGTGTTTTTCAGCCCGAAATAAACACGTTTTTTCAGACTTCAGATTCTCCATGTAACTGCAAGGCTCAGAAGAGCCCACACACTCAGGTCTTAACCCCAGTGTGCTGAAAGTGTCAAAACATGTTTTTCAGCAGAAATAAACATGTTTCTGCAAGTTTGGTCAACCCCATGTAAGTTATGGGTCAGTAACAGCTCACTTTTCAAAACGTGTTTTTCAGCCCGAAATAAACGCGTTTTTTCAGACAGCTGTATCCCTATGTAAATGCAAGGCTCAGAAGAGCCCACAAACTCAGGTCTTAACCCCAGTGTGCTGAAAGTGTCAAAACATGTTTTTCAGCAGAAATAAACATGTTTCTGCAAGTTTGGTCAACCCCATGTAACTTATGGGGCAGTAACAGCTCACTTTTCAAAACGTGTTTTTCAGCCCGAAATAAACGCGTTTTTTCAGACAGCTGTATCCCTATGTAACTGCAAGGCTCAGAAGAGCCCACACACTCAGGTCTTAACCCCAGTGTGCTGAAAGTGTCAAAACATGTTTTTCAGCAGAAATAAACATGTTTCTGCAAGTTTGGTCAACCCCATGTAAGTTATGGGGTAGTAACATCACACTTTTCAAAACGTGTTTTTCAGCCCGAAATAAACGCGTTTTTTTCAGACAGCTGTATCCCTATGTAACTGCAAGGCTCAGAAGAGCCAACACACTCAGGTCTTAACCCCAGTGTGCTGAAAGTGTCAAAACATGTTTTTCAGCAGAAATAAACATGTTTCTGCAAGTTTGGTAAACCCCATGTAAGTTATGGGGCAGTAACAGCACACTTTTCAAAACGTGTTTTTCAGCCCGAGATAAACACGTTTTTTCAGACAGCTGTATCCCTATGTAACTGCAAGGCTCAGAAGAGCCAACACACTCAGGTCTTAACCCCAGTGTGCTGAAAGTGTCAAAACATGTTTTTCAGCAGAAATAAACATGTTTCTGCAAGTTTGGTCAACCCCATGTAAGTTATGGGTCAGTAACAGCTCACTTTTCAAAACGTGTTTTTCAGCCCGAAATAAACGCGTTTTTTCAGACAGCTGTATCCCTATGTAACTGCAAGGCTCAGAAGAGCCCACACACTCAGGTCTTAACCCCAGTGTGCTGAAAGTGTCAAAACATGTTTTTCAGCAGAAATAAACATGTTTCTGCAAGTTTGGTCAACCCCATGTAAGTTATGGGGCAGTAACAGCACACTTTTCAAAACGTGTTTTTCAGCCCGAGATAAACACGTTTTTTCAGACAGCTGTATCCCTATGTAACTGCAAGGCTCAGAAGAGCCAACACACTCAGGTCTTAACCCCAGTGTGCTGAAAGTGTCAAAACATGTTTTTCAGCAGAAATAAACATGTTTCTGCAAGTTTGGTCAACCCCATGTAAGTTATGGGTCAGTAACAGCTCACTTTTCAAAACGTGTTTTTCAGCCCGAAATAAACGCGTTTTTTCAGACAGCTGTATCCCTATGTAACTGCAAGGCTCAGAAGAGCCCACACACTCAGGTCTTAACCCCAGTGTGCTGACAGTGTCAAAACATGTTTTTCAGAAGAAATAAACATGTTTCTGCAAGTTTGGTCAACCCCATGTAAGTTATGGGGCAGTAACAGCACACTTTTCAAAACGTGTTTTTCAGCCCGAGATAAACACGTTTTTTCAGACAGCTGTATCCCTATGTAACTGCAAGGCTCAGAAGAGCCCACACACTCAGGTCTTAACCCCAGTGTGCTGAAAGTGTCAAAACATGTTTTTCAGCAGAAATAAACATGTTTCTGCAAGTTTGGTCAACCCCATGTAAGTTATGGGTCAGTAACAGCTCACTTTTCAAAACGTGTTTTTCAGCCCGAAATAAACACGTTTTTTCAGACTTCAGAATCTCCATGTAACTGCAGGGCTCAGAAGAGCCCACACACTCAGGTCTTAACCCCAGTGTGCTGAAAGTGTCAAAACATGTTTTTCAGCAGAAATAAACATGTTTCTGCAAGTTTGGTCAACCCCATGTAACTTATGGGGCAGTAACAGCTCACTTTTCAAAACGTGTTTTTCAGCCCGAAATAAAAGCGTTTTTTCTGACAGCTGTATCCCTATGTAACTGCAAGGCTCAGAAGAGCCCACACACTCAGGTCTTAACCCCAGTGTGCTGACAGTGTCAAAACATGTTTTTCAGAAGAAATAAACATGTTTCTGCAAGTTTGGTCAACCCCATGTAAGTTATGGGGCAGTAACAGCACACTTTTCAAAACGTGTTTTTCAGCCCGAGATAAACACGTTTTTTCAGACAGCTGTATCCCTATGTAACTGCAAGGCTCAGAAGAGCCCACACACTCAGGTCTTAACCCCAGTGTGCTGAAAGTGTCAAAACATGTTTTTCAGCAGAAATAAACATGTTTCTGCAAGTTTGGTCAACCCCATGTAACTTATGGGGCAGTAACAGCTCACTTTTCAAAACGTGTTTTTCAGCCCGAAATAAACGCGTTTTTTCAGACAGCTGTATCCCTATGTAACTGCAAGGCTCAGAAGAGCCTACACACTCAGGTCTTAACCCCACTGTGCAGAAAGTGTCAAAACATGTTTTTCAGCAGAAATAAACATGTTTCTGCAAGTTTTGTCAACCCCATGTAAGTTATGGGGTAGTAACAACACACTTTTCAAAACATGTTTTTCAGCCCGAAATAAACGCGTTTTTTCAGACAGCTGTATCCCTATGTAACTGCAAGGCTCAGAAGAGCCCACACACTCAGGTCTTAACCCCAGTGTGCTGAAAGTGTCAAAACATGTTTTTCAGCAGAAATAAACATGTTTCTGCAAGTTTGGTCAACCCCATGTAAGTTATGGGGTAGTAACAGCACACTTTTCAAAACGTGTTTTTCAGCCCGAAATAAACGCGTTTTTTCAGACAGCTGTATCCCTATGTAACTGCAAGGCTCAGAAGAGCCCACACACTCAGGTCTTAACCCCAGTGTGCTGACAGTGTCAAAACATGTTTTTCAGAAGAAATAAACATGTTTCTGCAAGTTTGGTCAACCCCATGTAAGTTATGGGGCAGTAACAGCACACTTTTCGAAACGTGTTTTTCAGCCCGAGATAAACACGTTTTTTCAGACAGCTGTATCCCTATGTAACTGCAAGGCTCAGAAGAGCCCACACACTCAGGTCTTAACCCCAGTGTGCTGAAAGTGTCAAAACATGTTTTTCAGCAGAAATAAACATGTTTCTGCAAGTTTGGTCAACCCCATGTAAGTTATGGGTCAGTAACAGCTCACTTTTCAAAACGTGTTTTTCAGCCCGAAATAAACACGTTTTTTCAGACTTCAGAATCTCCATGTAACTGCAAGGCTCAGAAGAGCCCACACACTCAGGTCTTAACCCCAGTGTGCTGAAAGTGTCAAAACATGTTTTTCAGCAGAAATAAACATGTTTCTGCAAGTTTGGTCAACCCCATGTAAGTTATGGGTCAGTAACAGCTCACTTTTCAAAACGTGTTTTTCAGCCCGAAATAAACGCGTTTTTTCAGACAGCTGTATCCCTATGTAACTGCAAGGCTCAGAAGAGCCCACAAACTCAGGTCTTAACCCCAGTGTGCTGAAAGTGTCAAAACATGTTTTTCAGCAGAAATAAACATGTTTCTGCAAGTTTGGTCAACCCCATGTAACTTATGGGGCAGTAACAGCTCACTTTTCAAAACGTGTTTTTCAGCCCGAAATAAACGCGTTTTTTCAGACAGCTGTATCCCTATGTAACTGCAAGGCTCAGAAGAGCCAACACACTCAGGTCTTAACCCCAGTGTGCTGAAAGTGTCAAAACATGTTTTTCAGCAGAAATAAACATGTTTCTGCAAGTTTGGTCAACCCCATGTAAGTTATGGGTCAGTAACAGCTCACTTTTCAAAACGTGTTTTTCAGCCCGAAATAAACGCGTTTTTTCAGACAGCTGTATCCCTATGTAACTGCAAGGCTCAGAAGAGCCCACACACTCAGGTCTTAACCCCAGTGTGCTGAAAGTGTCAAAACATGTTTTTCAGCAGAAATAAACATGTTTCTGCAAGTTTGGTCAACCCCATGTAAGTTATGGGGCAGTAACAGCACACTTTTCAAAACGTGTTTTTCAGCCCGAGATAAACACGTTTTTTCAGACAGCTGTATCCCTATGTAACTGCAAGGCTCAGAAGAGCCAACACACTCAGGTCTTAACCCCAGTGTGCTGAAAGTGTCAAAACATGTTTTTCAGCAGAAATAAACATGTTTCTGCAAGTTTGGTCAACCCCATGTAAGTTATGGGTCAGTAACAGCTCACTTTTCAAAACGTGTTTTTCAGCCCGAAATAAACGCGTTTTTTCAGACAGCTGTATCCCTATGTAACTGCAAGGCTCAGAAGAGCCCACACACTCAGGTCTTAACCCCAGTGTGCTGACAGTGTCAAAACATGTTTTTCAGAAGAAATAAACATGTTTCTGCAAGTTTGGTCAACCCCATGTAAGTTATGGGGCAGTAACAGCACACTTTTCAAAACGTGTTTTTCAGCCCGAGATAAACACGTTTTTTCAGACAGCTGTATCCCTATGTAACTGCAAGGCTCAGAAGAGCCAACACACTCAGGTCTTAACCCCAGTGTGCTGAAAGTGTCAAAACATGTTTTTCAGCAGAAATAAACATGTTTCTGCAAGTTTGGTCAACCCCATGTAAGTTATGGGTCAGTAATAGCTCACTTTTCAAAACGTGTTTTTCAGCCCGAAATAAACGCGTTTTTTCAGACAGCTGTATCCCTATGTAACTGCAAGGCTCAGAAGAGCCCACACACTCAGGTCTTAACCCCAGTGTGCTGAAAGTGTCAAAACATGTTTTTCAGCAGAAATAAACATGTTTCTGCAAGTTTGGTCAACCCCATGTAAGTTATGGGGCAGTAACAGCACACTTTTCAAAACGTGTTTTTCAGCCCGAGATAAACACGTTTTTTCAGACAGCTGTATCCCTATGTAACTGCAAGGCTCAGAAGAGCCCACACACTCAGGTCTTAACCCCAGTGTGCTGACAGTGTCAAAACATGTTTTTCAGCAGAAATAAACATGTTTCTGCAAGTTTGGTCAACCCCATGTATCTTATGGGGCAGTAACAGGTCACTTTTCAAAACGTGTTTTTCAGCCCGAAATAAACACGTTTTTTCAGACAGCTGTATCCCTATGTAACTGCAAGGCTCAGAAGAGCCCACACACTCAGGTCTTAACCCCAGTGTGCTGAAAGTGTCAAAACATGTTTTTCAGCAGAAATAAACATGTTTCTGCAAGTTTGGTCAACCCCATGAATCTTATGGGGCAGTAACAGGTCACTTTTCAAAACGTGTTTTTCAGCCCGAAATAAACACGTTTTTTCAGACAGCTGTATCCCTATGTAACTGCAAGGCTCAGAAGAGCCCACACACTCAGGTCTTAACCCCAGTGTGCTGACAGTGTCAAAACATGTTTTTCAGCAGAAATAAACATGTTTCTGCAAGTTTGGTAAACCCCATGTAACTTATGGGGCAGTAACAGCTCACTTTTCAAAACGTGTTTTTCAGCCCGAAATAAACGCGTTTTTTCTGACAGCTGTATCCCTATGTAACTGCAAGGCTCAGAAGAGCCCACACACTCAGGACTTAACCCCAGTGTGCTGACAGTGTCAAAACATGTTTTTCAGAAGAAATAAACATGTTTCTGCAAGTTTGGTCAACCCCATGTAAGTTATGGGGCAGTAACAGCACACTTTTCAAAACGTGTTTTTCAGCCCGAGATAAACACGTTTTTTCAGACAGCTGTATCCCTATGTAACTGCAAGGCTCAGAAGAGCCCACACACTCAGGTCTTAACCCCAGTGTGCTGAAAGTGTCAAAACATGTTTTTCAGCAGAAATAAACATGTTTCTGCAAGTTTGGTCAACCCCATGTAACTTATGGGGCAGTAACAGCTCACTTTTCAAAACGTGTTTTTCAGCCCGAAATAAACGCGTTTTTTCAAACAGCTGTATCCCTATGTAACTGCAAGGCTCAGAAGAGCCCACACACTCAGGTCTTAACCCCAGTGTGCTGAAAGTGTCAAAACATGTTTTTCAGCAGAAATAAACATGTTTCTGCAAGTTTGGTCAACCCCATGTAAGTTATGGGTCAGTAACAGCTCACTTTTCAAAACGTGTTTTTCAGCCCGAAATAAACGCGTTTTTTCAGACAGCTGTATCCCTATGTAACTGCAAGGCTCAGAAGAGCCCACAAACTTAGGTCTTAACCCCAGTGTGCTGAAAGTGTCAAAACATGTTTTTCAGCAGAAATAAACATGTTTCTGCAAGTTTGGTCAACCCCATGTAACTTATGGGGCAGTTATAGCTCACTTTTCAAAACGTGTTTTTCAGCCCGAAATAAACGCGTTTTTTCAGACAGCT